>NC_142003.1:5060000-5382500 GCF_049901715.1 Pseudonaja textilis
CACAGCCTCTCTGTGTGTGTGTCTCTCTCTCTTGTGTTGGATCGAAGCCTAAGCGACTGCAAGGACACAGACAGGAAGAAGAGAATCAACAGGGAAAGCCATCCGCAGATGCTAGCGGTAGCCGCATCGTCCAACGTATTCATGAAGCCAAGCATCCGTCCGCTGTTACTTATTTATAAGGAGAATGCGCGCCCTACCATTCTTTCAAAATCAAATCAGATCATCTCTAAACAAGGCCAGTAAAAAAAAAAAAAGATTTGACTGAAGAAGCCAAGAGCGATCTAGAAAAGAGTGTGGAAAAGCTTGGTAGATTTCTGTGAGGGGGGATTCAAATAATATCCGATTGCTTGAATGAAGGCCAAGGAACTTAACTTGATTTTAATTGGTATTATGGATTAAGTGGACGCTGAATCGAAGAACAGTAGCTGAACCCAGAATAACAGAGTTGAGAGGGACCTTGGAGGTCTTCTAGTCCAGCCCCTGCTCAAGAAGGAGACCCTATGCCATTTCAGACAAATGGCTGTCCAATCTCTTCTACTCCTGCTCTACTCTACTATTAGTCTTCAGAAGACTAGTACATCAGTTATTTAGATATTCCCTCTATCTTTGAAACAGCTTTGTCTATTTTTCTCTGGATTTTGGGGTTCTTGTTTGTAAACTGCTCGGAGTCACTTGGGTGAGATAGGCAGTGTATACATTTCATTAATGAATATATTTTTGTGGGAGGGCAAATGTCCCCACTAACCCCATCTAAATACAGGATATATTGACACTTAGATGAATGGACGTAGATCATGCAACCACAATAAATGACTAGATTTAAAATAATCCAGACATAATAGTTTCTAAATCAGCCTGGTCTTAAGGACTCTCTAGTCTTGGATTTCAAGTAGTTGCAAAATTGGGATGGAATAGCCAAAGCTTTTTTTAAAAAAAAAAAATCAATAAGTAGGAAATCCTCTAAAGTAAGGGTGGGCAACTGTGGGCCCTCCAAGACCTGTGGACTTCAACTCCCAGAATGCCTGAGCCAGCCCTAGCTCTAACCCTAACCTATACTGTGGGCCCTCCAAGACCTGTGGACTTCAACTCCCAGAATGCCTGAGCCAGCCCTAGCTCTAACCCTAACCTATGCTGGCTCAGGCATTCTGGGAGTTGAAGTCCACAGCTCGTAAAGGGACCAGAGTTGCTCTAAAAGCAATGTTTTCTCTCAACAATGGCAGCTTGAAGATGTATGGACTTCAACTCCCAGAATTCCTCAGCCAGACATTGGACTGCAATGGTCTTAATCCCAATAAACCCAAGCAGAGCTTCAGCAAATATTTGTTAGAGTCAGTACAGCTTTACATTCCCATAGCGTTTTATAAATTCTCATATTATTTCTCCAGCTTCAGTCCTCTTAAATTGAATGATCTGAAATATTAATAAATAAACCCATTTTCTTCTCCTGCAATGTTGACCACTCATTTATCTGTCAAACATCCCATTCTTTATCTAGCTGTCCGAGAGATTAAGATACCTCAAAAAAAAATCGGTAAGGCAAGACAATTTCCAAGCCACGGTGCACAGGACCAAGATATTAGCTTTGAGGAGACAAAATTGCAATTTTTATAGACCTGTCCATTAACAGTTAGTGCTTTGGGTGTTTTATCACAATGGGATTTCCCCACGCCATAAAGATGGTGCTTCAAAGACGTGTAAGAGCCAACTTAATTGACTGAATGTCCCATTGATTGCAAAGAGCTTCCGACTCTTCCTCAGAAACACTGGCTAGGAAAGCAACCTTAACCTATCCATTAATGGGTGTTGGAATTTCCAATGTAGGTAGCTACATTTACTCAGAGTTTAAGAGGAAAGTAAGGGAGGAGGTTGAATTCTAAAGTATGGTTCAATATTTGAAATGATCCAAGAACTAAATAATTTTCTGCCTGAGACAGTAAAACTAAACTGTCCGAGAAATAATTCCAGAAGTTCTTCTAATGCTTGAGGTTCTCCAAAGATGGCTAATTATTAGACCACTGACTTTAATTGACAAAAAGCAATTGGGCGGGGGGAGAGGTGAAAGGAGAAGGGGGGGCTAATAAACGTTCTGCCCTACCCCGGGGTTAATTTGTCCATCATATTTTTGATAGTTAAGCTAAGCTGAGCTTTTAGTAAAATAAATTAGAAATGCTGTTTGCACGTAAATGAAAAAAGAGAACGAAAATGCAGTCTATTAAATTTAAATGAAAAGGAAGGAAGGAAGGAAGGAAGGAAGGAAGGAAGGAGGGAGGGAGGGAAGGAAGAAAGGAAGGAAGGAAGGAAGGAAGGAAGGAAGGAAGGAAGGAAGGAAGGAAGGAAGGAGAGAGGGAGGGAGGGAGGGAGAGGGGAAGGGGAAAGAAAGGAAAGGAAAAAGGAAGGAAGGAAGGAAGGCAGGCAGGCAGGCAGGCAATGGACAGGAAGATGAATAAATCTCAATCCATTGAAATGAAAACATAATTCCTCCTAATTTTTATTTTAAAAAATGCCTTCATTAATGAGATAGACATCAAATATTATAGATTGCATTCATTACAATCTATTTTCACAAACTACCCATTTAATCAGGTGTACAATCAGTTTATTTCTTTGCTTTGTGGATGATCAATCCTCACTTTCTCCAATCCACTGTTTTATCTGGTTTCTCTCCCTGGTGTAATTGTTAAAAAATGCTTCATTGCAGAGAATTTCAAGACCATGGCTTATTTAAAGCCTTTGCTTTCTTAGTAAATAATGCAACCCTGACAATAAGAGTTTCTGAGAAATGAAGCTTGTTTGTGGAAATATCCCACTGGACATTCACTAATTACCCTCCTGATAATAACCTACGTGTATATTTAGCTCATGACAATATTCCAGTGTGCATCTCCTCTTAGATGACAACAGAAATTCCAGCCCACAAGTTTGAAATGATGAATGACTGTGCAAAGAGATGGAAGTATGTGGGAAAAGGTCTCCAAAAACAAGTGACAGTTGAATGAATTCACAAGTTAATCCAGAAATATGGAGTAGAAATTTAAAAACATGCTTTAGCTTTGTTGCAACAAGTAGGTTGGGAGCTTCATACAAAGAGAATTTTCAAGCCCTTTTCAGTAGCTTAATAGCAATCAATCAATCAATTAATCCTGCTTCTAAACAATCCTAAAATCAAACAGTTCATTAATCCCATTTCCTTATAGGTAGCTGTAGATAACTCTCTCTCAGCCCAGCCCACCTCACAGGGTTGCTGTTGTGGGGAAAACAGGAGCAAGAAGCAGTAGTAGATCTGTTCACCGTTGTGAATTGTTTATTAAACTAATAAACAGTATGTGCACATATTATACACCATAACACAGTATATAACTGTAATATAGAGAGCTATCTCTGATATGGAGCAGATTTATAATATTTAGAGGTCAGACTAGGATGTTGAGGTTCCCTTCTCCTTTTGACCATGAAAAAAAAGGGGGTTCCACTATCCATCACTACCTCTTAATTTAATGTCCCTGTTCACAAGATTAGTATGCAGATACAACCGGGTGAGGAGAGAAGTAAACAATACGCATTGAACTGCAGGAAGGGAAAGACAGGCAAGTCTCTGTGACTACACATCACTGCAAAGTGATTGCATTAAATAAATCAGAGGGACTGGCAACAAGAAACAATCAGTCATCACCCTACAGAAAGAGTATCCAATGAGCAAAATCTTACATAAACTTCAGTTCTCTGTCTCTCTCTCTCTCTGTCTCTCTCTCTGTCTGTCTTTCTCTCTCTTCTCTCTCTCTCTCTGTGTCTGTCTCTGTCTCTCTCTGTCTCTCTCTCTCTTCTCTCTGTCAGTCTCTCTCTTTCTCTCTCTTTCTCTCTGTCTCTCTCTCTCTTCTCTCTGTCTGTCTGTCTCTCTCTTTCTCTCTCTCTCTCTTCTCTCTGTCTCTCTCTCTTTCTCTCTGTCTGTCTCTCTCTTTCTCTCTCTCTCTCTCTGTGTGTCTGTCTGTCTCTCTCTTTCTCACTCTCTTTCTCTCTGTCTCTGTCTCTCTTCTCTCTGTCTGTCTGTCTCTTTCTCTCTGTCTCTCTTCTCTCTCTCTCTCTGTCTCTCTTCTCTCTCTCTCTCTCTGTCTCTCTCTCCTGTCTCTCTCTCTGTCTCTCTCTGTGTCTTTCTCTCTCTCCTCTCTGTGTGTGTGTGTCTGTCTCTGTCTCTCTCTCTTTCTCTCTGTCTCTCTCTCTCCTCTGTCTCTCTCTCTCTGTCTGTCTCTGTCTTTCTCTCTCTCTCTCATCACCCTACCCAGAGAATACCATTCATAAACAAACACCAAGGTCTCCTGAAGCTGACCTCTCCCTGAGAACCCTGCATGTAGTTAGTTTCTTTATTCTGTTTATTCATCAGATTTATACGGCTACTGCTCTCAAGAAAGGCGGGGAGAGGGCAGCAGGTGGGGTGGGGGGTGGGAAGCTGGATCCGGCCACCTTGCTCGCTGGGAGTTATGAGTCAGGATACCAGATTTAGATCAAGGAAGCTTAAGGGGTCAGATTTCAGCCCCACTCCTGATTTCCAGGGGGCTTGAGATCAAGTCCCCAGGTCTGCAGGCAGGGCGGCTGCGAGAACCTCGAACAGAAGATACCAGAGGAAGGAAAAGGAGATGGGAAGGAAACCTGAACGGTGCAACTTTACTCAAACGGAGAAAAAGTCCAGCTCGGCGTGCATCTCCCCACCTCCCCATCGCACAATCTCTGGAAGGTCTTTCCTGTCCTTCTGGCATCTTCTGACTTCTCCCGCAATTTGTTTTCTGCAGTCCTGGAGTTCAACAAGCCCCTCTCCCCAGTCGCCCCCCTCCCCCCTGAAGTCGCCCTTAAGGGCAAAGTTGCCAGGGCAGAGATCGGAGCCCTTGTTTTCAAGACCTTCCCCGACCCGCCTGCCCCCCCACCCACCCCCGCTCGCCCCCAGGTCCATTCCCCAAAGCTCTCCGCTCCCCCTCCCATTCTACCGAGCCGCCTTTCAGCACCACGGACAGCCACGGCGCCCCTCTCCTCCCGCGCCTTCTTCTCCGCCTCCACCGCCGCCTCCACCGCATCCGAGGGGCTCGTCGCCAACTTCAGACCCGAGTTTGGAAAGAGATTCCCAACAACCCCCAACCTGCCCCCGACTCGCTTTGGGCTCTCTTCCCCGTGGTTCTTTCTCCCCCTCCCTGTCCAACGGATCTCTCTCTCTCCCCAACCTTCTTCATCACAAGAATTCTTCTTGTCCTCACGAATTCCTTGTGTGTCCAATCACAATTGGCCAATAAAGAATTCTGTTTGTCTGTCCATCTACAGTATCTATCTATCTACAGTATCTCTATCTATCTATCTATCTATCTATCTATCCATCCATCCATCCATCCATCTACAGTCTTTCTCTCTCTCTCTCCAGTCTCTCTCTCTCTCTCTTTCTATCTACAGTCTCTCTCTCTCTCTTTCTATCTACAGTATCTCTCTCTCTATCTATCTATCTATCTATCTATCTATCTATCTACAGTCTCTCTCTCTCTCTCTCTCAGTCTCTCTCTCTCTCTTTCTATCTATCTACAGTCTCTCTCTCTCTTTCTATCTACAGTATCTCTCTATCTATCTATCTATCTATCTATCTACAGTCTCTCTCTCTCTCTCCAGTCTCTCTCTCTCTCTTTCTATCTTTCTATCTATCTACAGTCTCTCTCTCTCTTTCTATCTTTCTATCTACAGTATCTCTCTATCTACAGTATCTCTCTCTCTCTCTCTACAGTATCTCTCTATCTATCTATCTATCTACAGTCTCTCTCCATCTACAGTCTCTCTCTCTATCTATCTACAGTATCTCTCTCTCTCTACAGTCTATCTATCTATCTATCTATCTATCTATCTATCTATCTATCTATCTATCTACAGTCTCTCTCTCTCTCTCCAGTCTCTCTCTCTCTCTTTCTATCTTTCTATCTATCTACAGTCTCTCTCTCTCTTTCTATCTTTCTATCTACAGTATCTCTCTATCTACAGTATCTCTCTCTCTCTCTATCTATCTACAGTATCTCTCTATCTATCTATCTATCTACAGTATCTCTCTATCTCTCTATCTCATCCATCTATCTATCTATCTATCTATCTATCTATCTATCTATCTATCTATCTATCTATCTATCTAAAGTATCTCTCTCTCTCTCTCTCTCTCTCTCACCTCCAAGTTCTCCAGTCGATCCTTGAGGGCTTGCATGGTGCGGGTGAGCTGGTCGACGATCTTGGCCGGGTCCCGGGGCAGATCCCCCATGGTGTCCTTGCCCTTGGCCAACTCTTTCCTCCACGGGCCGCCTCTGCCGTCGGAACTCTCGCACCGGCCCAGCTTGCCGCTCAGCTCCCGGATGGCCTCCCGCTGGTTCCCGATGGTCTCTTTCTGCTGCAGGATGGTTTCCCGCAGCTGCAGGAGGGTGGCCTTCAGCTCTTCCTCGGGGGGCAGCAGCCCTCCCCCGGCCACGGGCGCAGAGGGCGGCGGGCAACCCGAGTTGGCGGCGTCCAGCGGCAGCGAGGTGCAGACGAAGCGACTGCCCGCCGGGGTGTCCTGCACGCCCGCCGGCGCCCCGCAAGCCGAGAAGAAGAAGAAGAAGAAGAAGCCGGCCAGGACGGGAAGCAGCATAGCGGCCGGAGACGCTGGCACCGACCTATTCTTGCATGGGAACGTGGGAACGGGCTCCAACCAGAGGAGAGTCCCGTTTTCGGCTCGCTTCTTCCGCCGAGAAAGCCCGAGGAGGAGTCCGGAGTTGGCCCCGAGGCGCAACAGCTACGGGACCGACCCGCCCTCCGCGCGGAAAGCATCCGAGCCAACTCCGCGCTCCGCGCACCCTTAAAAATGCCCAGCCGCCTCGGGCGGGGCGGGGGCGCGAGGGAAGAAGGTGAGGCAGCTGGTTGGCTGAGCGCCCGACGCAAGCCACGCCCACCGCCCCCCCCTACCCCCGGCCCGGGACTAGGAAAGCGTGAGAGGCGGTGACGGCGGGAAGGCTTCTGATTGGCTGGAACCCGGAGGGAGGCGCGGCTCCGAGGCGTGGGGGAGGAGTTCGCATTGATTCATTCATTCATTTATTGGTAGGTCGGTGCAAAGATCCGGATGGCCGCTAAGGGGCAGGGGCGGGATACTTTGGGGGGGTCTTTAGCCTGCCATCTGTTGGTCGTCCGAGTTGTTGTTGTTTTTGCAGCGTAGATTGAATCTAGCCCTGCATTTAATCCTCTCGGGCGTTGCAGACTAGAGAAATAACAAATAACAGATAATCAGAGTTAGAAGGTACCTTGTAGGTCATCTAGTCCAACCCCCTGCCCAAGCAGGAGACCCTACACCATTTCTGACAGTCTTATGGGAAGCCTCCAGGGATGAAACTCCCACAACTTCCGAAGGCAACTTCTGTTCCATGGGTTGATGGTTCTCCCTGTCAGAAAGTTTCTCCTTATTTCCAAGTTGAACCTCTCCTTGTTCAGTTTCCATCCATTCTTCCTTGTCTGGCCTTCAGGCGCTTTGAAAAATAGCTTGACCCCCATCTCCTCTCTGTGGCAGCCCCTCAAATATTGGAAGGCTGCTCTCCTGTCTCCCCTGGTCCTTCTCTTCACTAGACTAGCCAAGCCAAGTTCCTGCAACCGTTCATCGTATGTTTTAGCCTCCAGTCCCCTCAGCGTCCTGATTGCTCTTCTCTGCACTCTTTCAAGAGTCTCACCATCCTTTTTATAGTGTTCACTTGATCTTGATTGTATCCCTCTGTTAATGCAATTTGGGGTTGCATTAGCTTTTCTGGCTGCTGCTGCACACGGCTGGCTCATATAGTTTTAACCTGATTTCTTGGTTTGCGGGGGGCGTGTTGGAACCATGGCCAAAGCCAACCCCTTTGGTTAGGTTAGGGTGGGATGAATTGGGTGAGCCCAGAGGTGGCGTTATGTTGTAGCCCAGTGACAGAGGTTGTGTGAATGCGAAGAGTGAGCTGTAGGGAGATTCTGACAGCTTTTCCTCCCAGTTAAGTGCTCCAGGTTGTGGAGAAGTTGGTCTCTCCCCAATCTTCCTCTCTTTCCTATCTGATAAGTTGTTTGTGCCAGGATAGGAAAAAGGGAATATCGCCTTGAAGAAGGATACAAAGAATATCCATTGGCTTCGGTACGGTTTTGCTTCTTCCCAAATTATCCGAGACTACAAAATGAATGAGTCTCAAATCTTCTATCTATCTATATATAAAAGTGACAGGCTACTCATACATCATCACAAAATCTCCAGAACTGTAAAGCCCACAAACTTGAAATTTGGCACCTATGTTCCTCTTGGCTTCTCGGTGCTCACTAAGAAAAGATTTTGTGAAATGACCATCAGAGCCTTAATATTTCCTATATTATTATTATTATTATTATTATTATTATTATTATTATTATTATTATTATTATTAACACGCTCTGATGCTAAGGAGTTCTACTCTCCCTCCCCACCTGAAAAGAAATCTCTTTCCAATGAAAAACACACGCAGAGGAGAGGAGTTTCAGTTTCAGAGCAGCAACCAGCTTTAGTACAGCACAGTTGAGCTAAGCCACACCCAGGCTCCTTGCTGTCTCCTTGCTCACACAGCAAATACCATTTCAGTTTCCAAACAGCCCTCAACTCTCTCACACACTGACAGGACGCTAGTCAGATGAATACCGATGGATGCTGGTAGGCAGAGGCAGAATTTTTGTCCCCTTATTTTCCTCCCCAAAAACTAAGCCTTAATCACATGGTTTCATAGTGAAATATGGATATTGAGCTAGTCTTTCAATATTTAGGGGGGATATCAAAAGACTCCAGATTGGCCTGGTGTTCTGCGGTCTACTAGGACTCTAGTACTCATGAATCAGTCAGGATGCTGGGAATTATGGTCCCAGTTTAAGTGGAAAGCCCTTCCAGGTGTTTCCAGGGAAAAAAAAATATTCCCACAAATATTTCGTGCACATATTTTCTAACTTCAAATGTTTCTGAGGTTTTTGATCAAAGATGCCCAGCTGTCTGCTCTGAAATTTATTCCATCGCATGCTCTCTGGCTTGTCAAGTTCCAGACAGTTACGTGGCTAATGAGATGTCCTGTAAAGCTGGATTCACACACACCACAAGCCATTATTTAACCAAGATGCATGAAATAAATAGCACGGGTTGGGCTTCCCCAACATGGCAAATAAAATGCAAATAAACCAGATTCGGCTCTAAACGAGACAAGAGCTTTCATCCTCGGGAATCTCTTCTTCTTTTTTTCCATTTTCCAAAACCAGAATAATGGCTAAAAAAAATGACATTTTGTGGTGGGGAAATAACTGCAAATTGCGTTAAAAGCATAAAGAACACGTATCACAGCTTAGCACAACAATCCTAATAATTCAATAGTGAACGGGGCTTTAAACCAAATGATTGAATTGTGTCAACACTTCCTACACCTCAAATGTTTAGTGTACATAAAAGTAAACACTTATTATTCCAACACCGTGTCACAAATCAACCAGCCTTCCTCCGCCCTCTTTGTGTAATGATAATGACGCCGTTGCTTAACAATAATGCCTTCTATTTTGGACTTGACAGCAAATCCACCCAAAGAAAGTATGTAGGATGGTTGTAAACAAAACCTAAATCCTAAGCCATCCAGAAGTAAGCACTGGAAACCAGCTAAAAGGGTCACAAAATAGCCATAAAATCAGCCAGTTAACAAATGCCCAAAATGCTATCATGTAACCACGGAGTGGAGGAGAAGATGTTGTAACTTTGATAACAGATTGTAAGTAGCTCTTGGGAGCGGGTTCCATGGTAACTCTGAAGAATTAAGTGACAGGTTGTAAATTGAGGAGGATAAATGATAGGTAGGTAGGTAGATAGAGACAGGCAGGGAGGCAGGCAGGCAGGCAGGCAGACAGACAGACAGACAGGATAGACATGAAAGATAGATAGATACCGATAGATAGATAGATAGATAGATAGATAGATAGATAGATAGATAGATAGATAGGAAGGAAGGAAGGAAGGAAGGAAGGAAGGAAGGAAGGAAGGAAGGAAGGAAGGAAGGAAGGAAGGAAGAATAGAGATGATTGATTGTTAGATGACTGATAGAAGATAGATAGATAGATAGATAGATAGATAGATAGATAGATAGATAGATAGATAGATAGGAAGGAAGGAAGGAAGGAAGGAAGGAAGGAAGGAAGGATAGAGATGATTGAGTGTTAGATGACTGATAGAAGATAGATAGATAGATAGATAGATAGATAGATAGATAGATAGATAGATAGATAGGAGGGAAGGAAGGAAGGAAGGAAGGAAGGAAGGAAGGAAGGAAGGATAGAGATGATTGATTGTTAGATAGATAGATAGATAGATAGATAGAGAGATAGAGAGATGGAGAGATAGATAGAGAGATGATAGGCAGGCAGGAAGCCCAAAGGCAGGAAGGAAGGAAGGAAGGAAGGAAGGAAGGAAGGAAGGAAGGAAGGAAGGAAGGAAGGAAGGATAGAGATAGATAGATAGATAGATAGATAGATAGATAGATAGATAGATAGATAGATAGATAGATAGATAGATAGATAGATAGATAGATAGACAGACAGACAGACAGACAGGAAGGCAGGAAGGCAGGCAGGCAGGAAGGCAGGAAGGCAGGAAGGCAGGAAGGATAGAGATGATTGATTGTTAGATGACTGATAGAAGATAGATAGATAGATAGATAGATAGATAGATAGATAGATAGATAGATAGATAGATAATTTGATGCTAGTAACGATAAGTAAAATAAATTTAAAAACCATCCTCTTTCTCAGGGAACTATTACGGGAACAATAGTCCATCCCTGTCCAATCATAAACTGCTTAGAAGTCATTGTAGAACATTGCTAAAGCTGGAAGAAAGCCAAGGGGATGCACACCCTCTTTGAAAAGACACGCCAATCTAAAAAAAGCCCATCAAAGGAACTCCTTAGAAAGAAGCCAGGGTTGAAAATGAAATGCTGCCTTTTCATTCTCTCTAAATGTGCCATTCCCTTTGCAGTTCTGATCGAATTAACTTATAGTTCCACCCTAATCACCTGCCTGACCTCACTCCACACCTGCATCCAACCACAGGTATATTCTAACTTGCACAACTCTATCTAAGGGGTGTGTGAGAGGGGCGGGGAGAGAGATGGAGAGAGATAGAAACAGAGAGCGGAGGGAGAGATGGGGGGAGGGAGAGAGAGAGGGAGAGGGAGGGAGGGAGGGAGGGAGGGAGGGAGATGCTGCAATCATGGGACTGATATTTGGCTTTGATTAACCCACCCTGCCCTCTGGTGGCTAAAAAGACAGATTCGCACTCCTTTCCCGTGTTACATTCGTGGTTAAGAGAAAGGGAAAGTTCCCTCTTTTTCCTTTCTTCCTCCCTCACTTCCTTCCTTCATTTATTCCCCTCTCTCCCTTTTTCTTTCTTTCTTTCTTTTCTCACTTTTTCTCCATCCATTCAACATATTCTTTTCGGGTGGGTGGGTGTGTCTCTTTCCAAGGGCTCATTAAAAAATGCACGTGCTCCTAAGGCCAATAATTCGAATTATCCTTATTTTGTGCCAGTCTGTATTGATGCCTGCAGCAGTGACCTATTCAATAGAAATTACAATATATAATATTCCCATTTTCCACCGAAACTTCCCTGTTGATCTCTGCAGAATTATGATTTACATTAAAGTCAGGTGGGAATATCAGACGTGTTACGAGGAATGGAGAGAACTAAACACCACACCGCAGATCAAATTCAGTTTCACCGGCTATTGAATACTCGGGTACAGTACGTGCGGAAGAGGATTATGAGAACAAAGAGTTGTTAAGTATTAAAACAGTGTGTCTTTTGCCTTGACACAGTAAAGTCAATACAATTGCAGAGGCTTCTAATGTAGGCAATGTTACGTAATGCCACACTCATTTTGAGACACCAAGCACAAGACCAATTGAGTTGGCGGTCTGCTATCCCCCTTCCTTCTGTATGATGCATGTTTCAATCTGACACCACTCAAAAGAGAAAAAGATTTAATGGTTGACCATCTTTAGCTCAAGATTGCTATTAAATACCATGACTATTGAGCTACAATAGTCTTTAAGAGCAGATTTACAGCTTAATATAACAGCTATTGATTGATGTGGGAGGGTAGGGGATCCTAAAAACAAATAGAAATCACTAATCGGCCCCGTCACTAATTAGTCAAGCAGCTGCTTCAATAGAGAAAGAAGAAGATAGTTCCTTGTAATTGATTTGTGCAAGTTGGTGATGTATTTCCTTTGTCAATATACATGTACATATACATAAACACATACATATACATACATACATACATACATATAGAGGGGGGGAGAGGGAGACAGAGAACAAGAGGGAAAAGGAGAGGGGGAGAACGAGAGGGAACAAGTGAAGGAGACGGAGAGAGAGGAGAGGGAAAAGAAGGAGAGGGAGAAGGAGAAGGAGAGAGAAGGAGGAGAAGAAGAGAGGGAAGAGGGAGAAGAAGGAGAAGGAGAGGATTAAGGTTGAGAAACATTGATTTCAAAGTGACTAACTCCCTGTCAGAGCTGTCCGTGGTCCTGATGATGATTCGCTTAACAACACAGTGATTCCCTAACAACTAAAATCTGGCATGACTTAACAACCCCCTTGCTTAGCAACATAAATTCTTGTTCCAGCTGGGGTCGTATTTCAAGGATTTCCTGTAATGCCTCCAAAGTTTCATTTCTAGTAACATCATAAATATATCCATGACATTTTGCGGGGAACGAATATAGAAGTGGTGCTTGGTTTTTCGTCAACTTCCAGAACAGATCTTCTAAAAGTCGGTGTTTGGTATGTCCATGATGTGTGCAGTCCAGATTCTTTCCAACATCCAACTGAGGTGGATTTTTGGAAAGTTCAATGTTAGATTTGTTTGGTGTTTGGGTTATTTCTTTTTGGATACGATTTTTGGGGGGAGGTTTCTGTTACAGTTGGATATGTGTTTTCCAGTTTCTTCTGTTTTGCATTTTATCCTTGTTGATAAAAAATTATTTAGATTTAGATTTATACTTATATATAAAGTCAGTGTTCAGTATTCCATGATGAGTACAATCCAAATAACCCATTATCATCCATGACATTTTCTTGGGAACATATGGAAGTGGCTTGCTTGTGATGTTTGGGTTATTTCTTTTTGAACACATATTTTTGGTTTCTGTTACTGTTGGATATATGTTTTCCTCTTTCCCTTTTTGCATTTTATTCTTGTTGATAAATATATACAGTATATAAATCAGTGTTCAGTACTTCTATGATGAGTACATTCCAAATAATGTGTTATTATAATGATGTCGCTGAAGCAGGACCGAAAAAAAGACATACAAAATATAATCTTGCTATATTATAGTTATCTAAAACACAGAAAGGACTTCTGCTTGTACTAACTCAAGTCTTAGGAAACCTATTTTTAAGGAAGTAACAATGTAATTGTTGCTGTAAACAAGGGTGGGTACGGAAAATATCTGGAGGTGTAAGATAACAGTATAAGGCAAAAATATGCTTGTTCATATCCTCTTTTTTCGTTCATATCCTCTTTTCTCAAATTCTGTTTATATCCACTTCTCAGAAAAAGATGTTTTGTAAGTTTCCTGTATTATCTAGTAAGCACCAAGTCCATATTTGGTAAATATGTCAAAGATGAACGCCCAGGCTTGGGCTGAAGTCATCATAGGTATAAAAGAACCAACCCCAAGGATACAAGGGGGTTCAGAATTTGACATGCTAATGCTCTGAACGCTTTGCGCAAATAAACCTGTATTCTTCCACCTCTCATGGTCTCGTGTCCTGCTTTGGAAATGTGATTTGCTGCAAAACACCAAGCTTGCCAGGATAATGGAAAAGCTTTGAGTTCTTCTAATGACGCATAATGTTGCAGCTAATCGATATTTTTGTACACGTTTGTTGCTTTCTGAGGGGCGTTTCCATCACCTTGAACCCTGCCTTCAGCTGTTCTTCTCCCATTCCATCTCAGGGATGGGTAATTGAAGAGCGTATTATAACTTCACGCATGTGATGGATCAGAAGGCCAAACCATTAAGGAGCCTGATCAGGATATTCAATTTCCTCTCGAGCTCTGAGTAACACGGCAGAGAAAACAAACCTTAATAGATCTCCAAGGATACTTGATGGGTCCAGAAATCCATTAAATCCAGAGAAATCACTACTTCATATGTTAAGTGTGCATTTTGTAAGAAAAACAGAAAAAAAGAGAGGAAAAAATGTCCCTCAAGAAGAAAATGTGGGCTCAGTTTCTTATATCTAAGATCTGGACTTTAAAAACCAAAATCCCCCCACCCCAAAAATGATTTCATCATGATCAAACGCCAATGTTGCAGTTGGAATATTCTTTTAAAAAATGCTTTTAAATGGTCAAACGCAACTGGCCCCCAAAACAGTCATTTTTCTCTAGATCAGGGAAGTCCAACTTCAGCAACTTTAAGACTTGTGGACTTCAATTCCCAGAATTCTTTGTGAAAAATGATCATATCATTTTTTTGTGTGCCACTGTAATTTCAAATGGTCACTAAACAAACTGTTTTTAAGTCAAGGACTACCTGTCCCATCCCTTGCCAACGGAGCCCAACAATTCAACGCAATCCTTACCACCCTGAGCTAAGTTACATTAAACCCTTCCTTTGTGGCTTGGAAGACCAACAGAATAGAGTTGGAAGAGACCTTGTAGGTCATTTAGTCCAACCCCCTGCCCAAGCAGGAGACCCTACAACCATTTCTGACAGATGGCAGTCCAGTTTCTTCTTGAAAGCTTCCAGGGATGAAGCTCCCACAACTTTCAAAGGCAACTTCTGTTCCATCAGTTGATTGCTCTCACTGTCAGAAAGTTTCTCCTTATTTCCAGGTTGAATCTCTCCTTGTTCAGTTTCCATCCATTATTCCTTGTCTGGCCTTCGGGTGGCTTGGAGAATAGCTTGACCCCTTCCTCCTCTCTGTGGCAGCCCCTCAAATATTGGGAGATGCCATCCTGTCTCCCCTTGTCCTTCTCTTCACTAGACTAGCCAGGCCCAGTTTCTGCAGCCATTCTTCATACGGTTTTAGTCTCCAGTCCCCTAATCATCCTGGTTGTTCAAGCAGGGAGAATTGAAGGGAAGGGGAGAAAAATGGCGGTTGCATAATGCTTGATGTCGCCTTTCCCTGAAATAACAACGTAACAACAACAGCCTTCCGCCAAGGGTCACTCTGCAGTCCAGGTTGCCTGGCTGTTTCCTTTCACACTGCAGATGCGGTGACCCAGCCTTGTTTCTCTGAGCCGAGAGACAAGAGCTTTTCAAGACGAATGAAATCCTCCCCACTCTCATTTCAAGACTGTGTGGTCAGGAAAGGACACACCTGCTGAAATGGCACCGAAACTAATACGTTTGTGGCACGGTGAAAACAATTGTTGGATTGCCACAATGTGTGTTATCGCGGAAGAGACTCGCGGGTACATGACAGTCACATCTGGTATCGCTCAGGTTCTAGTCGTGAATTCATCGGTGACACCAGGGAATATTGATAAGAGTGACGTGCTTATCTAGGCACCAGACTAGAAAGTGGGAGACGGTTAGTTCTAGACCTGCCTTAGCCATGAAAGCCAGCTGCCCAGTTGCTGGGTGGGCGTGGCCATGGTGGGCGTGGCTTACCAGAACTTCCTGTTTCCAGCTTCCGGTAGGCCTCCAGAGCACGGGGGAGGCCGTTTTCACTTCCCCAAGGGTCCGGGCCCCTCAGAGGGTGAAAACAGCCTCCCCCGGGGCTTTGAAGGCCCTCCGGAAGCTGGAAACGGGCCCAGACTTTCGGACTTCCAGTACTTCTGGGAGGCCCATGTTCCGCCTCCCAGAGCCTCCGCGTGGACCCTGCACATCTCCATCGAAAACGGGCCACGTGGAGACCCCTGGGAGCGGAGGGGCAGGGTGAGCGGGGCCAGCCGGTCAGTTGAAAGACCGGTTCAGTGAACCAGATGTAACTTTAACATCCAGTTCACCTGAACCGGTCCGAACCGGTAAAATCCCACCCCCGAGAATCTGTTTTTGCACCGTGCAATCTGTTAGTGAGGTGTCGTCGGCCAGGCATCACCCTTGGTGTCCGGGACAAATACCTGCAAATCTGACTTGTTGAACGAGATTGCAAAGTGTATTTGATCCTGGAGGGACTGGCAAAACACACCGTGCTGTAAAATGTCTGCAGTCTAGACAGATTCCTGGCAGATAATCGATCTGAGCAGTTCATAAACTGATTATTATTTCATCAAGGCAAAGTAATTCACGTCTATCACGGTACTGTGGTGCCAAGTCACACTCTCAAATAAGCCTCCAATCTGCAACTCTGCCTTTCAGACCAGGGTTAATATTTCCCTGAGCGAATTGTATGAATGAAGGTAATTTTCTGGCTGAAAGGACGTTTTCTTAAAGAAGAAGCGTTCAAACTTATCTGCCTCTGGTGCATTTCGCAGTTCTGAAGATGAGATTTGGGGTTTGCTGTTTTGCGAACGTGGTCTGAGTACAGGTTGAAATCCCTTCATGAAAAGTAGGTCTATTTAGATATGCACTTGAGTTGGACCATGTTTATAAAAGAAACGATTACGGTATTCCTGACCAGTGGGAACAATGAACCAGCGGAAAGTTTTGGCTCCAGAACAGAGATGGTATTCAGCCAGTTCTGACCAGTTCTGGAGAACCAGTAGCAGAAACTTTGAGTCATTTGGAGAACCAGCAAATATTGTCTCTGACTGGCCCCACCAATCCCATCTCTTCTCCGCCGCCCATTGAGTCCCAGCGGATCGGCTGGGTCTTCTTTGGTTGCCCTGCACAGGAGAATGGAGCTGGAAAGTAGGTTAGTGGGGTGGGGAGGGAACGGAGATTTTGCAGTATCCTTCCCCTGCCACGCCCACCAAGCCACGCCCACCAAACTTTTGAACTTCTCCCTTTCCCAGTGAAAAATATGATGGGCCGGAGGAGAAAAAAACAATTCTCAGTTAGAAGTTTGTGAGGTCCAGTTTGGTGTGGTGGTTAAAACGCTGGTCTAGATATCAGGAAATGGGGAGTTCTAGTCTCACCTTAGATGGTCAAAACCACAAAAAAGCAAAAGCTAGAATATTTCAGATCTGCGATGTGACACCCGGAAAAATACAGCATCCTTCACTTCATCCTCCAAGGAAAGATCGAAGGCAAATGAGGTCCAGGCAGAAGAAGAGCATCCTTGGCTTCAAAATCGAAGGGACTAGTTTGGTCAAAACTCAACAGCTGTCAGCTTGGGAAACCATATTAGCACCAGACACTTCCACACTGCCATATTCCTGAGCCTGGGAAAATGGGAGGGGGGACTTTCTTGGAGCCTATGTGGTTTGACATAATAGCATTCTTCTTCTAAGTCAAGGTCATGTTATTTGTGCACCTGGTTGAGGAGACATCTCAAGTTGGTGACTGGGGGATGTGATGGAATGATGGGTGCAGTGAGTGAATAATGACTCTGAAACAGGTTGTCAATAGTCCCATGGAAGTCTGCCAAAGTCCTTCAGGATAAGTCTAATAAGCACGCACCTTTAGCTTCCTTGAAATGCTGCCAATGACTAAATGTCCCATTAGTTATATGAGGCCAAAATGAAACACAAATTCAACACTGAGCTTCAGGTTTCAAACCAACCAGAATGAACAAAGTTGCTTCCTGCAAAGGTTCCTGTCCCTTTGCACTTCCTTTATACCTTATGGGAGGTATAAAGCCTTACTCCCGAATTGCCCCTTTTATCTCAACTGTTCTTGCCTTCTGGCAGCTCTATGCACAGGCGCACTGGGAACAGGCTCCCCTTGTTCCTCTGCCTCGCTGCTGCCAGACTCTGGAGGCTCCGGAGTCAGCACATAACTCCCAGATGGTCCTGGCCCTAACTCTGTATCGGATGCAGGACCCTTGTCCGAGCCCTCCCAGACTCCCAGACTGGTCCCTATTCCTGCCCACTGTCTGACTCTGCTGCCGTCTCTACAGGCTGCCAACAGACCACAACAGATAGTCCTTGGTTTACAACAATTTGTTTAGTGACCATTCAAAGTTACAAGAGAACTGAATAAAGTGACTTATGACCCCTTTTTTCACACTCGCAACCGATGCAGCACCCCCGTGGTTAGGTGAACAGAACAGAGTAAGAGCAGAATAAGAGCAGAATAAGAGCAGAATAGAATAGAATAGAATAGAATAGAATAGAATAGAATAGAATAGAATAGAATAGAATAGAATAGAATACAGTGTTGGAAGGGCCCTTGGAGGTCTTCTAGTCCAACCCCCTGCCTAGGCAGGAAACCCTACACCGTTTCAGACAAATGGTTATCCAATCTGTCCATCACTTCCAGTAATGGAGCATCTACAACTTCTAAGTGATGGACAATTAATTGTTCTAACTGTCAGGAAATTTCTCCTTAGTTCTAGATTGTTTCTCTCTTTGATTAGTTTCCACCCGTTGCTTCTTGTCCTGCCCTCGGGTGCTTTGGAGAATAGCTTGACTCCCTCTTCTTTGGGGCAGCCCCTCGAATATATTGGAACCCTGCTATCATGTCTCCCCTAGTCCTTCTTTTCCTCCACTCCTCTGTCTCTCTCTCTCTCTCGTTTTATAACTCTTTCCCGAGTTGTGTAATGCACAACTCCTAAAATAGGATCTGTACTTCTCCTCCAGCTAACCAGGAGGAATTTAAACATGGACCGAGAGGTAGGACGGAGGAAAAACTGTTGTCTTTCGTCCTCGTGACCCTGTCAAGACAGATCAAGCCACAGCAGTTTGCTTCCCCACACAACAGGAAGACACCAGGGTGAAGTGGATTCCCACGTCACGCTAAAGCAAACCAACCGAGTAACCATGTTCGGATTTAGCCCTGGAAGCGGCCAACTTTGGACTCCGGAGACAACGTTCTCTGAATCCTTTTGCAACCTTGAGCATGGTGGTTTGCAATTTTTTTTTGACCCAGTTTGCGAGTTGATGGGCTCTCAAATCCATCAATAAGCTCCTTCTGATGTTGCTGGAATACACACTGAGGTGGAAAGTATTTCAGCCCAGCCAGATGATGATGTATTTTGTTTTATTTTTATTTTATTTGTTTGTCAAACATGTACAAGATAACAAGTATAAGCATGAACATAAGCATGGACAAAGGAAGTAAATACAAATAAATGGGGACAGTAATGCTGGTGCTCTTATGGATGCCCCTGAGATTATACATTTCCTGAAAATTAGAATAATTAATCAGCGGATCGACTTTCCTTCAGAATTTGTGGGTGCTCCATCACTGGAGGTTTTTAAGAGACTGGACAACCATTTCTCTGGAACAGTACAGAGTTTCCTGCCTGAGCAGTGGGTTGGACTAGAAGACCTCCAAGGTCCCTTCCAACTGTGTCATTCTGTTAATTAATTTTATCTTGGACACAGGCCAGCAGAGACATTACGTAGATAACAATTCTGCCAGATACAGACTTCACCGGCTGCATTTTTTTTAAAAAAAATTGGAAGACTTCTAGATGGATTTGGTCCGCCGTTTATTCAAAACTGCAGTGACGAATGTCTTCACCCATTGTGGATTTTGGCAGGCGTTGTGACAGCGGAGCCTTCGGCGGACAAAAGGCTGACTCATGGCCAAACAGCTGGAAAGGTTTCTGTAGCAAGCAGGGAAAATTAGCAATGAGTCCAGCGCTTTTCATTCACAAATCAAGGTTGTCCTTCTGGAAGACGGATGAATGGGGAAATTGGCAGGGCCTTATCTGTTTTCCAGGGTTTGAGCTATCTGTGGAGCAAATCCTTCGAGTAAGAGCAAAGCTCGCCTCCATGATGGCATGGCAAGAGAAACTGCCCTCATTAAGGTGGTTTTTGTAAAAGGCCGGTAAATTATATGAATTCCGTTCCCTTGACTGTAACTCAGCGAAGCTGCAGGGATGTGCTTTCCCAACCAGCGGTAAAATACCGAAATGCAAATGAGATTAAAAACAAGCATTAAATTCCTTTTGGGGGGGCTGAGGAAAGTTTCTGGGCGAGAACTTTGAAAAGCACGGATCGTCTCCTGTGACCTTGGATGATGGGAGGTGACGGAACCGAAGGGATGTGTCTTGCTGGGGAAAGGTGTGATGTTGTTATTCAGATGGGGAGGAGGAAGGCAGGGGAACCCCAAACAACGGGGCAGAGAAAGCCAGCAGTGAAGTGGCCCCCATTTCTTCTGTTGATGTAAGTCGGTGGCATCTGGGATGGGTGTTGATGTTACGGATGATATAACCCAAGGAGGAGCTGCTGATCCGGTTCTACAGAGGAATCATTGGGTCTGTCATCTGCACCTCTGTAACTGTCTGGTTTGGTTCTGCAACCCAACAGGGCAGACACGGGCTCCAGAGGATAATTAGGCCTGCAGAAAAAACAATTACTACCAACCTGCCTTCCATGGAGGACCTGTAGACTGCACGAGTCAAAAAGAGGGCTGTGAAAATACCTACAGACCCCTCACATCCTGGACATAAACTGTTTCAACTCCTTCCCTCAAAATGACACTATAGAGTCCTGCACACCAGAACAACTAGGCACAAGGACAGTTTTTCGCCGAATGCCATCACTCTGCTGAACAAATAATTCCCTCAACGCTGTCCAACTATTTACAAAGTCTGCACTACTATTACTATTAATCTTCTCATCGCTCCTTATCGCCCATCCCCTCCTACTTGGGACTGTAGGACTGTAACTTTGTCGCTTGTGTCTTTACGATTTATATTGACTGTTTGTTTCCTCGTATTATTTGATTGCTTATTGTATCCTATGACTATTATTAAGTGTTGTGTCTTATGATTCTCGACTTTTGATGAATGTATCTTTTATTTTATGTACACTGGGAGCATTTGCACCAAAGACAAATTCCTTGTGTGTCCAGTCACATTTGGCCAATAAAGAATTCTATTACCTAGTTTGGTCATGAAAGGCCTGCAAGAAAACCACGGAACTTAGAGAGCGCCAAGGACCCCTTATTCCTTCTCTCCACAAATGCCATTCCATTGCAGGACTGATAATGTTACCTAGTTTGGTCATGAAACTTCTGCAAGAAAACCACCAAGCTCAGAGAACACGAGAGTTCAATCTGAGTTACAAATATGTTCTATGTGGTGGGTGTTTATTGCCAGACGAGGCTGTGAATTGAGATCGACTATTGACCCAGTTACAAGATTGGGTTAGAAATGAGGATAGGACAACAAACATACTTGTTTACTGGGGCTATACCCAATAACATACCTAATACTTGTTCCTCTTTTCCCCACAACAACAATCCTGTGAGGTGGGGTGGGCTTAGACAGAAGGAGTGGTCCAAATTCACCCGGCCAGCATTTGTGTTTAAAGCAAGACTAGAACTCACAGTCTCCTGGTGGTTGGCCTAATGTCACCCAGCTGGCTTTCACACCCAAGGCGAGACTAGAACTCACAGCCTTCTGCTTTCTAGCCTGAATAATATGCATCGTCATATTAACATTATACAATATGCTACGCTTCAGTTCTCCGGTTCCTTCGGGCATGTTTGATGAGAATTGGGCCCAACGCTTCTCTTCTGGATGGAGAACGTCAGCTGAACAGAATCCTTACAGGGTAACAGGATGCTAAAGAGAGGGGCGAATAGGCAGATTTGTTTTGCAAAGCCACATTGATACCTATTGCTGGTCTCGCTTTAGCACGAGGTCAAACTCCCCTTCTTCTAATGACAAGGCATTGTATCTGCTCCCCTAAGGAACTGCACCCCAAAACAAACCACTGAACCTGGAAAGAGCTTCTTGCTAAAGTTTGATTTGGTCAGGGGTTGTGAAGGCATTGATTTACATCCCATCCAGCGACTGGTAACAGTTCAGTGAGCCCTGTTAAAAATCTTTATCCTCCTTGGAAGTAAGTTAATTTTTGTTCTGTGCATCCCATTAAACAGGGGAGGGTGTTGCAGTGAACTTCCAGATCAAGTTCCGCAAGTAAACAATTTCAGCTGGTTGCAGCCCAGATGGCTTTTCGCGAGCATGCTAAGAAAAGCTGTTTTAATTATTGTAATGAGAGATGCCAGTACGAGTCAAAGAGTGGAGAATAATGTGATTCATTAAGTGCTTCATGAATAATTAGTTAATGTTTAGAGGTGGCTGCAAACATAGAAAGTACGTTCCGCGGCACTAGGCTAAATGCCCTTATTTTTGACTGCCAAAGCAAGTCAACGAGAAAGTTATTATTGTTCAGGGAAAGAATTATTGTGTTATGTGCTATGAAAATATAGGAATTATTTTGCTTTAGGCTCGAGTGATTTACCTAAGTTTATATCCCAAAGGTTTCAAATCCTAGGAACCCCTTCAGTAATAAAGTAAAGTGCCAGTCTTCTTTCTCATACTAGAGGAGGAAGAGGAAGGGAAACAAGGGAGGAGGAGGAGGAGGAGGAGGAGGAGGAGGAGGAGGAGGAAGAAGAAGAAGAAGAAGAAAAGAAGAAGAAGAGGAAGAGGAGGAGGAAGAAGAAGAAGAAGAAGAAGAAGAAGAAGAAGAAGAAGAAGAAGAAGAAGAAGAAGAAGAAGAAGAAGAAGAAGAAGAAGAAGAAGAAGAAGAAGAAGAAGAAGAAATAATTTAACCACCTTTCTTGAATGCAAAGTTTTAAAATGGGGTTAGATTTTGCTATCATGTACACCCAGCCAATGCATCAATCATTAAAACGGAAGGAACCTGCTTTCTGGCAGTAAGAAAACAACTCTATTAAACAGGAGAGCAAAAATTCTTAAGAAAACAGGATTGTGGGAAAAACCCTGCAGGGAAAACAGTGTGTGTGTGAGAGAGAGAGTGGGGTGGAGGGAGAATTATGTTGCCAGGATTCTGCTACAGATGTGGGAGGGAGGTTTATGCTA
The DNA here is from genome assembly GCF_049901715.1 of Pseudonaja textilis. Classification (NCBI taxonomy): domain Eukaryota; kingdom Metazoa; phylum Chordata; class Lepidosauria; order Squamata; family Elapidae; genus Pseudonaja; species Pseudonaja textilis. Next base: position 5,082,886 of record NC_142003.1, read on the forward strand.
GTATAAATCTAAAACAGGATAATAAAAGTTATAACTTAATATCTGTTCCTGAAATTAACACTGCTGCTTTTTTTCTTTTTTGCCCAAACAGGGAACTATCATTATTCTTTTTTTCCTTTTCTTTCCTTTCCTTTATTTCTCTCTCTCTCTTTGTGTGTGTGTGTGTGTGTGTGACTATGAGGGAAGAAGGTTGCCGCATTCTGCTTTGATCCCTCACGATAACCCATCAGTTAAAAACACGGCGTAATGGAATACATCCAGAAACTGCGAGAAATCACTGAATCATCATCCTCTTTCAAATCAAAAGTGCTCTGGCATTAAACAGTGTTCGGAGAGAAATTCCCAGAGAAGCTGCATTGAATTTGCATGAAGCTTGTCACTTACTGCCCGTGTTTGCCGCTTGGGGATTTTGCTGTTCAGATTCCGCTCCGGGTCTCCGTTTTTGCACATTCAAAATTCCTGCAGGGCAAGTTAGTAACAAAAGGGGCAGCAGCCTTCCCAAGATATTGGATGTATTTCATTTATTTTTGGAAGGAGAAATACACCCGATCTTTCTTTAAAAGGGGAGTCAAGAATGGCTTACCACCCTTCTGGTGATGTCATGCCATCACCAGCCTGCATGCATCTGATAAAGTCAGTCATGAAATGCATCAGTGCTGATAACTGTCAGCCTAATCCAGGCAAAAGGAATACTACAAGTAGTCCTCAACTTACAACAGATCATGTAGGGGGGACAGGATAGCAGTGTTCTAATATTTGATTCTATTCTATTCTATTCTATTCTATTCTATTCTATTCTATTCTATTCTATTCTACTCTATATTCTATTCTTAACAGATTCTATTCTACTCTACTCTATTCCAATCTATTCTATTCTATTCTACTCTACATTCTATTCTTAATAGATTCTATTCCACTCTACTCTATTCCAATCTATTCTACTCTATATTCTATTCTATTCTTAATAGATTCTATTCTACTCTACTCTATTCCAATATATTCTATTCTATATTCTATTCTATTCTTAATAGATTCTTTTCTATTCTATTCTGTTCTGTTCTGTTCTATTCTGTTCTGTTCTGTTCTGTAAAGACCATTCAAATTTACCACGGCACTGAAAAAAGGGACTTATGGCTGTTTTTCACACTTACGACCATTCCAGCATCACCAAGATCACGGGATCAAAATTTAGATGTTTGGCAACCGAGATGCATTTATGAGGGTTGCAATGTGCCTGGAGTTGTGCGACCCTGTTTTGCCAGCTTCTGACAAGCAAAGTCAATGGGGAAACCAGATGCACTTCATAACTGGGTTGGTAATTTAACAACTGCAGTGATTCACAACAACTCTGGCAGGAAAGGTTGAAAGAAAATCCTCTTAACACCAGCAATGGGAAATTGTGGCCATAAGTCAAGGACTATCTGTATTAAACTTCTAGCTGAGGGCATAAAATAGCCTAACCGTGAAACGATGACGCTACAAAAATTTCTCCTCCCCGCTTATTTTATTGTATTTATTTAATACTCAGTTTCTGTGTCATCTTGTGTTTTATACGGTTTCTTTATTTTATGCAATTCTCTCTCTCTTGGGTTTTTAAATCTTAATTCTTTGAGATTTGATTTGACTTGCCGTATTGCTTTCTGATCTACGATCGTAATAACAGAGTTCAACTCGATCGGATGGCCTTGTGTTTGGCCATTCTTTCCAAAGAGTTTGATTTTAGCTTTTTATTCCTGTTTTTTTTCCTTTGCTGGCTCTTCTTGACTGTGATCCAATAAATTTTGATTTGGGATGTGGGTGGTAGGAATGTTTAGAGCCACCTCCGGATGGGCAGGCGACATCACTAGAAGGAATAAAGGGGGAGTGGGGGTGTGGAATCATGAATTGTGGATGGAGCTGAAATAATGCCAGGCTGCTCAATTAATAACACAAGAATCTTCTAGTAACAAAGAAAGAGCGGCCTGCAGCAAAATTAAATTGGGTGCAGTGCAGAAGCCCAGTTAAAGTCAAGAAGGGAAATGGAAGGATTGGGAGGGGCCTTCATCCTAGCTCCTAGCCCAGCCCAGGGTTTTAATCAGAAAGAGAAACCATTCCTCAGAGGCTACAACAATCTTTGCACTTGGGTTGGTAGCCTTCTGACTCTCAAGCTGACGAGAAAGCATCCGCTTCAGATCAGAAAGCTGAAAATGGAAACGCGACCTTTTGGTTATCTCATTCCCAAGGCTAGGAGTATCTCTGAGTTCTGTAAAACAGAGCAAAGAGAGGCAAGGAAAAAATATTCCAACAAGGGCTGATCTGTTAATTCACCCAAGAACGGCTATTTCGTTTGTCAAAGGAGAGAGAGAGGGAAAGGGAGGGAGGGAGAAACAGAGGGAGAGAAACAGAAAGAGACAGAAAGAGAGGAAGACAGAGAGAGAGAGAGAGAGAAAAGGAAGGAAGGAAGGAAGGAAGGAAGGAAGGAAGGAAGGAAGGAAGGAAGGAAGGAAGGAAGGAAGGAAGACAGAGAGAGAGAGAGAGAGGCAGATAGAAAGAGAGAGGAAGAAAGAGAGAAAGATAAAGAGAGAGAGTGAGGGAGGAAGGGAGAGAGGAAGACAGAGAGAGAGAGAGAAACAGAGGGACAGAGAAAGAAAGAAAAAGGAAGGAAGGAAGGAAGGAAGGAAGGAAGGAAGGAAGGAAGGAAGGAAGGAAGGAAGGAAGGAAGGAAGACAGAGAGACAGAGGCAGATAGAAAGAGAGAGGAAGAAAGAGAGAAAGAGAAAGAGAGAGACAGAGTGAGAGAGGAAGGGAGAGAGGAAGACAGAGAGAGAGAGAGAAACAGAGGGACAGAGAAAGAAAGAAAAAAGGAGGGAAGGAAGACAGAGAGAGAGAGAGAGGCAGATAGAAAGAGAGAGGAAGAAAGAGAGAAAGATAAAGAGAGAGAGAAAGAGTGAGGGAGGAAGGGAGAGAGGAAGACAGAGAGAGAGAGAGAAACAGAGGGACAGAGAAAGAAAGAAAAAAGGAAGGAAGGAAGGAAGGAAGGAAGGAAGGAAGGAAGGAAGACAGAGAGACAGAGGCAGATAGAAAGAGAGAGGAAGAAAGAGAGAAAGAGAAAGAGAGAGACAGAGTGAGGGAGGAAGGGAGAGAGGAAGACAGAGAGAGAGAGAGAAAGAGAGGGACAGAGAAAGAAAGAAAAAAGGAAGGAAGGAAGACAGAGAGAGAGAGAGAGGGGGGCAGATAGAAAGAGAGAGGAAGAAAGAGAGGAAGCGAAAGAGACAGAAAGATAAGGGGAGACGGGGGGAGCGGGGTGGAGAGGGGGAGAGAGAGGGAGAAGCTTTCAGTCACAATCAAAATTCTCCTTTCATTCTCCTTTCATTTGCTGCATGTCTTGAATCTGAATTAAAGCATTAAGAAAATGAAAGAAGGGCAAGGACTTCATTTTTTCCTCCAGGTTATTTCTATTCAAATCTGCAAGGATTTTGCCGGAAGGTTTTTAAAAAATGCTCACGCATCTATTTTTCAAAGATTTTCAGCAATTTCCTTCTCTGCTCCCTGAAAACAGTATAATGGCTCTGACAGCATCCTATTCTCTCTCTCTCTCTCTCTCTCTCTCTCTCTCTCTCTCTCACACACACACACACACACACAATTTTATGGTAAAAAGAGAAGGAATAGAATAGAATTTTGCAGTCCACACAAAACCAAGCTGGGGATGTTTTGTTACTCGAATGTTAAAACTTTTAATGTACTTTTTTTTTTCTTGAAATATCTATTTGGATTTGTGACACTTCTTTTGATCTCTACCTTAGCCAGTCGCTTACTCTTTTATTTTTAAAAAGAGAACCTCCCATTAAAAGACAAAAATGTAGATCACAACGAGGAGGTTAACACAAAGGAAAGGCTTGAGGGAAAACAGGGATTAATTTTTGTTTTGGAGGGGGGAAATCGGCAAACTAAGAAGGCAACTTTTTAAAAGTTGTGCCAGGATAACTTCAGCCTCTTAATTTAAAAAAAAAAAAAATTGATTGATTGTGTCAGTTTTGTTGCTGAAGAGTGCTAAGAGCTGCTGTATCGCCAACCTCCCACAAATCATCTGCTTTTCTTCGTTATTAGCCTTGCATTAAAAGGTTGCTGCCAAGTTTAGCTCGGAAGCTTCTGTTTATTAAACGATCACTGCTGTACAGGGAGTCCTCGACTTACAAACACAATCGGGCGTAAGCCTGCCTGTATTTCAAATTAGCTGCATTTTTACGGAAATGTAAAAAAAAGAAAAAAAAAGAGGTGGGAATTTTGCGCCATTTTACGTGTTTCTATCAGCGGCTTGCGAGTAAATTAATGACTGGCAAAGAAAAGGAAAAAGCAAAAAGAGAAGAGGTTGTTCTCGGAAGCAAATGAGAACCGAAGGGAATGGTAAAAGAGATGCCTGCTATTTTTATTTATTTATTTCATCCACCTGGGCAAAACTTCATTATTCAGGGTCATCCGTCATGTTTATCGGCCCCCTAAGCACACGGGAAATATTACAGGGGAAAACAAGACACAAATAAGACGTCATTAGCGGCATATCAAGAACAAAACGCGGCCTCTCTACACCGGAGGACCCGTAGTCCTCGGGCTACGACAACAATTGAACCCCAAATTTATGCTGCTAAGTGAGACAGTTGCCAAGTGAGCTCGTCCCACTTTTCTTGCCACGGCTCTTAAGTGAATCTGGACGACTCCTCATGAACGTTGCTTGTCAGAAGGTTGCAAAAGTGAGGGTGGTTTTTTTTTTAGTTTTTAGTTTACTTTATTGTCATTGCACCTCGTACGACGAAATTAAATACCATCCTCAGTGCACATCATGACTATGATAATAAAACACAAACATACACCCTTCACATTCTATACATTGAATTGAAAACCCCTGGTATTGCATGAATATTGCACTATACAGTAGAATTCAAGAGAGTTACTGCCCTGGGATAGAAGCTGTTTTTCAGCCTATTTGTTCTTGTTTTTATTATTGTCCTGTACCGTCTGCCAGATGGTAATAGTTCAAAAAAAGGGAGCCCAGGGTTGAGATGGATCTTTGAGGATGTTTTGAACTTTCTTAAGGCAGCGGGAGCTATAAAGCTCTTCCAAAGAGGGGAGAAGGCAACCAACAATCCTCTGGGCAATGACAGTTAACCCTCTGGAGTGCTGTCCTATCTGTCCCTGTGCAATTGGCAAACCAGACAGAGGTGCAGTGAGTTAAGATCCTCTCTACGGTGCAGCGGTAGAAGGTCACCAGCAGTTTTCCATTCAGTTGTTGTTTCCTGAGAAGCCTCAGTAGTCTAATCTCTGCTGGGCCCTGGTTTTGACCAGGGCTGGCTGCAATGTGAGCATCCCAGGTCAGGTCCTCTTTTAGGGTAACACCCAGAAACTTAAAACCGGCCACTTGCTCCACTCTGTCTCCCTGGATAAGCAAGGGCTGGAGGTCTGATCTTTTGATCCCGGGAACACTGCAACCGTCATAAATTTGAGTCCGTTGCCAAGCATCCAAATTTTGATCGCATGACTGTAGGAGAGGTGGCAACAGTCGTAAGTGTGAAAAATGGTCCTCGGTCGCTTTTTTCAGCACCATAGTAACTTTGAATGATCACTAAATGGAACTGTTGTAAGTTGAGGACCACCTGCAGGGATTCACTTAATTAAACTTGGCAACATCTTTTTAAAAACTTCCAGTGTTAGAGCATTCACAACTTCTAGAGGCCAGTTGTTCCACGGATTAATTGTTCTGACTATGGAGAAATTTCTCCTTAGTTCTAAGTTGCTTCTCTCCTTGATTAGTTTCCACCCCCGTTGCTTCTTGTCCTGCCCTCAGGTGCTTTGGAGAGTAGCTTGACTCCCTCTTCTTTGGGGCAGCCCCTGAGATATTGGAAGACTGCTATCGTGTCTCCCCTGGTCTTTCTTTTCACCAGACATACCCAGTTCCTGTAACCGTTCTCCATATGTTTTAGCCTCCAGTCTCCTAATCATTTTTGTTGCTCTTCTCTGCACTCTTTCCAGAGTCCCTTGCAATATTTCTACCTTGCTCTTCTTTCACCCTCTTTCAAAATGGCTCCCAGGCCTGAAGAGAAAAGCAGGTTATATAATTTAATGCTTGACTAATGAGGATCAAGCAACTGTGAGCAGCTACGTCCCTCTAAGCTCCCCTGCCTCGTGCCGAGGGAACAACCAAATCCCATTGGCCGAGAAAGCTCTTTGTGAGCGGACTCTATTGAAAATTCAAAAAGGTATCATCTAGTTCTCTTTTTCTTTCGCATCCGATTAAGCCTCAAAACAAAGCTTGAAGGTTAGAGAGAGAAAGGAAGCGATGCTGGCTTTGTTCCTACGTTGCCTTTACAGAAGCCTTCAGAAGCACCTGCGATGACTTTCTCCGCCACTGCCATAATGAGCAGAGAACTAAAGAGTACTTCATGTACAAATCCGAACATGTCAGTGACAATTCCTTTTTCATGACTCTCAGGGCTAACGAAGGCCTTTTGGTCTTCGGATTCACACCTCTGCGTGACTAATAATGTTTTTCGGAGGCGCGGGATCTGGGCTCAACGTTTCCACCCCTCAGTTCAGCCCAACCTAAGCTTAACCAGGACGCAGAGAGAGTTAGAGAGACATGTGACATCCTTGGCTTTCTAGTCCTACTTCAAGTTTCAGATTATAGAATAACAGAGTTGGAAGAGCCCCCGGAAATCGTCTAATCCAGGGGTCTCCAACCTTGGCAACTTTCAGACTTGTGGACTTCAACTTCAGCTTTGCTGGCTGAGGAACTCTGGGAGTTGAAGTCCACAAGTCTTAAAGTTGCCAAGGTTGGAGACCCCGGTCTAATCCAACTCCCAGCTCAAGCAAGAAACCCTAAATGTCAATCTCTGGTAACAGAAATATATCAGTCCATACCATTTTAGACAAGTGCCTGTCAAGTCTTTTCTTAAAAACCTCCAGTGATGAAGTACCTACAACTTCTGAAGACAAGCTGTTCCACTGGGTTAATGGTCCTCACTTTTAGGAAGTTTCTACTTAGTTCCAGGTTGCTTATTTCCTTGATTAATTTCCTCCCGTGGTTGCTTGTCCTGCCTTCTTAGAGTTTTAGAGAATAGCTTGACTCCTTCTTCTTTGGGGCAGCCCCTCGAATACTGGAATACTGCTATCACGTCACCCCTAATTCTTCTTTTCTCTAGACCGGCCATACCCAAAATTCCTGCAACCGCTCTCCAAGCCCTTTAATCAACTTAGTTGCTATACCATTCTGGACAAATGGCTGCCAACTTCCACCTACAAGTTCTGATTGATTGTTCTCACTGTGAAGAAATTTCTCCTTAGCTCTAGGTTGGATCTCTCCTTGATCCTTGATGGTGTTTCCCAAAGCACCAGAGGGCAGGACAAGAAGTAACAGGTGGATAGTTTAGATAGTCTGACCATCCACGGTACGGCTACGAAGATTGTTGTCAAAACACTCCAACTTGGAAAATAGCAATAGCAATAAAACTTAGACTTATATACTGCTTCTCGGTGCTTCTACAGCCCTCTCTAAGCGGTTTACAAGAGTCAGCCTATCACCCCCCCAAAAAATCTGGGTCCTCATTGAACTCACCTCAGAAGGATGGAAGGCCGAGTCAACCTGCTAGGGCTGGGGGTTGGACTGGATGACCTAACAAGGTCCCTTCCAACTGTGTCATTCTGTTAATTAATTTTATTTTGGACACAGGCCAGCAAAGACATTACGTAGATAACAATTCTGCCAGATACAGACTTCACCAGCTGCATTTTTTAAAAAAGATTGGAAGACTTATAGATGGATTTGATCCGCCGTTTATTCAAAACTGCAGTGACGAATTTTCTGTTCTGTTCTGATTTACCTTGAGCCTTTGTGAACTCTGAGCTGCCAAATTGCAAGCAGCCGGCTGTCGGCAGAAGTCGCCTGCAGTACTGCGCTCTAACCACTGCGCCACCGAGGCTCAAAAAAACTGGAGGAACTGTGGAAAAGAACCATCCGTGGAGCACATAAAGAGATTACAACCAAGTGGAGGGTTAGCTAGTATTAACATTACTCCGCTTTGGCAGAACACCAGTCAAAGCAATTTTACGGGCAAACCCTGAGTTATGCGAGCTTGAGAACCTGACAAAATGGATAGCCGAAGGTGTTACAAGGAGAAACCAACTTAATTCCTAGCTAAATAACAGCAGGCTGTAAAAATTAAAGAAGGCCAGCCGTAATTAAGCATTAAAATGATGCATCATTTCGTTGGTACGCAGTGTTTGCATAACCCAAGGGAGTCTGGCAGCAAACTATTGTTCTGGCGAGTGTTTATACTGGGTTTGCTTTTGGCCGCCACTGTTACGTTTTTAATGCTTTGTTGACAGTGCTTGTTCTGAATGGGCGGTTAGCCGTCCAGAGTCACATCTGCAAGACCGGAGGCCGTATACATGGATTAATCCATCAGTCTGTCGGCTCCATGAACTTTGATTGCAGGCTAAGGAATTAGGATGTAAACTGATGAAATCCTGAACTGTGGATTTTGGGTGCTCTCTGAGCTTGATGGTGTGCTTGTAGACGTTTCATTATCCAACTAGGCAATGTTGTCAGGGTAAGGGACTGCGGGTTTTGCTGCCTGTTTATATGCGGTAGGTTAGTCAGATACGAAGCAGCTGAGCCTTCTCGCAATGATGATGCTACCTAGTTGGGTCATGAAACGTTTGCACGGAAACAGCTAAGTTCAGAGAGCACTAAGGACCCTAGAGTCCTCCTCCTCTTCTTCTTCCTCCACCTCCCCTTTTCCTTCTCCTCTACTCCACAAACCCCACTCTCTTCTACACTGATGATGTTACCTAGTTGGGTCATGAAACGTCTGCAGGCAAACAGCCCAGCTCAAAGAGTACCAAGGACCCCAGGGGTTCAACTCTTGAGCTATAAATAATCTCTTCTGCTTGAAATCCTCAACTCCTGCATCTGTTTGCTCACCGGACACCCCACTCTGGTGTGGAATCTTGTTGAGTGGAACTCAGAGGAGATCTTGTTGTGTCTGCCATCTTAACAAAGGTGCGAGATCTCTCTTGGTTATCTCTTCTGAATAGTTTGTTTGGTGGTTGTTGATTTTTTTTTGCCTTAAACATCTAAGTTGCCTTTTTGAATGGTGCATTTTGTCCTTACACCACCAGGGGATTTCTTTTGCCTGAAGAATGAATGAACCAATGAACAGTGTGTGTGTGTGTGTCTCTCCGTGTGTGTGTCTGCGTGTGTGTGTCTGTGTGTAGATATACACGATACAGCATTTTTCAAATAGGGCTTTACTGCCTTCTTTTAGAACCCTTTCATGCTCGTTTATTTCAATAAGCAGGTTGCGTTCCCGCTTCTCTTGCCGGCTTTCAGAAATGCTAATTAACATTTTAAAAAAAATATATATTCTCCACTCCCAGAAACCACCAGCTGGGTCAAGGTGAGAAATTCGGGGAATGGAAAATGGACAGAATGACGCAAGGGAGGCTTTATGGAGGAACAAAGCTTATTAGTTTCTCACACATTGTCCCGATCTGCTAAATTGATTCTAGCTGTGAAACCGAGCGAGGGGAGAATCTTTTTTTTAAAAAAAAACCTCTATTAGGTAGAGGTGTGCTGCAGGAGAAAAGTGTGAATCAACCATCTGCTGTGGCTTAATCTATTTATCATTTCCCTTTGTGAATTGAGGCATAAAATTCCAGCTCGTGTGAAGGAGTATAAATATTATTTTAGCTCTGTCAACTCTGGGGCCCTGTTCACATCCCAAGGAGTTACATCCGGGCTGTTATACTGTCGTGATTTTTCCAGCTGTCTGACTCCTGGGGTATCCCCAATAATCAAACAAACCATAGTGTCATGTCCCTGTCGGAATCTGATTCGGAGGAGGAGGCCGAGCAGCTGACAGGGAGTGGGGGTGGTGCAGCTCCATTGGCTTGGGAAGAAACTAGGGCAAAGTCCGGCTGGGCAGAGCAGGGGAGAGGTAGAACAAGGGAGAGGGAATTCAGAAGAAGACTCAGGCCCACCCCCTCTTCATCCTAGGGCACACAGGGAGGAATGGAGAAGGGAGCAATGTGAGTTGCATGGCTTACGGGGGAGAGGAAAGGGCCCTGATTCCCTTCATTAGCTGCAGCTGGGAACGCAGTGTTTAAAAAAGGGAAGATGCGCACAGCAACTTGTTGGAAGCAAATCGTAAATTATCCGGTATCGTGGAGGCTTATCTGGGTTCCTGGTGCCTTCCCAACTGTGTGTGTTTTGCTGGCCTTTCAAGTCTGCAATTCCTTCTCCTGCCCTGTCAAGTTAATTACCGCACAGTGATTTGTGTGAATTTTTATTTACAGTTTATATATACTTTGTTTTCGGACTGAATTTCCTCCACAAAAAGACTCTTCCTGGGAGAGTTTTTCTCCAGCTGAAGGTAACCTGGGCAAAGTTGGAGATAATAAAGGGATTTTTCTTGCTTATTTGACTGTGTTGCCTTTGTGCTACGCCCCAGGTCATCACACATAGTTTCTCAACTTTCGTCCGCCTGATACAGTGCCGACCAGAATCTATATGTCCATATATTCCATATGTCTATTTCTCTTGAACTCTTAAATCATCATTGGGGCAACTTGCTTTCATCCTATGTGATGAAAAAGAGAAAAGGGAAAAGGAGAAAAAAAAAAAAACCCAGCTGGGTAATGATGTGTTCTTGCTTTAAAGGGTGTCAAATCTATTCTCACATCGGTGTTGTGGTTCAAAATGCAACTTGGGCTGTTGAAGTCCCATTAATTCCGTGTCAAGTCACTGCAGTCCCAAGACGAAAGCGGGGATGAATCACATCTCAAGGTGACAACTGCATCTGCTAGAAACTTCATCAAATATCTTGTTTCTACCATCATCGGGACGTGTCAGAGCTTCTCACTTGTGCTTATTCTTTCTCTCCCTGACTCCAACAAGCCCTCACTCCTTCCCTTTACTGCGTGTGATGAAAAGCGCCACTGTTTAAAAAGATATCAATTAGCAGAACGAGCAGAGTTGGAAGGGACCTTGGAGGTCTTCTAGTCCAACCCTTTGCTCAGGCAGGAGACCCTATATAAGTGGTATTCAGCCGGTTCGCACCGGATCGTGCGAACCGGTAGCACGGATTTGGCGTGAGTCTGGCTGGCCACGTCGCTGACCTGGTTGCCCAGTCGCCACTGGCTCGCTTGCGCCACCCGCCCAAAGCTCGCTCTCTCTGCCCGCCTGATGCTGGCCCCTTAAGGTATTTCTTTCTTTTTTTTCCCTCCTGACAATCAGCTGTTCATACAATCAGCTGTGCCGGGATTCCCCTTGCTGAGGCCCAGGGAGGCAAAAAATGGAGAGAGGGGCTCAGTTCCCCTGCCTCCATTTTTTGCCTGCCTGAGCCCGAGGAGACTTCTGGGAGCAAAAATGCCCCCCAGAGGCTCCTCTGAGGCCCATAAGGCCCGAAAAACAGGGGGGGGGGGTTGGCTGCAAAAAAGCAAAAAAAAAAAAGCCACACCCACCCAGTCACACCCATAAAGCCACGCCCACAGAACTGATAGTAAAAAAATTTTTGAATCCTACTACTGCCCAATACCATTTCAGACCAATAGCTTATCTGATCGCTTTTTTAAAAAACTTCCCAACATTGGAGCCCCCAGAGCTTCTGGTGGCAAGTCTGTCCTCGCTGTCAGGAAAAGGAAGATAACCCACACTTAGCACAGCAAGCCAACATTTGCAAATTGAAGGGATATTCGTGCAGCCGGAGACAGCAAATTCAACAAAGCAGCAATTTGATTGCTAAGACGCTCCCTGGGGAAACCCTGTAGACAAATCTCTGGCAAATCCAGGTTGGTTTAATTGTTGTCTAGGATATGGTTAACTTGCTGGAGGTTTGTTAAACTTCAGGAGATACAGAGAGACTGGAGGAGGAAGGGGACTTTCTTTAAAAGCAAACTTCCAATGCGACTGTTGTGTGATCTCAACTCCCAGTCTAGGAAACCTTTATGGTTCTGTTCTGTTGACAACATTTCTCATTCGTTCTCTTCTTGGTAATAGCCTGGGGCGACTAACATCAAAACGGATGATTTCCCTGCAGTGCAAGTTAGTTCAGAAATATAAAAAAGAAAAAGAAATGGCTCTGGCTGTTTTCTCTGCTCCCTTCATCAATCATTCTCTCTCTCTCTCTCTCTCTCTCTCTCCTCTCAGCCCATTCTTTGACTCTGAATTCTGGGTTACAACTGCCACACGTTCAACTCCGTCCCTGTTATTTCCCTTCATTCGTTGTTTGTAACGGGCGGGTGGGGGGAGAACAAAAATAAGATTTGGGACATGAAACAGATTTCGAGATAGATTTCGAGGTGGTTTATGAGATCCCTGGGTGTCTCATAAACCAGATTCTTCAAGTGAGCACGTTCAACAGGCTGGGCGTCCTCATTCGCCTTCTCCAATTAAATCTATTCGGTGGGTAACAGCTCTGGTATTTTAGTCACAAGATAAGAGTTGGAATGTACTTTGGCTTTTAACCTGCTTTTCCAGATTTCGTTCCTCCCCTCCTCTTTTTTTTTTTTATGGCAACTACCAAAACACATACGACTATATGAAATAAAACTGTGATTGAATCTAGATGTAATTAAAGAGCCGGAAGAGGTAGTGGTTCCCTCTGGAGAGAAAAACACAACCCTTTCCATTATGTATGGGCACAGTTTGCTCGCCACGGTGGGGATCTCAGCTCTGACTGGCATCTCTAACTTCTAACATGATGCAAATGATCCGTCATCATTATTCTTGTGGAGCCTCGGCCGCTCTGGAATCATCAGTCCGAGGTTGGCTGCATTTTGACATTTCAAACTTTACTGGCTTTTGCACTCAACCTTGGAAGACGAGGCTACCATCTTTAATTAAAGAGTGGGCAGGGGTAAGTAACAACTAACAGCGGGGAGCCCCTTTAGAAGAACCATTCTTGGTTGGTTTTCAAAGCACCTCTTTTTAAGGCGGTCTGACTTTTTGATTTTAAAAAATGTGGACCTGAACAGACGATTCAAACCAGCATGGGTAACATCATTGATGCTAAAATAGCCCAGGAAAGTGAGCGGTAGGGAGGGGGAGGGAAAATGATACACTGATCATCATACGCACTGATGACGTTACCTAGTTTGGTTGTGAAATGTCTGCAAGAAAGAAACCAAGCTCAGAAAGCACCAAGGGCCCCACACAGTCCCCTTCCATCTCCTTCTCCTTTTCCTCCTCCTCCTCTTCCTCCTCCTCCTCCTCTTCCTCCTGTCTGCAAACCACACGTTTTCTGAATAGTTTTTATCCCAGAGCTATAATTGCACTTAAGGACCATCATCAGTGAGCTGTTGGACAGTATTACTTGGTTCTGTTGTGTGGATGCTTGTGTGTTTTTAGGGGGCGGGGAATTTTGGCGGGTGGGGGGATGTTTGGGGATTGTCATGTGTGTGGGTGCTTGTTGGGTCTGGTCTCTGGGTGTTATGTGAAATTCATTCTATGTGTGTATTGTGTAGATTTGTGATGACAATAAAGTATCATCATCATCTTTTCCAGCACTGATGATGTTCCCTAGTTGGGTCTGCAAGAAAACAGCCAAGCTCAGAGAGCACCAAGACCCCACAGTTCAACTCTTGAGCTACAAATCTTCTCTTCCATCAGTTCTTTGGGGGTGTCCAAGCCCTTTAAGGTAATGCCTGTTGCTTAAAGAGCTGAAGGGGTTCACCTTGTGAGGTGGCGTTACAACTCCCTTCACAAAGTAGTGGTTCACTGCAACTCAAGTTCTGCCAGAGCTTGAGAGGCAGAAGCAAGCAAGCAAATGTCTATACATTTCAAGAAAAATTGACAGTCCTCCACATCTGGGCCTCATTTGCAAAGCTTGCTCACCATCTAGTGGCCTGCTAGGGTAAAAAAGGTTCTAAAGTTTTGCAAATCCTCTGTATAGGTACCTTTTTTCGACAATAGGAACTCAAGAATGCTTGATGTTATCCAAAGATGAGAAGGGCTTTGATCTGCTGCGAAGAAAGCAAATATTCAAATATATCCCCTGCTGCCTTAAATTCTACACCAGCAGAACAAGCCATCGTTTTCTGATTCTCAAATGAAAAACTTTAATATAGAAGAGAAGAGAGAAGAGAGGAGAAGAGAGAAGAGAGAAGAGAAGAGAAGAGAAGAGAAGAGAAGAGAAGAGAAGAGAAGAGAAGAGAATTCTTTATTGGCCAAGCGTGATTGGACACACAAGGAATTTGTCTTGATGCAAATGCTCTCAGGGTACATAAAAGAAAAGATAACATTCATCAGGATTCAAGAATCATCAGCTACCACACTCAATAATAGTCATAGGGTACAAATAAGCAATCAAATCATGCCAGGAAACAGTCAATATAAATCATGAGGATACAAGCGACAAAGTTACAGTCAGTCACAAGTGGGAGGGGATGGGCAATAAGGAGTGATGAGAAGATTAATACTAATAGTAGTGCAGACTTTGTAAATAGTTGGACAGTGTCGAGGGAATTATTTGTTTAGCAGAGTGATGGCTTTCAGTGAAAAACTGTCCTTGTGTCTAGTTGTTCTGGTGTGCAGTGCTCTATAGTGTCGTTTTGAGGGTAGGAGTTGAAACAGTTTATGTCCAGGATGTGAGGGGTCTGTAAATACTGCATTTTCACAGCCCTCTTTTTGACTTGTGCAGTACACAGGTCCTCCATGGAAGGCAGGTTGGTAGCAATTAGTTTTTCTGCAGTTACTGCAGTTACATCTACTGTAATTACCGTGATATTTCTTTCCTAGGTTTGTCATGAGTGAGAACAAGAGAAAACAATCGGCCAAAATGAATTAAGCATCCTCAGGTCCATATTTTCTCAAACAAAGCAGCAACTCTTTCCTGACCTGCCAATTTTTGATCCAAAGAACTGTGTTGTTGTTGTTTTCCTGGTGCATCAGCCTGTAGCTCACGCTGTCAGAAGGAACATACTGATAATCGTTGGTGCTTCCACAGTATTTGCAAGGACAAGACCTCAACAGCTGTTAGGTTTATGGGGAACATATTTACACATAGAAGATAATATTTGTAGATTGGATTGAACTGTGGGTTCCTTGGGGTCCTCTGAGTTTGGTGTTTTCTTGCAGAAGTTTCATTACCCAACTAGGGAACATCATCAGTGTCAGAAGGGAAGAGGAGGAGGATTGTAGGATCCTTGGTGCTCTCTGAGCTTGGTGGTTTTCTTGCAGACGTTTCATTACCAAATTAGGTAACTTCATCAGTGCTAGAAGGGAGGAGGAGGACGACAACAACGACAACTGTGGGGTGCTTGGTGCTCTAAATTTGATTGTTTTCTTGAAACCTTTCATGACTCAACTAGGTAACATCATCAGTGCTAGAAGGGAGTAGGTGTACAAAGGGGGGGGGAGGGGAGGAGGAGGAGGAGGAGGAGGAACTACAGCCAGTTTATACCATAATTTTTCAACTTTGATTTTCAGATCTTGATTCTTGGTTACCTTCTCCAATTCTTTGCCTTACACTCTCCTATCCTCTGATACTGCCACATTAATTAACCCACACTTTTTTCTTTTCAGCCACAGTTAAATCTTCTAGTATGTTATGTACCAAGACTTTATCAGATTTAAATTATGAATGGTATCAATACATGTATCAGTAAATTTAAATTATTACTATTAACATAGATGTGAACAATGGACTTGGGCTCAGGGCAAAACAGCAGCTTTAACTCACTAGACTACAAATTTATCCATTGCTGGCTGATTTCACCATAGATATACCACAAGCAATTAATCCAACAATTTCACGCACATTTGCCATTTAAATTAAAGATTTACTTTATGTGCCGCAAGGAGTTAGATGTTTGAAATATTTTTTAAAAAATTAGGCTGTTACTCCAGAGACTCTTAAAAAACAGAGCGATAAGATAAATTATTATTCAAGGGTGCATTTTAAATATACAAACATGGTATAAATTATTCCCAGACATTCTGCATAAAATATCTTCCTGAGTTTCACTTAATCATCAAAACTGTGCTCACATCTGAAATTGTGAAATAAATAGCTTTTTATCACGGCCACGCTGCATTTCAAAACACAAAAGCTGGCCATAAAACTCAAAAAAAGGCAGCAGATTGTTTTAGTAAAGCCTTACTGAGCTTTAAGCAACGTTTCCAAGATGAGGGAGTAAACATTCCTCCATGTTTTCATTTCTGAACTAAACCCACTTGAAAGAAAAACGTATTTTTAGCACAGCATTTTCTCAGTTGTGGATCTTTTTTTAAAAAAAAAGTTTCTTTACTCATCACACTGGATTTGTATGAAGTTAGTTTACTCTCTTGCTGGGCTATTACTACTCTCGACTTCTCTCTCTCTCTCTCTCTTTTTGCTAAAACATTTTCTCAATTTCAGGTACTGCCCATCAACATCGGGAAGTTTTCTATCACAACTACGGTACTACCACAACTTGAGAAGAAATTGGACAATTATTTGCCTGAAATGGTATACAGCTTCCAGCCTGAGCAGGGGTTGGGCTAGAAGACCTCCAAAGTCCCTTCCAACTCTTGTTATTCTATTCTATTCTATTCTATTCTATTCTATTCTATTCTATTCTATTCTACTCTACTCTACTCTACTCTACTCTACTCTATTCTATTCTTAATAGATTCTATTCTACTCTACTCTTACTGTAATCTATTCTTAATTCTATTCTATTCATTGCAAATTGTTGTGTGCGTGTGTTTGCACTGTTTTCCTCCAGTGTCAAAATTAGGCTTTTTTCTGCCCAGTGATCTGGTTTGCACATAAATAATCATGAGGTATATTAGTTTTGGGGTTAGATCACATCATCAGAGCTCAGCATTATAAACAGAGGAGTATGTGTAAGCACACACATATGTGTGCATCTGTGTGGAGTATGTGTGTCTATATGTATATGTGTGCACATGCACTCATGTGTGTATGTGTATATACAGTTTAAATACTTTCTCTCTGTGTATAAATCTATTATATCTATATCCATCTCTCTCTCTCTCTCTCCCTCTCTCTCCCCAGGGACTCTGATCAGCAATAAAATTTATAAATAAATATAAGCAACTGTCAAAACCTACAATCTGGAAAAGCGACACCAAGCAATTCAGAAAAAGCCAACATCACATCAACCCTCTGAGCCTTTTTTTCAAGAGGCAACTGGATTTCCTGGGTTTTCTTTGAAGACATTTCGCTTCTCATCCAAGAAGCTTCTTCAGTCTGATGAGAAGCAAAACATCTTCAAAGAAAAACCAGAAAGTCCAGTTGCCTCCTGCAAAAAAGCACCTTTGAGACAAACATGACCTGGATGACTGAGAATTTCCAGAGGCACCTCTGAGCTTTAGTAACTTCTCAGAAAACCAAACTTTGGGGGACTTTAATTCTGTTGTCTTGGATTGTTGCCACCACCACCCCGTCCCCATAGGCGGCTTACAGAACATGGATAAATAGGATAGTTATTCTATTCCCCGAGGATGCAGGTTTTTTGAGAGGGCAGGGGAGAACCACACAAGGAGTGGTGGAGGAAGAACGAGATGCCCACACAGGCAGAGAGATCAGTCGCATCAGCCCAGCTAATCGATGGGGCGGCAGATGCTGCAGCCAGATCACACACACACACCTATCCACTGGGTAAGCGCCCCATGCCTTATTGCTATGTGCAAAGCCAATCTAAAGAAGGTTAAAAAAAAATCCCAAGGCTGGGAGGGATTTGCAGATTTACATCTGTTTTTCTACCTGTGTCACCTGGACCACCAAGGCTAGATCAGCTAAGGAAAAATTGGCACTCATTCTAGCAAGCATGGGTTGTTGTTTTTTCCTTTTGTTCTCATAGCCTGGTCCTTGTTATAGAAATGTATTTTTTAAGTGTGGGGAGGCAGCAAGGGTGCTTCAATCATCACAATATAGAGTAAACTTTTAACATTTAAGTTTAAACCTCTGAGTTTTCGCTCATCCCTGGGTTACTGAATTAAGAAAGCTATTTCAATTCTTCTTCCCCCAACAGCCTTGAGCTGCACAAAAAGCAAATGAAATGTAGTCTGTTCTGTTGAATTTGGGAAGGTGGGGAGGAGGAGAGAGGAGGAGGAGGAGGAGAGGAGGAAGAGGAAGAGTGGGAGGGAGGGAGGGAGAGAGGATAATGGTGATACTGGTTAAGTCCTTTTTTATAAGAACATGCCACATTTTTTCACATGGGGTGAAAAGAACAACTTTTCAAAAGAATCCAATACTCGAGAAATCAACCTAAAACATTTCACTGTCCTAATTTAGGAGAACAAGTTAAATAGGGAAATTGTCTTTGATCCTCAAAGGATTTCACTGGAACATCCGAGAGAGGTCAAACAGGGAAGTGCCAATGAGACCACATGATAAGCTGAACAGACACGACAAAGAACCAGTATAACTGTTCAACGGGAACCACTAGATAAACGGCCAGGATTGGAAAGCACCTGAGAACCTGGAGTCAGAAATCGTTCAAGGAAGAAAGGCATGGGGAAAATATATTCAATATATAACCCTTCTGCCTCCTTTGGCCTGTGCCTACATTTAACGTGCTGGTTTATCAACCCTTAGTCTACAAGCACTAGAGTTTGGGGTTGCCTACCCAATTGCTTTTGGGTATAATCAGGGCATTGAAGCAGAGAAAAATTTGGGAAAGGCAACTGTGAAGTTATAAAACCAAGAGGCGAGAATCTACCCAAAGCATTTTGTTTTATAATTCCCAAAAACAGGAATTATTTAGGCTGAAAAACAGCTTCTATCCCAGGGCAGAAGCTCTTTTGAATTCTACTGTATAGTGCAACATTAATGCAATATTGGGGGTTTTCAATTCAATGTGTGGAGGGTGAAGGATGTGTGTTTGTGTTTATTTTCATGGTCATGACGTGCACTGAAGATGGGGTTTGATTTCATTGTACAAGGTGCAGTGACAATAAAGTAAACTAAACTAAACTAAAAGCAACATTTACCTCCCCGTTTTAGTCTCTGCTATCCTCCCGTCCATCTTTTTTTTGGTTATCCTATTGATGTAATCTCGTCGCGTTCTTTTTCATTGTTTATTTTATTGTTCTACTAGCTTCCGTTTATGCTCTTTTCATTGAGTCATTGGGTCATTGAGTCATTGAGTCATTGAGGCCACTTGGAGATTTATCTGTGTCCTGAGGGTCACTGCAAATGGGTGTGGATCCTTAATGGGACTGCTGCAGATGAACCTCCGAGAGGCCTCAACGACTCCCTAAAAGGATGCAAATGACCAGCTGTCTGCAAGGAGTATCGATCCTTCCGTTCCCCACCATCCAAGTCAGAACTGAAGAAGCTCCTTAGATGAGAAGCGAAACATCTTCAAAGAAAAACAAGAAAAAAAGTCCAGTTGCCTCTTGGGGGCCGGGGGGGGGAAGCACCTTTGAGATTTTCAGAGTTGTTATCTTTTAGGATAAAATGGCGAACGCACGGCAGAGGTTAGAATCTAATTGTGGGTTCTGTGTGATCGATCATCCAGGATGTTGGCCCCTCTGCGGGAGCAGCGTGCACTGTCCTTCACACTCGCTTGGTTCACAATGTGGAGCTAACACTTGACTGCTCAGGACTGTACAAGCTGCTCACCTCTGAACGCACGATGTCCCTCCTGAAAAACACGGGGAGGCAGCCCGCTCACACGCATGACTCACTCACAGATCGATGGCATAGTCCTGCACCGGGAGAACGTATAGTTCTCTCTCTTTCTCTTTCTTTCTCTCTCTCTCTCTCTCTCTCTCCTACACACACAAACACACTTTAGAAGCACACACAGCCCCGCAGACACGAGTGAAGAGAATAAGCTAGGCCTCTCTCTACAACTTCACACCTAACTTTCCAAGTCAAGTTCGGCATGGATTCCTAAACAGCAACGCCAATTTAGTGGTCCCTGGGATCTAAAATTATGAGTTTGGTTGTCCCTGAGGTCCAAAAGGTTGGCGACCCCTGATCTAGTCCAGTGGTCACCAATTAGTGAGCTGGGCACCACTGGTGGCCTGCAAGAATATGTTGGTGGTCCACAGAGAAATGTCACCCCCAATTAATCCAGGCTGTGTGGGAACACAAGACTGCACTGCCCACAGGGACTGCAGGAACACAAGGCTTGTGTTGCTTGCTTTGCGAACACCACGAGGTAGTGGGGGGAGGGGGGAAGGGGGAAGGGGGGGACTTGTCCCACTCGCCCCACGCGCCTGGCCTGGCCACCGGGCTGCCTCTCCCCACTTCTTCTTTCTTCTGCTTTTGGCTGAACGCAAGGAAAGCAACAAAAGTCTTTCTTTCTCTCCCCCAAACTCCACCAGAAATGAGTCTTTGGGACCCTGCAAGGCCTCCTGCTCCAAGAGGCTGCGCCGGCAAAGACTCATTCCTGGGGGACAGAAAGAAAGACTTCTGCTGCTTCTGCTGCTTTCCTTGCATGAAGCCAAAAGTCTCTCTCTCTCCTCCTGAGAACGGAGCTGGGGACAGTATCCTGCAATCCCGAATAAAGAACGATCGATCGGTAGAAAAACAGGGTGGGGAATTTTCCTGCAGACTTTTGGGGGGATTTTCCCAGGGTCTTTGGTCCACGGGGTTTGAAATTATGAGTTTGGTGGCCCTGAGGTCCAAAAGGTTGGCGACCCCTGATCTAGTCCAACCCCAGAACCCAAGCAGGAGACCCTACACCATTTCCGACCGATGGCAGTCCAGCCTCTTCTTGAAAGCTTCTTGAATTCACATGTTACACCAAGCCAGGGTTGGTATGTAATTTGTTTATTAAATAATGCCCAGTTGGTTGCAGAACAGACCACAGATTGCCTAAAAAATGCATCCTAGTTTGTTGCATCTACATAGCTCAATTTACACCTGAACCAACGTACGTCAACCGAGGTTCTATCCCGCAAGGGGTAAAGGAGTTGTGAGAACTAACTCGGCCACTGAATTCAGGGATTTGGGGCTTGTCACAAACAAGGTTTTGCCCTCTGCAGACTGACAAGCAGGCTCCAGTAGCAGAGAGTTGCCCCTGCCACCATCACAAACCTGTTTGCATTTCAGCTGGTTTCTGAGCAAAGTTAACACAAGGAGGCCTCTGGAATTTGATCTTGATGGTCTCAACCCGGTTTGCAAATGTCACAAGCTGCAGACCTGGTTTACAGGCCGGGGTAAACATCATCCTTGCAAACTGGGCAGCTCTTCAACCATCTCCGCCCACAATGCCTTTTTTCACACCATGCTAGTTTGGCTTGGTCCTGGCTTGCCCGTCTGCCTTCAGGGGTAAGAAAACGCAAGAAGGGAAGAAAAAAAATCTTTAGAGAAACAAAGACATCTACAAATCTGCCTTTCGACACGTTGCATTCGGTTGTTGCAAGGGCTGGAGCTCTTCCAGGTCCTTTGATAAATAAATAAATATATTCTGAGCATAAACAAACTGAAAAGACTGGAGGGAGGGGAAGAGTGCAGTTAACACAATAGTTTAATGCAATTAAATAATGCAATGAAGAAACCCAAATTGCAAACGAGGGAAGGTCCAAAAGAGAGAGCAAAAGGAATGTCTTTATTCATTAAGGCTGAAGAAGAGGGGGGGGGCTTTTAAACCTTTTTCTTTGGGCACTGTCCAAAACGCACCCCTCGCTCACACATACACACACACACACAATTATTTTCACAAATTGTCTTGTGCACAAACACACACACAAAACCACCCATTTCCTAACTTAGGCTGCTTCCTAAGGTATCTTAGCATTAAAACTCCACTAGAGGGCAGCACCTCTCCTGAAAGCGCGGTCCCTCTCGAAAAGATGCACCGCAACCAAGGGCAGACATCTCCTGGTGGTCTCCTTCCCGGGACCCCAATACACCCTTTGCCCGGCTTTGAGCACCAGCTTGGGCCCCTGTCTGCGGCCAGTGCGGGGGAGGAAGAGGAGGGGGGGCTTGACCTCCTCGGTGGAGAGGGAGGACGAGAAGAAAGGGCGAAAAAAAAAGAGGAGGGGAAGGGAAAAAAAACCGGCGGAGTCTAATATTCCTCCTCAGGGAGGCCAGGCGGCCCGGCTCTTCCCTCTGGGGGGGACGACCCTCCCTCCGCGAGCGGCCTCGCCCGGCTCCGCCCACCCCGCCTCGCCTCGCCTCGCCTCACCTCAGGGGTGGGCGGGGTCGCGCGCGCGGAGGGAACCGCCCGCCCCCTGCCTCCCCTCCCTCCGCTGAGGTGGCCGGTTCCGCAAGTTTGACAGTTGGCGCGGAGGGCGCCGTCGGGGAAGGAGGGTCTCTACGTCGCTGCGCGATTCGCCTCTCTCTCTCCCTCTCTCTCTCTCTTCCCCCCTCACGCCGCCGAGGGAGCCGAGCCGTCGCCTCACACGTCCGTCCCGAGGGGATCCCAAGCCGCCCGTCTGCCCGCCCGGGGCCACCTAGCCCGCCGGCTTCGCCTCCTTTAACCGCCGCCGTCATGTCTCGGGGTCCCGAAGAGGTCAACAAACTGACTGAAAGCACCTATAAGGTGAGGGGGGAGGCGGAAGGGAACGGAGGGGGGACCCCAGCCCCCTCCCCAAAGCTGGGCTTGTTCCCCCCCCCCACACCTTGAGGCGAAACAGGGACCCCCGAATGCAACCAGGCGAGAGTTTTCCCCTCCCAGCCTGACTCAGTGCAAACTTAATTTTTTGCTCTTTTATGTGCTGGGAAGTTGCAAAGCAAAACTTTCTGTCCTTGGCTGCTTTCGTGGGAGTTTCGACTTTTTTTTTAAAAAAAAAAAAGTCATTTCTTGCATTGCTCCTTTAAAAAAAAAATAATAATAAAAAGGAAAAATCTGTCCCTGGCTGCTTTCGTGGGATTTAAAAACAAAAAAACAGATCACTTCTTGGATTGCTCCTTTTTTTAAAAAAAAAAAATCATATCCGGGGGTTGCTGTCCTTTCCTATTTTTGGAAAAAGTCTTTTCTTGCGGTGCTACTTACAAAAAAAAAAAAATCTGTCTGTAACTGCTTTCATGTGATTTGTTTTTTTCCTTTATAAAAAAGGGCATGTGTTGAATTGCTACTTTAAAATAAACATTTCCCAGGCTGTTTTCCTGATATATATTTTTTTTTCTCCCCACTTTTGTGGCCTTTTTCAAAGTCCTTACTTGCTTCGCTCCTTTTTAAAGCAGTTAAGAGATAGACTTTTTTTTTTTTAAGGGAGCAGTTCCAAAAACGATTTAAATAGAAGAAGTCACAGGAAAGCACATTTTTAATGTGTCTTTTCTTTTTTTTTTAAAGCCAGTGGCTATTTATGTTTAGCTGTTCTTGCTTTATTGCTCTTTGTTGGCTATTTGGTGGTGGGATGAGGGAAGACTGCTTTTTATTGTTTAATGTTGTTGGGGGTTATGCAATGATATTTTCTTTTAATTTCCTGCTGTCATTTTGGATCTGCTGATCTTGTTTCTTATGGATTGCTTATTGGTTTTCTAAGGAGGACTATATTTTTATAGCTACTTCGAGATTGTGCTGGTAAAAATAGATGTGCTATAGGGTGTGTGTGTGTGTGTGTGTGTTTATTTTGTGAGTTCCCTTTCCCCTTTCTCACAATATTTAGAAACTGAGTACAAAGCTAGACAACTTTCCCAATTAAATGCAGATTGGACTACAGTTCCCGTTGGCTTTTAGCTGGAGGAGATGGGAGTTGTAGTTCCCTAGAAGGACACACCATTGACTGAGGATGACAGGAATTTGGGAGTTGTAGCCTGACACACCTGAGCTGATTTACAGTTGAAAGGAATTATCAGCAAGCCAGTCAGGAAAATCACCAACTGGGAGTGGGATCCAGATTTATTCAGTGAACTAAGCTAGCCCAAGAGATCTAAATCGTTTCTTCTTCATCACTTGAGACTTTCAAGAAGAGATTGAACTGCCATTTGTCAGAAATGATGTAGGGTCTCCCACTTGGGCAGGGGTTGGACTAGATGACCTATAAGGTCCCTTCCAACTCTGATTATCTGTTAACTTATCTGTTCATAGCAAGTATGCAAAGATTGGAAGGGATCAGGGGAAGATGCACCATCCAGAAGGAGCTTCCTCCTAAAAAAAAAAAAAAAAACCTCTGCACATGCTCAGAAGCCCATGTTCTGTTTTTAAAAGAATTGCTCCTGGTGGAGGGGGAAAAAAATCAAGATATATTCAGGATGCTCCATTGCTGGAGGTTTTCAAGAAAAGTTCAGGCAAATATTTGTCCATCTCCTATCAGG
Source organism: Pseudonaja textilis (assembly GCF_049901715.1). Lineage (NCBI taxonomy): Eukaryota > Metazoa > Chordata > Lepidosauria > Squamata > Elapidae > Pseudonaja > Pseudonaja textilis. The sequence goes on from NC_142003.1 coordinate 5,107,085, forward strand.
CATGATATAAGATCTACTCAAGCAGGGGAGTTGGACTAGAAGATCTCTAATGTCCCTTCCAGCCCTATGTTTCTTTCTATTTTTATTTTTTCTTTCTATCTTTTCTTTTTTCTTTCTATTTTTCCCTTTTTCTTTTTTCTTTCCATTTTTCCTTTTTCTTTTTTCTTTCTATCTTTTCTTTTTTCTTTCTATTTTTTTCCCTTTTCTTTTTCTTTCCATTTTTTCCTTTTTCTTTTTTTCTTTCTATCCTATCAGCGCTGCAAGTTGTTTTCCATTCACCCAGAGTCAATGCTGGCTGCGGAATCCTGGGACTTGAAGTCCATACATCTTAAAGTTACCGAGGTTGGAAAACATTGCCTTTAGCCTTGGGTTTCAACCAAGCCATTGTACCAAGCTACCTTCCCTTATTTTTATCAGCATGTGCTGCCAGTTCTTTTTGCTGTACCTAGAAGTAAACTCTCAGTGACCTTACAAAGGTCAAATTCTGGGTGGTGGTGGGGGAACAAGAGGAGCATTTTCTCCTGATAGGCCCCAAGGTCAGAAGAAGGAACTTGGATAAAGCCAAGCAAACACGCATGCAGTATTGTCTTCCAGGCCTGCCTTATTATTTATGAACAAAGTGACCACAAAAATCTTACCATCATTTTGCACTGGCAAATAAATCCTCCTGTTTCGCTATCTATTCTCAGTAGCTGTCAAGGACACTTATCAGGGATGGCTACCAGCGAGCAGACTTGGGGAGTAGAATTCTTTTATTGGCCAAGTGTGATTGGACACCCAAGGAATTTGTCTTTGGTGCAAATGCTCTCAGGGTACCTAAAAGAAAAGATACATTCGTCAAGAGTCAAGAATCATCAGGTACAATACTCAATAATAGTCATAGGGTACAATAAGCAATCCAACCATACTAGGAAACAGTCTATATAAATCATAAGGATACAAGCGATAAAGTTATAGTCACACAGTCACAAGTAGGAGGGGATGGGCGATAAGGAGTGATGAGAAGATTAATAGTAATAGTAATGCAGACTTTGTAAATAGTTGGACAGTGTTGAGGGAATTATTTGTTTAGCAGGGTGATGGCGTTCGGGGAAAAACTGTCCTTGTGTCTAGTTGTTCTGGTATACAGTGCTCTATAGCGTCATTTTGAGAGTAGGAGTTGAAACAGTTTATGTCTGGGATGTGAGGGGTCTGTAACTAGAGGAGAGATGCTTTCACCGTCTTTGCAGATGCCAGGTAGATGACCTTTGAGGTCGTTTCCATTACCCTGCGCAAGAGTGCTCTCTTCATGTCCCATTAGGTGCAAATGCACATGTGAACACAAACAGACTGTGGGTCTAAGTTAAAGTCTTGTCACCTTGGCTGATAATGGTTCTCCAGGATAAAAAGCCATTTCTGAGTACTGTATATAGGTAGTTCTCAACATACAACCGTTCTATCAAAAACTGTTCATACTTACGATGGGTCTGAAAAAAATGACAGTGCACTTTTGTCCGCTGCAGCGTCAATCAAAATTCAGGTGCTTGGCAACAGGCAGGTATTTCTGATGGCTGCAGTGTGCCCTGGTCACACAATCCCAATTTAGGACTTTCCCACCCAGCTTCCAACAAGCACAAAGTCAACTGGGAAAGCCAAGACTCCCTTACTAACCACGTAATTTACTAAACAACTGCAGCAATTCATTTAAAGGCGGCCATAAAGGTCATAAAACCAGGTACGGCTCACTTATCAACCCTCTTGCTTTAGCAGTGAAAAATCTAGCCCTGATTGTTGGATGTTGTATACGGCCTGCATCGGTTGTGATGCTCGTTTTTGTTTTGTTTTTTAACTGGAGCTTATTAGATCCAAGACTGCTCTCTCTGCAAAGCCTCCATGCCTGAAAACATGGCAAACAAACCTGGGTTTGGCCTTTGACTAGAAGTTCTTACCCCAAACCACACTTTTTGCTGCCTCCCAGCCCTTTCTGCCCGAAAAACCAGCAACAGGATCCGGGCCCATCCTGTGAATTGTGAGTCAGCCCCTTTTCCCATGCCTCGTTGGCTTCCTTGGAGGGGGTAGAAACCAAGTCTGATTCACACTGTCGGGTGTGTTTATTTGGCAGAAGAGAGGCATGTGGTTTTCACTTTGGGTGGGGTTAAGGAAAGTTACCTGTGTTCGGATCACAAAACACTCACCATCCAGCTGGGGTGGGGTGTGGGGGGGAAGATGGCTTCGACCTAACATTGATGGGATTTAAAGAGGAAATTCTGATTTACAGAAAGGAACTATGTGCAGAATGGAACATAGAAATTATTCTGGATTAAAACGGTCTGGATAAAACAGCTTACATCTCAACAATATAATTAGTTGGAGATATGAAAATGTTTCGTCTTCATGAGTCAAAGGAGGCTGTATGTTTACTCCGAAAGGGAAGCAGCACTAATATACTGTACTTTTATAACCTATCAAATGAGGTGTGGCCACTGTAGTCCTGCTTAATGAATAGCCACCTGAGTTACCCCACTTTTTATAAGAGCCGGTATGTTCTCCAGGGCAACGAATGAAAGACCTTGAAGATCTTTCGTTATATGAAAAGTTAAAAAAAAAAAAAAGGCCCAACTTTTAGCATTAACAGAATGTCTCACCTGGGTTGGGAAATCTTCTAAAGTATTTTTTATTTATGAAATTTCTAGGCCAACCTTTTCATGTAAGGGACTCTAGGTGGTTTGCAACAGCTTTATAAAAATCATTTTTATTCTATATATATAAAAGCGAAATACACTCAGGCATCATCACAAAATCTCCAGAACTGTAAAGCCTACAAACTTGAAATTTGACACCTATGTTCCTCTTGGCTTAGGGGCTCACTAAGAAAGGATTTTTCCAAATGACCATCAGAGCATTAGTATTTTGTATATTACTGTTATTAACATGCTCTGATGCTAAGGAGTTCTACTCCCCCTCCCCACCTGAAAAGAAATCTCTTCCAAATGCAAAACACAAGCAGAGGAGTTTCAGTTTCACAGCACCAAGCAGCTTTAGTACAGAACAGTTGAGCTAAGCCACACCCAGGCTCCTTGCTGTCTCCTTCTTGCTCACACAGCAAATACTGCTTCAGTTTCCAAACAGTCCTCAACTCTAGCCAGATAAATACTGATGGATGCCGGTAGGCAGAGGCAGGATTTTTTCCCCTTATTTTCCTCCCCCAAAACTAAGCCTGACCACATAGTTTCGTAGCGAAGCAGGGGTAACGAACTAGTAAATACATTAAAGCACAGCTTAAAAACAAGTTGAAACTGACGAGTAAAAATAAATCAGGTTAAAAAGTCAACGCTAGGAGGTTAAGAAGGAACAGGGGTGCCCTCAGGCCACCAGACACCCCTATGGCTGCATATTTTTAGACCTCCCTGCTGAGTGGCAAAACCAGGTCTTAACACTCTTCCAGAAAACCAGAAGAACGGAGGCTTGCTTCACCTCTGGAGCTAAGATGTCCCATAGGGCTGGGGCAGCAGCTAAGCTTGTCCTCCTAGATCCTGCCAGTTGACCAAGGAGGTACACAACATGGCTTCCTTGGGTTGACCTATCCTCTAAAGCAGCTGAGGGCAAGACAAGAAGTAATGGATGGATGGAAGCTTAACAAAGAAAAATCCCACCTGGAATTAAGAAACTTCCTGGCCATGGGAATAATTCTTCAGGGAACAACTTGCCTCTAGAAGTTGTGGCTGCTCCATCACTGGAGGTTTTCAAGAAGAGACTGGGCAGCCATTTGTCCTTGTGCTTGTGCAGGAGGTTCAGCTAGAGGACCTAAGACAGGGATCGGCAACCTTAAACACTCAAAAGAGCCACAAAGATCCTAACCGGAAGCCTCCCCCCCACCCCCAATTCAATTCTGGAGCCGATTGGAAGTCCGGTTCCCCCACCATAGAGTCTCCTCCTAGCACAGCATCCTTTTTCCTCTACCTGTCCTAACCGACCAGCGACAAGGAGCCCCAGCAGAGGGATGAAAGAGCCACATGTGGCTCCAGAGCCAAGGGTTGCTGACCCCTGATCAGTGGTGGTATTCTACCGGTTCGGCCTGGTTCTGCCGAGCTGGTAGCGCCGATGAGCAGCAGAGACCAAACGGGTTCTCTCCACTGCTCTGTTGTTGGGCCTGCCCACCCGCCCAGGGTTCCCATACTCACCTTTATTCCCTGCTTTTGAAGCACGTGCAGGGGTGAGATTCTACCAGTTTGCACCTATTTGCTAGAACCGGTTGTTAACATCCTAAGCAGTTCGGAGAACCGGTTGTTAGAAGAAATTCCTGGCCTAATCCTGTAAGGAAGGCAGGAAGGAAACATTCTGGTGTTGCTTACAGAAACTGCCTCTCCATTAACCCTTATTATATTCTTGGCAGGACTAGACTTCCTGTCTCAGGAACTTCTCTGGAGTTTTTTTCCCTTCCCTTGCTGGTACTTTGCTTGTGCGGAGTGACCATTGAAAAAAGTGACTTCTGACCGTTTTTCACACTTATGACTGTTGCAGCATCCGCACAGTCATGAGAGGCCAGGCAAGGAGATGTGTGCCTCGATGTGAGTGATGTTGAGTTGGCCACGCCCAGCCAAAAACATGACCACCAAGCCATGTCCACCCAGTCATGTGACCACCAAGCCACGCCCACCACCTAAGCCATGGCCACAGAACCGGTTCTTAAAAAATTGGAATCCCACCCCTGACCGCGCGGCAGCTGCTGAAGCGACCGGGAGAGTGCAGGCTTGCAGGAGGCGACTTGGAAGGCCTCTGCGCCTGCGCACGCATGCAAAATGTGTGTGCATGCGTGCAAAGCACGCCCACCAAGCCATACCCGCCAAACCGGTGTTAAAAATCTTTGAATCCCACCCCCCCGCCCCTGAGCCTAAGAGGCCCCTTCCAACTCTGTTTTTCTGTATTCAGCTTGGGACAGGTCACAACATTTGGGATGAGACGGTTTCTTGGTTATCCTGTTTCCATGCCAATAAACTGCTTTAAAAGTGATAACTCCTTGAATGGGACCCAAAATAGGGGTTGATCTGATCAAAGGATCAACCTTCTCAACACAAATAAAGAAAGTAAACCCTTGCGATCCATATCTGCTCATGGAAATTTCCAGTTACTAGAACACTATCTTAAGTATCTCTTAGGCCCGAGGCCAGAAATAAGGACTTGGATAGCGTGGGAAGAGCACTTATAATGGCAAGTGTTTCTGAGCACCTCCCTAAACCAACCAGCGGTGCTGCTGAGACAAGGAAGGTGCTTGTTCTTCTACAAAGGGAAGTTTGGGAGATTAGAGCATCAAAGGGCTTCGTGTTCTTCAACCTGTCCTGGGCAACTCTTAAGATTGGGTGGACTTCAACTCCCAGAATTCCCCAGCCAGTGCAAGCCGATGGCGCACTTAACTCTGCCTGCTCTTTTGCAGAGAGCCATTAGAGTCCACGGCCAGAGAGGGCTACAGGAAGACTCCGCTCTGCTGCCATCTAGTGGCAACCCAGATCCTTTTTAATAAAGGTAAAGGTAAAAGTTCCCCTCGCACATCCGTGCTAGTCGTTTGCGGCTCTAGGGGGTGGTGCTCGTCTCTGTTACAAAGCTGAAGAAGAGCCAGCGCTGTCCGAAGACGTCTCCGTGGTCATGTGGCCGGCACGACTAAACGCCGAAGGCGCACGGAGCACTGTTCCCTTTCCACCAAAATGGCCCCTGTTTTTCTACTTGCATTTTTTACGTGCTTTCAAACTGCTAGGTTGGCAGAAGCTGGGACCAGTAACAGGAGCTCCTTCCGTTACAGGGCGCTAGGGATTCGAACCGCCAAACTGCTGACTTTTTTTGATCAACAAGCTCAGCGTCTTATCCCCTGAGCCACCACGTACCTCCTTTTTAATAGCCCTCTGTTAAAGGCAATTCCATCCAGCTGAAGAGACTATCTGCAGCTTGGGCTCAGCAGTTTTCTTGCAGACGTTTCATTACCCAACTAGGTAACACCATCAGGGCTAGAAGAAAGTGGGGTTTACAGTGTGGAGGAGGAAGATTGGTGCTGTCTGAGCTTGGTTCTATTTTTTTTTCTTTTTGAGACATTTGATTACCCAACTCAGTAACATCCTCAATATCATCACTGTCAAAGCACCATTAACGCCATCCTAGCACTGGTGATGTTACCCAGCCGGGTAATGAAACGTCTCCAAGTCGAGGATCAAACTCGGAGTGCACCAAGGCCTGAAGGAACAGGTTCCTTATCGCCCTTGAGACCGTGTGAGATTTGATCCATTAGTGCTACTCCTAACAAAGAGGGTATGAAAGAAGTCGGCTGTTGGGCAGGGCCCATAAGATAAGGGATTACTTTCGTTTGCTTTGGCTCTAAGCCCCAGCAAGATAATGAGGCGCATATTCCGAGGCGATAAAGGACAGAAACTACCCCCACAACTTCAGGATCTTGGAATCTGCCCTGCCCTTCCCATCGGGGGCACGTTTACAGGCAGTCCACTGACTTACGACCTGTCTTGCCACAAGTAAAATCACTGCACTTGTGAAATTAGTCACGCGGGTTGTTGAGTGAGCCTGGCTTCCCCATTGGCTTTGCTCGTCAGAAGGCCGCAAAAGAGGATCAGGTGACCCCCGGGAACACGAAGGTGTGGTGGCCTAGAGGTGGAGCTCTCGCCTCACAGTCAGGAGGCTGTGAGTTCGATCCTAGGTAGGAGCAGATATTCTCTCTCTGGGCACAATGAGAATATATCTGTTGAGCAAAACGCTGCACCTGCGACAGGAAAGGATCCGGCCATTAAAACACTCTGCTAGCTCCATTCAGTTGCCCAGATTCCACCCTGCAAGGGATTATGGGGTCATTAAAAGAAGATGATGATGATTACAGGTAGTCCTTAACTTACAGTCGTTTGTTTAGGGACCAAAGTTACGAAGGCCCTGAAAAAAGTGACTTACAATTGTTTTTCACACTTCGGACCATTGCACCATCCCCATGGTCACAGGATCAAAATTTGGACGCAGGTATTGATGGTGGTTGCCCTGTCCTGAGGTCACGTGATCACCATTCCCAATCTTGCCTGCCGGCTTCCGACATGCGAAGTACATGGGGATTCACTTAATGACCACATGATTCACTTAAAAACTGCATAACAACAGAGGCAAAGCAAGATGCAACTCAACTCAATTTTTTTTTGTATAACAATTTTATTAGTTTATAATGGAGCATGCAAAGAAAATACAACAGTAAATAATAGGAAAAATAGGGATGGGGAAAAAAGGGGAAGAGAAAAGGGGAGGAAAGAAAAGGGGGAAAAAAGAAATGTACATTAAATTATAACTTAAAAGAAAACTTCTATATTATAGAATCTATAAGGTGAAGTTTAACTCGAGATGTCACACAACCACTGTCTCATTTAGCAACGGGCCTTTTGGCTCAATTATGGTCGTAAGTTGAGAGCTATCAATACTCCAAACTACCTATCAGAAAGTCTTTAAGCACCGGTCGTAGCTCTCTTCCTTCAGCACCGTCGTAACGTGAAACAATTGCAGAACGAATGGCCATAACTCAAGCACCACCTGCATTATAAAAAAAATTTTTTTTATCAGTTTAGTTTTATTCCACCTTTATTATTATTTTTAATAACTAACAGCAAGAAGTCCAGACTCCTGGAAATTCCCACTGTTGAGAAACCCTATTCTACGCCCCCACCTCCACCCCCCCACCCCCAAGAGCTGTAGGGCTGCTTTTAAGCGGCAACCTCTCCAGAAAAATCCAAGTATTTTTCCTCTTCACCTTTGAATAGCCTCTTCTCCTTATGACCACTTGCTCAGGCAAACCTTCTTAGGGTATCGGGCCCTTGTTTATTTCTGGATTTACTGTACATTGCCTTGTTGACACAAGCCAACATTCAATTCAACCTCTGCTAATTCTGCAGGCCAAACTACGATAAGCTGCACCAAAAAAATGAAATAAAAAAGTCAAAAGGAACTCTGCAGATTCTGGAGAGTAAATTTATTCTTTTATTATTTATGTATTTGTCAAGCAAGTATTAGATAACAGGTATAAGGATAAACATAGTTATGAATACATGAAATGGATACATATAAGAAAAATAAAAGAAACAATAGGACAGGGACGGTGCGCACATTGGTGCGCTTCTGCACACCCCCTACAGACCTCTTAGGAAAGGGGTGAGGTCAATAGTAGACAGTCTAAGGTTAAAGTTTTTGGGGTTTGGGGAAGAAACCACAGAGTCAGGTAGAGTATTCCAGGCACTGACCACTCTGTTGCTGAAGTTGTATTTCCTGCAATCGAGTCTGGTGCGATTTACCCTGAGTTTGTATCTATTGTGTGCTCTTGTATTGTTTTGGATGAAGCTGAAGTATTCATTGACAGGTTGCAGTAGATAATTTTATGTACTAGACTTAGGTCGGACTGAAGTGTCGTAGTTCTAGGTTGTCTAGGTCTAAAATTTCAAGTCTGGTGGCATAAGGTATTCTGCAACGAGTAGAGGAGTGGAGAACTCTTCTCGTGAAATATTTCTGGACTTTCTCAACTGTATGAATATCAGATATGTAATGCGGGTTCCAGACTGATGAGCTGTATTCAAGTATAGGTCTAGCAAATGTTTTGTGTGCTCTAGTTAGTAGTGTGATATTACCAGAGAAGAAGCTATGTAGGATTAAGTTAACAACTCTTAATGCCTTTTTAGCTATGTAGTTACAGTGGGCTCTAGCACTTAGATTATTAGAGATGAGAACTCCAAGGTCCTTGACATATTTGGGGTCATCAACAAGGTCTTGACTTATTCAGCTTGTATTTTATTTTCTGATTATTATTTTTTTGCCAACAAATAAGACAAAGCATTTGTTTGTTGAGATTTGAAGTTGCCATTTGTTTGACCATTCTGGCACATAATCAAGGTCATTTTGAAGGGTGCTTCAGATACCTGTCAGATGTCAGGATCTCTAGATATTTTTTAGGGGGGGGGGGGTTGGCTGGAGGCGCCAAGAACTTAAAAACCTAACCTATAACTTTTGGTCCCCCAGTTTCCAGCCTGATGCCTTAACCCCTGCACAAGGGGTGCCCAACCTTGGCCACTTTAAGATCAGTGGATTTCAACTCCCAGAATTGGCCAGCCAGCCATTTGTGGACTTCAACTCCCAGCATTCCCCAGCCTGGCTAGGGAATTCTGGGAGTCAAAATCCACAAATCTTAAAGTTACCAAGGTAAGAAACACTGCATTGTGGTGAACTAGGATAAACAAAACAGGCCCCCCAATAGTTCTCAGGAAACTCAACGCAACAAGTTTCAAATTCCCCTCTATACATATTTTCATTCTTTTCAAAGTATGTGTGAAGAATATTGTGCAACAGGAATAAATATCTTCTGATATGAAGCCAATAAAAGGGACCACGTGTTAAAGCAACTGGCACTTGGCCTCTGTAAGGAGAGAGGAGTCGCCAAGCGAAGAGTAAACACAGAATATTTCCACTGATCTTAAAGTGGCCAAGGTTGGGCACCCCTTGTGCAGGGGTTAAGGCATCAGGCTGGAAACTGGGGGACCAAGAGTTATAGTTCTGCCTAGGACACAAAGCCAGCTAGGTGACCTTGGGCCAGCCACCTTCTCTCAGCCCTAAGAAGGAGGCAACGGCAAACTGTTTCCAAAAAAAAATTTGCCAAGAAAATTGACCAGTCCAGGGAGGGTCCAAGAACTGGGCCCAATATGGAACAGAAGGAGAGGGGGGAACCTTAAAGACACGGTATCATTAGATCAGGGGTCTTAATTTAATTCAGTATTTAATTCAGTATTGCCTTGTTGCAAACTTTAAAAAAAAATGAATGAATTGAATGAGTGAATCTGTTTAGTTAAGGCTATTGTAAGGTTTCCGAACTGAATTTAAAACTAGCAACCTCAGGCCTCCCAGGTTGCTGTCAAGAGGTAGCTAGCAACTCTCATTTCAGGGGTGTGTGTCACGTCTTAAGGAACAAAGGTGAAGTTTTCAGAGAGGGATTTCTGTTTGAACAGCAAAACCCTCTCTAATACAGTACTCAAAAGAGCAGAAGAACCCTTTAATGTATAAACTGAACTTGTGTATATATCAGGTTTACCTCACCATCTAAAAATTAAGCTCATCCTGATCCTTTCCGTTTTATAAGAAGGCTCTACATTAAGACCAGGCATTACCTATAATCATAACTAAATATAATATTTTGAGGCAAATGCCTTGCAGCAAAATCAGTTGTCCATATTGTTATTCGTGTTTAGAAGAAAGGCACTCCTCGACTTACGACCACAACTGGGCCCAAATTTTATGTTGCTAAATGAGATGGTTGTTAAGTGAATTTTGCCCCATTTAACAACCTTTCTTGCCTCTGTTGTTATGGGAATCACTGCAGCTGTTAAGTTAATAACCCGGTTGTTAAGTGAATCTGGCTTCCCCATGGACTTGTCAGAAGGTTGCCACAGGGGATGACATAACCCTGGGACATTGCAACCGTCATAACTGTGACTCAGTTGCCAAGCATCTGAATTGTGATCATGGGAGCACAGGGACGCCGCAATGGTCGTAAATGTGAAACATGGTCATCAGTCGCTTTTTTTCCAGTGCCGCTATAACTTCAAACGGTCACTTACACTGCTGTAAGTTGAGCACTACCTATAAAGTAAAATTTCCATGTATTATTTTTAAATCTTATGGGCCAGACTCCGTATTGTAATGGTGACCAGAAAGGCAAGCCCTTGCATTATTTTTCCAGTGCCTGGAATGGAATGGAATGGAATGGAATAAAGAGTAGAGTAGAATAGAGTAGAGTAGAGTAGAGTAGAGTAGAGTAGAGTAGAGTAGAGTAGAGTAGAGTAGAGTAGAACAGCAGAGTTGGAAGGGACCTTGGAGGTCTTCTAGTCCAACCCCCTGCTTAGACAGGAAGTCTTACACCACTTCAGACAAATGGTTATCCAACGTATTTTTAAAAAACTTCCAGTGTTGGAGCATTCACAACTTCTGGAGGCAAGTTGTTCCACTGAGTCATTGTTGTAACTGTCAGGAAATTTCTCCTTATTTCTAAGTCGCTTCTCTCCTTGAGTAGTTTCCATCCATTGCTTCTTGTCTTGCCTTCAGGGGCTTTTGGGAATAGGTTGACTCCCGTTTCTTTGTGGCAGCCTCTGAGATATTGGAAGACTGCTATCATGTCACCCCTTGTGTGTGTTATTATTTCATCCAGGTGAGTGTGTGAAAAATCAAATCAAATTGCCACCTCCGCTCTCTGTTTACACTTTCACAAATGAAGGTGCAGAGTGGACTTCTGTCAAGTTGGCCTCTTCACAACAGCGGCTTGATCCAACTTGAACGAGAGGCCAAAGTCCTCAAGACCATTCAAAAGGTTACTTTGCCGTCTTCTATGGTATTTACCCAGAGGGATTTATGCCAGTTTTTTCGTCCCTGGGCTCAAGGCCGAGCCAAGATCTGTGTTTACCCAGCAAAACTCAGAACAGTCGCTGTGAAATAGGGTTGGCTAAGAGAAGACATCCTGTTCAGGTATGCATGATGTAACAGAGAAATGGTGTAGAGTAGTGTTAGCAGTCTTCCAAGATCTCAGGGGCTGCCCCAAAGAAGAGGGAGTCAAGCTATTCTTCAAAGCCCCTGAAGGCAGGACAAGAAGCAATGGGTGGAAACTCATCAAGGAGAGAAGCAACCTAGAACTAAGGAGAAATTTCCTGACAGTTAGAACAATTAACCAGTGGAAATCCTTCACAGGTTGTGGGAGCTACATCCCTGGAAGCTTTCAAGAAGAGACTGGACTGCCGTCTGTCAGAAATGGTGTAGGGTCTCCTGCTTGGTGGGGTGGGGTTGGACTAGAAGACCTCCAAAGTCCCTTCCCACTCTGTTATTCTACCTTGTTTCCCTCAGCCTGGGCAACATGGAGATGGGTGGACTTTAAGTCCCAGAATTCCCCATGGCTGGCTGGGGAATCCTAGGAGTTGAAGTCCATACATCTTCACATTGCCAAGGTTGAAGAACGTGGTTGACGAAACGTTTGACTCCTCCAGATGCCTCATGCCGGAAGGTGTGTGAGTTGAGTGCAACAAGGAAGGGTTTCTGTAAAAAAATACTTTCACCCTGTTGCACTTTTCATGCCCGCTGCGTAGGAGTGAGTGGTTTAAGATCAACTTTATGGCCGCACAAAGAGTAGGAAGAGCTGATGGAAATACCCAGCTCCTTCCAGGCTTGCTATTTTAAGAGGAATTGTAATATTAAATGCTTGTTCACAGATTTGGAACTACATTTCCTAAAATTATAAGGGTTTGCAAGATCATCTTTGTAGCTATAAAGTCTAGGAACTGCAGTGCTATCCTACGTGAAGCTGGGCGGAATCAGATTACATTAAATCCGTTTTGCCAACTCTGTTTATGTTTATACCTATTGCAACCTTTGTCTTCTTCCTTAATTTACGTAAACTGTTTTCATTTTAAAGCTGTTAATTTTCTTTTAAAAACATATCAGGTCACAGATGTATCTGTGTGGATATTTCGATGTGTGTGGTTTTTTTTTCACCGTGTAAAGGATTACGTTTAAAGTAACACGATAGTTCTTTGCTTCAAAAGCATACTTTGCAAGTTTTTAATTTTTATTTAAAACAAAAACAATCAGGAAATACGTATTCTGAAATAGTCTGGTAAAAAATTAATCTGAAGTCCCTTGCAACTTCCTACTGTTGGAAAGATTTTAATCACACTCGGATTGAGGTTCATCCTGGCTTCTTGCTAAGTACGTGAGCAAGTTGACAAACCAGATTCAGAAAATATCCTTCCTCTGCGGAGTCAGCATTGTCTGTTTATTATTGCACTTAAGCTTAAGATTAATTAGTTAGGAGAAACACAGACTGTCTTAACCAAAGCCAACACTTGGGGCAAACTTTTGTGGGAATAGGTCATGGGAAAACAACGGACTTAATTCCTGAAATTGAGTTTATTTTAATTTATATGCACTGATCTGTTGTTTAGTAATCACGTGCCTGTTGCAAATGGATATATATGCAAATGGAAAGCATATGTATGTATGTATGTATGTATGTATGTGTATGTATATGTACATGTATATGCACAGTGGCAGAGAAAAAGGCAATTCAGAGGGTGATTAAGATGGCCCAAAACATCATTGGCTGCACACTCCCCTCTTTGGAAGAACTGTATAGGAATAGATGTAAGAGGAAGATATTTAATATATTGAATGACTCCTCTCATCCGGGACATCAGCTCTTTGAACTATTACCATCGAGAAGGAGATTCAGGGTATTAAGAACAAGGACGACTAGATTTAAGAACAGTTTTTATCCAAGTGCAGTTTTGAGTTTGAATGCAGGGTCATAAGATTTTTGTGGAATTTAATGGCTGAGAGTAATGGGGTATTTACATTTTTAAATTGTATAGAGATTATTGTATGGTCTGTTGTGTTTAGTTTTATTTTTCTTTCAATGGTGTTGTCCAGTTTTACTTGTGGAAGAGCACCTCATCTCGTTGCACCCGCTTGCGAGTGTAATGACAAATAAATTCTTATGTCTTATATATAAAAATAACATATTTATATTCTTTCTGTCTTGATCAAAGGTTTTTGCCTCATGCCATCTTGTAGGGCTGGATATCACATTTTGGGGTGATTGTAATGAAAAGCAGGCCACCCAATTTATAAATACATAAATGTCAAAACACGAAGCAATGCTTTTTTTTTCCTGAGTCTGAAACCATTTTTTTAGCAAGCCTGAAAGGCCCTTGGGTCAAAAGTCTACAAGCGTTTTTAAAGGTTAAATGACAGAGGGATGAATAGCTAGAATTTTGTGTTAATTTAAGGAAAGACTTTCACTCTGTCTCTCATTTTACTTTTGTTGTTGTTGTTGCTCCACAGAATGTTATGGAACAATTCAATCCAGGGCTGCGGAATTTAATAAACCTGGGGAAAAACTATGAAAAAGCTGTTAACAGTAAGTCTCACGTTTAAGTTGTCTAGTCAAACTTTTTAATTTTGCCTTTGAAAATCCAATAGCTGCCTTGCAGTGAAATACAGGTACTCCTTGACTTATGACCACAACTGAGCCCAAGATTTCTGTTGCAAAGGGAGACAGCTGTTAAGTGAGTTTTGACCCGTTTTACGACCTTTCTTGCAGTCGTTAAGGGATTCCCTGCAGTTGTTTAAAAAGTCATACAGTTGCTAAGTGAATCTGGCTTCCCCCATTGACTTGGCTCATCAGAAAGCCTCAAAAGGAGATCACGTGACCCCAGGACACTATGTGATGACCCAAAGGGGTGTGGCACAAAGGCAACACAGTCACATAAGCAAGAAGAGTCCCTTTATTAGCTCTAACTTTGCCCCCAATGTCCAGGTTACCTTCGGCTAGAGGAAAAACTCTCCCAGGAACAGCCTTTAAGTGGAGGAAATTAAGTCCAAAACAAGGTACACACAAACTGTAACTTAAAATCCAAACAAACCAAGCTGAAAGTAATTAGCTTGACAGGGCAGGAGAAGGAATTTTAGACTTGAAAGCACAGCAAAACTCACACGGTTGGGAAGACGCCAGGAACACAAATAAGCCACGACGATACAAAGTAAAGTCACACTTGCTACCAGCAGCCTGCCTTTCTTATTAACTGTCTTCCCAGCTGTGGCTAATGAAAGGAATCAGGGCCCTTTCCTCCCCCGTAAGCCATGCAACCTACGTTTTTCCCCATTCCTCCCTGAGTACCCTAGGATGAAGAGGGGGTGGGCCTGGGTCTTCCTCTCCCTTGTTCTACCTCTCCCCTGCTCTGCCCAGCCAGACTTTGCCCTTCCCCAGTTTCTTCCACAGCCAACGGAGCCACACTCCCACTCCCTGTCAGCTGTTCTGCCTCCCCCTCCGAACCAGATTCTGACGGACGTGACACACTGCAACTGTCATAAATATGAATCGGTTGCCAATTGTCTGAATTTCGATCATGTAACCAACAAGACGCTGCAATGGCCGTAAGTGTGAAACACGGTCATAAGTCCCCTTTGTTCGTGGCTTAGTTACTGTTCAAAGTCACCACGGCACTGGAAAAAAAAAATCCACTCTGTTCGGTGCCGTTGTAACTTTGGGCGCTAAAAGACCTGTTGCAAGTCGAGGCTTACCTGTATCCCCCCTTCCCCAAAATATCAACTAACTACTGATATAATTAACTGCTACTCCTAGGAACCAGGCTAAAGATCCGGATACTTTTAAGCGTTTATCTTAAGTTCTCCCTCTTTTCTCAATACAACCTGATTTTACTTTTCGGAATCTTCTCTTCCCTGAATTTATAATCCAGGGGTTTCTTTTGATCAAACGATTTGGACAAGCTCCCCAAGGCTGCTTGGGAAGAAAAGAACGGGGCAAATTAGACCGAATTAGGTTTTTGGCCAGGGATCTGTGCGCTACCCATTCCAAGTCAGAAAGATCTCGTTTTTATACATTTTTATTCACGACAAGAGAAGCAGTCCTTGAATTACCGACACAATTTGAGCCGCCAAATTTCCATTGCTTAAGCAAAGCAGTTGCTAAGTGAGCCCCGTTTTAACTTTTTTTTTTTTTGCCATGGTTGTTAAGCAAATCTTTGCAGTTGGTAAGTGAAACACACCATCGTTAAATCAATTGATGGAAGCCAACTGGGAAGGTTAAAAATGAGAAAAGCATCCAGGTGACCAGCTATGAAATGTTAGCAAAAGCCTTTCCCCACCGCCACCACCCTGTGTGATTGGAAAACCTTGACGCATCAGCAGCTGAAGAAATTTTATGGGCTGCA
Source organism: Pseudonaja textilis (assembly GCF_049901715.1). NCBI lineage: Eukaryota > Metazoa > Chordata > Lepidosauria > Squamata > Elapidae > Pseudonaja > Pseudonaja textilis. The sequence goes on from NC_142003.1 coordinate 5,122,840, forward strand.
CAGCTGGATGAGCCGGTGTTGCAAAGGGACAGCTTGCTGACCTCAAGATGAGTCATTGCTGATCTTATTGGAATCTTATTTATTTATTGTCAGGGATCCAAAGTCGTTCTGCAGTCAATTTTAAATAAACAAAAGCAAACCAGAGCTACTAAGCCACGCCCAGGTTCCTTGCTGTCTCCTTGCTCACACAGCAAATACCGTTTCAGTTTCCAAACAGCCCTCAACTCTCTCACACACTGCCAGGACGCTAGCCAGATGAATACCGATGGACGCTGGTGGGCAGAGGCAGAATTTTTTCCCCTTATTTTCCTCCCTCAAAACTAAGCCCGGTCACATAGTTTCGTAGCGAAGCACGGGTATCGAGCTAGTTTTATAAATAATTGAAGGCAGTGAACATATATCATACGCCTTCTTCCTATTTTTCCTCACAACAAGCCTGCGGAGTGGGTCGGGCTGAGAGAATCAGTGACCCGAAGTCACCCAGCTGGCTTTCATACCTAAGGTAGAAATAGAACTCAGCGTCTCCTGGTGATTGGCCCAAAGTCACCCAGACAACTTTCATGTCTAAGGCAGGACTAGAACTCAGCGTCTCCTGGTGATTGCCCCAGAGTCACCCAGCTGGCATTCATATCTAAGGCGGGACTAGAACTCACCGTCTCCTGGTTTCTAGGCCAGCCTCTTAACCACTCTAGTAGATCCCTAAACTTTTGCCGGTTTGACTTGTTTTGAAGCTTATTTCCGTTCTGCTCGTGAGACCAAGAATTAGATCCAACAGTTAGATTCCAATTTCTCTTTTTATTTGGAATCCATTTGCTCCGCAAGGGGCTGCAGGAAAAAGGAGAAAGGGGTGGGTAGGTGGGGGAATTCCCATTTCCTGGCTGATCACTGAAGTTAGCCCACTCTGGCATCGTATCAAAAGGCAGTCTATTCCTAGAGACGATGGTCTTGTTTGGGACACACGTAATTTTAGATTATTCTTTTTGGCAATTCAGGACTTTAAAGGCAACTTGTCAGATGTTACATACGTGGGCTCTCCTCCAGTCGGCCTGCGAGACATATTTTTCCATTCAAGTAGCTTTTTTTGGAAAGTAGCAAATTAAAACCTGATGGAGACGGATGAAAGAAGCCTTAGAAATCTCCATTTACATCCATTAATTTAACAACGTGCTTTGCTGAAAGAAAGCCCTGCCAATTGCATTATTTAACTATAATGCAGGGTATTTATGCATCCTATGCAAATAAATTATCTGTATGCCTTCGGCTTTTTGGTAAGACATCCATAGCAGTCTGAACGGTCTCGACTAGAGTCCTCAACTTGTGACCACAATTGGAATGGTCATGTCACATGTCTGGGCCAAATTTTATGGCCATTTTAACACCGGTTTTTACAGTGGTGGGATTCAAATAATTTAACAACCGGTTCTCTGCCCTAATGATTTCTTCCAACAAGCAGTTCACCAAACTGCTCAGAAAGTTAACAACCCGTTCTTCTGAACCAGTGCAAACTGGCTGAATCCCACCACTGGGTTTTTAATCTCTACAGTTGCTAAGCCAATCACGTGACTATTAAGCGAACCTAACTTCCCCAACTTACTTTTTTTGTCAGCATCTGGCTCGGAAGATTAAGGCTAGAAGAGCAGAATTCTTCTTGTAGTTATTGTTGCAGAATTATTCTTGCCATAGAAATGACAACCGGATCACTGCAGGACGCAGGAAGCAGTTACAAATGTGAGCCGGGTGCCAAAACCCACAAATTGCAATCACGTGACCACCAAGTTGATCTGCTGGTTGTCAGGTCATAAATCATTTTTGCCCCAAGGCTGTCATAACTTCGAAACCGTCCTTCAATGAACGGCTATAAGTCGATGTCCATCTGCATTTCTCTCTCGGCTAGAGTAACTTTGGGATGGTCTATGAAATGTGTATGATTCTGCCTTTGATCACGTGGCTGTGGGGGATGCTCAGTTGGCAATGCGAGGTTCAGTTGTAAGTCAGGTTTTTTTCGGTGCCGTTGTAACTTTGGCCACTAAATGAGGGGCTGTAAGTCAGGGACTACCTATAGCAGTGGTTGCCAACCAATGGTGGTCCGCAAGAAAATTTTGGTCGTCCACAGAGAAATGTCCCCCCCACCCCAAAGCAATTAATCCAGGCTGTGCGGGAACACAAGGCTGCACCACCCACATGGCCTGCCCACCCTTCAGCTTAGCACAAACCTTACCTTGAGTAGTCATGCAAGCTGGAACTGGAAGGTGAGACCAGGTGAGGGAAATCCGCCCCGGGGTGGCTTGTTGGTGGGAAAGTCGGTCCCCTATTCCAGAGCTGCAGCGGTCACAGGACTGGCCCTTTGGTCATCCCAGAGCAGCTCCTCCAGTCCATGGCAGGCCGGTGCACCTGGGTGGAGGAGTAGCTACTCCGGGATGACCAAATAGCCAGTCCTGTGACTAGTGCAGCTCTGGAATATGGCACCGACTTTCCCACCGACGTCAGCAAGCCACCGTCAGTCAAAATTCATACCAGTGGTCCAAGTGGGATTTAAAATTATGAGTTTGGTGGTCCAAACCTGAGGTCCAAAAGGTTGGCGACCCCTGACCTATAGAACCTTCCCTCTGTCCAGCTTATCTCCCAGGCTTATTGATGGCAGACCCAATAAGAGGAAGCAGCTGAGATCCTGAACTAACAAGGCAAGATATGATTCTAATAAATTAACATCTCCTGTGCAGTCGTGATATGGAAATAATGAACAGAGGAAAACCAAGTTGTACTCTGGCTTCATTAAAACATTGAACTGGTTTCAGCTTCAATGTGAAGCAGAACTAGACCCTTCGTCCAGAAAGATTAAAATCTCCACTCTGGCTGAATCAGAAAATTATAGACTTCCTACTCCGTGGGAGCCGTTTCTCGTAAATGTTTAAAAAATACCCGTTGCTTAGCAAACACGACAGCGTCCAAATTGGTTTGTTCTCCATTCCGGAATGAGGGCAAAGGGAGTGCTAGGATTGTAAACTGGGTTAAATTCCTTCCACCTTAACCAACTTAAGCTTTGATTTCGAGCGACTTAAATGAGGGAAGGAAGCCCATTTCAGGGGCTCAATAACCCACCATTTAATTCTGGGTCAAATATTCTGCAGGCAGCCCTTGATTTTATTGTATGTCAGGCTGGCTAAGGGGATTCTGGGAATTACAGTCCACCCGTTTTCAAGTTCCCAAGTTTGCGGGGAGGAGGGAACTAGTTGTAGACCAAGTGGGATGTAACTTCGGAAGGCAGCTTCAATTTGATAGTCAAGAGAATAGATGACCACTCCGTCCCTATCTGGGGAAGGCTGGGTCATCTATATTGTTTTATTTTCTCCCTTTCAATTATGTCTCTGCAGTTTTCTTGGCAAGGTTTTTTCAGAAGTGGTTTGCCATTGCCTCCCTCCTAGGGCTGACTGAGAGTGGCTGGCCCAAAGCCACCCAATCAGCTTTCATGCCTAAGGCAGTACTGGAACTCACAACCTCCTGGTGACTGGCCCAAAATCATCCAACTGTCTTTTATGCCTAAGGTGGGACTAGAACTCACAAGCTCCTGGTGATTGGCCCAAGGCCTCCCAACTGGTTTCATGCCTAAGGCAAAAGTAGAACTCACCAACTCCTAGTTTTTTTTAGCCTGATGACTTAGGCACGACGACAAAGTGGCTCTCATAAGATGTTTAATTGATGGTTAAATACATTGCCTTCAAGAATGATTATCAGCTTTTTCTCTTTTTGCCTCCTCTTTTTTTTATTAGGTATGGTCCTTGCTGGAAGAGCTTACTATGATGGTATTGCAAAAATAGGCGATATTGCCGTTGCATCACCCGTGTCTAAAGAGTTGGGTAAGTACGCCAAATAAATCAGATACATTGCAGGATTCTTGACACTGAACTAATCTTGCCATTTTAACGCTCGACTGAACCGGCAACGTCTAGTCTAACAAAGAGAAACACTAGGGGTGACATGAGAGCAGTCTTCCAGCGTTTGAGAGGCTGCCCCAAAGAAGAAGCAGGGGTCAAGCTATTCTCCAAAGCCCCTGCAGGCAGGACAAGAAGCAACGGATGGACACTCACCAAGGAGAGAAGCAACCTGGAATTGAGGAGAAACTTTCTGGCAGTGAGAACAATTAGTCAGTGGAACAACTTGCCACCAGAAGTTGTAGACACTCCATCCCTGGAGGTTTTCAAAAAAAAGAGACTGTAGAATTAGAATTCACAGTCTCCCAGCTTCTGGCCTGGCACCTAACAATATTAAATCAAACTCCTCTCCTCTTTTATTCTCCTTCATAGGAGATAATGCATCTTCTAGCAGAATTTTATCCAGCTCATCACGATGCATGAATCCTCTGGCATCACCTCTTCCCCCACCACTCGCTTCATCCCAAGATAGAGAACACAACACATGCCTTCAGAAGGTTAATATATTCTCATTTCTTTTTTCTGATATGCAGATTGCCTTCCACTGTATACCTACAAAGGACGTCATTTCCACACAGATCTCATTTTTGTAAGGGAAGGCATGCCCTATCTATGAAAATTTCTGAATGGGAGTGAATCCCAGAGCTAGATCAGATGTTTTGTCTTTATACAGCCCGGACACAACACTCCCTTCGATAAACAGGCAGGATAAGAACCTGAAACAGGAGAATTTTATCTCCTAGCCCCATTGTCTACGGAGATTCTCAGTCATCCAGGTGATGGTTGTCCCAAAGGTGTTTTTCCAAAAAGCAACTGGACTTTTTTTTTTTGGTGGGGGGTGGGGGTTCCTTTGGGAAAAAAAAACTAAAGGAGAAGAAAAGAACCCAAGAAGTTTCTTGAATGAGAAGTGAAGCATTTTCTTTTCTTTTCTTTTTATTAGTTTATGATACATAATGCAAAAAATATACCGAAGAAAATTGTGGGAAAAGGGGAGGGGAAAACATAGGGCAAAGGGAAAAACGAAAGAAAAGAGGTTGACTTCCAATTGCCTTTGCAGTAGAATAAGGTAATAGCATCAAACCTCAACTTTTTACTTTGACACAATAATATAAACTAGTCGTTTCTATAGCAATAAACCTATCCAATCGGTATAACCCTAAAATCAAAGATTCAGGGTTTTTTCCCCACCTCAAGCACAAAGTCCAGAAGTGGTTTCCAGGTAGCAAATAAAAGTAATTGTGTTGTTTTTGTTCATTTAATCAATGTAGTCAGTTTAACCCTCTCTGCTAATTCCATCAACTTTGGCAGCCATCCGTCCGTTATAGGAATTAAAGTGTATTTCCATTTTTGTTCCTAGAATAACATCCAAGTTCCAAATTAAAAATGTTTTCAAAGGGGCAAAAGACCCCAAGAAAATCCAGTTGCCTTTTGGAAAGAGCATTTTTTGGCACGTCCCTAGTCATTGCCACCCGAAGAGAGTCTTATGTTCTCATTTATTTTTATATAAACGTATTATTCTGCTGATGTCCCCGTGCTATGGAGCGGAGAGATTGCCTTCGTTCCTGTGGGATCATTTCAAGCCATTCTTTTTTTACTTCTGCTAATATCATGACAGGCAGCTCTCCATTCTTGAGCAAAGGCTTTATTGAAGAAAATAAATCAACCACAGGAGCAAAATCGGTGAATAATGCCATGTAATACATAACATTTGTCCCCGGCTGTGCTGAAATGTACAAATTATTGGAAGACCGTCACCGCGATGGTTTTGTAATAGAGACTTAAAATAGATCCTAAAAGTTCTGGTAGGACTTTTTTTTTTATGTTCATTGAAAAGACAGCCTTTGGATTTTGTCCAAGTTAATTTTGGATAAAGTCCTTGATGTAAAAAATACAAAAGGTCAGAGATCTTTGAACAAAGCACTGTCATATTTTTTAGTCGTTTGCAAATGGGCCCTTCAAACAACTTTTAAGACTCAAAGCAAGTCATCCTTAAATTAGGAAGGGTTGTTTCCGAGTTCTTTTAACCATGGAAGGTTACCCATGGTTAGGTTCAGGTTCTGTCTAGGTGTTTTCCCAAGGAATCTTAAGATCTCTGCCTTAAATCTTGCAGGGTTAATCTTTGATGTGCCTTTATATGTGGGGAACTAGGTAGCTAAATACAGGTAGAATAAAAGAGTTTTTGTTCCCTCATAAAATACAAGAGTTTTCGTTCCCTCCAGTGGCTTATGTTTCTCGTTGAACCAGTTCAAAGATTTAAGCTTTTTAATAAAAAATATAAGTTTGGGGGTGGTGGAGAGAGAGAAAGATTTCAATATAGGAAGACAGAGACAAACGGAGATGATAGGTATGTAGGTACGTAGGTAGGTAGATAGATAGATAGATAGATAGATAGATAGATAGATAGATAGATAGATAGATAGATAGATAGATAGATAGATAGATAGAAATAGACAGGGATAGAAAGAGAGAGACAAAGAAAATTATAGAGAGAGATTTTAGATAGAGTGAGAGACAGACAGACAGAGAGAATAGATAGATGTATGATGTGTTGTTACTTTTGTGGCTGTATAAATCAAGCAAGAATAACAAGTTCCTTAAAATATATTTACATTAATGCTTTTTCTAAATCAATATTTGAAAAAACAACAACCCTGAGCTATTTTTCTACCTAGATATGAAATAAGATAAAAAACTTCCTGGTAGCGCGTCCTCAGAGAACTGTGAGAAAGCGAAGATTGTTATTTACCTTACTATAAAGTTACACAATTGCTTACATTTATATTTAGAATGCAAGTTCCTTGTAGGATTTGAACCTTTCGGACATCCAGATTATGAACCAAAATGTGTTTTTTAAACTCTTTTTCATACGATTAATGCAAGTCAGTGGATATCCGAGTTCTTCTCCCTTTTCAAAAAAACAAATAGAATTATTTTTCTATAAAAAGAAGCTCTTTATGCTGTAATTGTTCTTCTTTGGGTCAAAACTAATTGTAATGAAAGTTACGCGGGTCAGATTAATCTAATAATTTGCCCCACAACGAGAAAGAAGAATTTCACAGGCTTTAGAGATGATGATAATACAGACGTGCATAAAGTCACTCTACAATTTTCCACAAATGTATTCTTTGTTCCAGGTGGTTAAAGGTAAAACTTCTGAATTCTCTGTTGGACAAATACATTTTTTTTTTAAATGAAAGAGGCCTAATTGATTTTGCCTTTCAAAAATTATGCCAATATTTGCACTGTCATGCTCAAAAGGCAAAGCAGCCAGTAACGTTTACCTGATTTTTTTTTGCTGCTCATGAGGCGGGTGTTTTAAATAGAAAAAATGCCGTTATTTCCATCCCCCCCAAAAGTACTCCATGTAATCAAATCCTAATTGTGCCACTGAATCAGTTTTATCAGCGACGTCTTCGCTGTGCCAAGGATTCGGTCAGTGGAAAAACCTCCCTTCCTTTGTTCCATTTCTGAGCCTGTTCTTGAAATTGTGATTAGTTTTCTTTTCTTATGGCCACCTGAGCATAAAGGACAGGTTTTATTTTGGTTCTGTGTTGGATAGGCATGAAGTGTAGCCAACATTGCGGACTGAATGATCCGAAGGCCTGACATGAATTTTAGTGTACCTTAGTCATTCATTCCTGGTCAGGGGAGAATTCTGGATCTTTCTCCATTAACCCTTGGTGTTCCCCATTGAAGTAGGGTTCCCTATGTGGCAACTACAGATCGAACAATCTGTGTAAGGGGGCTAAGAGGAGACCTTCACTCAGAAATGTCCTAGAGGAATTTCTCCAGGAGACCCTTTCCCTTATACAGCACTAGCACGTAGACTTATATACCACTTCCCAGTGCTTTCCAGCCCTCTCTAAGCGATTTACAGAGTCAGCCTCTTGCTCCCCAACAATGTAGGTCCTCATTTTACCCACCTGAGAAGGATGGAAGGCTGAGTCAACCTTGAACTGGTCAGGATCGAACTCCTGACAGTAGGCAGAGGTAGCCTGCAATAATGTATTCTAACCACTGCACCACAATAGCTTCCTTCCTTCCTTCCATGGTGCACAGTGGTTAGAATGCAGTACTGCAGCCTACTTCTCCTTCCCAAGCAATAGTAGACTTTACAGGCCGCTCTAAGCGCTTGACAGAGTCAGCCTCTTGCCCCCAACCATCTGAGTCCTCATTTTACCCACCTCGGAAGGACAGAAGGCTGAGTCAGCCTTGAGCCTGGTGGGATTTGAACTGCCAAATTGCAGGCAGCCAGCAGGCAGCAGAAATAGCCTGCAGTACTGCACTCTAACCACTGTGCCGCCGTGGCTCATACAGGTAATCCTTGATCACAGTTAAGCCCACAATTTATGTTGGTAAGCAAGACAGTTGTTAAATTAGATTTTGACCCTTTCTTGCCACAGTTGTTAACATGTTCTGTTATTGTTAAGTGAGTTTTGAAGTTTTTAAAAAGATGTTGGACAATCATTTGTCTGAAGTGATGTAGGGTTTCCCGCCTAGGCAGGGGGTTGGACTAGAAGACCTCCAAGGTCCCTTCCAATTCTGTTATTCTATTCTAATGCTTTAAGGCTGCTGAACTTCCGTGCCTTCTCCTAGACAGAGGAGCAACATGACAGGACATAAAAACCCAGGAGATATGACTCCATCCTACATCCCCACCACCCCCTCCAGCCAGCAGGAATTAGTCTGTCTGTTGTGACACCCTGGAGATTGAGGGCTTATCTTCGGTTGGTTTCCCCTGAAGATTCATCAGCCAGGAATTCCAGGATTTTAACCACATCCTGTTTCTAATTATCAGCTAATCAAAGGTCACTTTTCTTCCTTTTGAGAACCTCCACACTCAACCGAGGAGGAATAAGGGAGAACTGCGAGAGAGAACCAGGGTTCAAAGGTGGCTATGAACATGGTTGATGACTCTGGAGGGCCCTAATATGGTTAAGAACAGCCCAGTCAAGGTTTTATTTATTTTTTGTTCGGAGAAACAGCGCAAAACGATGTTCGGGATAGGAATTACGGGAACGGCCCCGGTGAATATTTCGGCCTTCCGCTTCATTTTTCAAACCGCCACGCCCCACAACAAGCCACGGCGATGGGTTTGATAATTTTGCTCAAGGATGCACACTCACCACCTTAGAATGCATCGGCCGTGTTGTGCAAAATGGCACACCCTCTGGCAAGAAGGAAGGGGAAAAAAAACCCTATTCAGCACCTGCAAACATGATTTGGCTTATTATCAACTCAGTGGGTGCCTTTTTGCCCTGTAGGTGTTGCGTTGTGTTGAAGTTGTGTTGAGTGAGCCTTTGTTTTAGGAAGGTGGTCATGGTTGTTTGGAGAGTGACTTTTTGTCTATCTATAGACTATCATTTATCTATCATCTGTATATCTATCATTTATTATTTATATCATCCATCATTTATATATTATCTAACTCCAGAAGATGGTAGAGGACAGGAAGGCCTGGAGGAACCTTGTCCATGGGGTTGCGATGGGTTGGACATGACTTCACAACTCACAACAAAAATCTCCATCCATCTATTATCTATCATCTATCTTTTATCCTATCTATCTATCTATCTATCTATCTATCTATCTATCTATCTATCTATCTCATTTACCATATATAAATCTGCTTTTCTATATATTTATCTTTTATCTCTATTTTCTATCTATCATTTATCATATACCAATCTATCTGCCTATCTATCTGTCTATTATCTATCTATCACATTTGTGCTGTGCTTTTCCCAGCGCTCCCAAATCTTTCTCCACCTACAACTGGGATTCTACCGTTCTTCAAGGTGTCTTTTTAACCTCCACATATTTGCTGAGATTCTTTCCCTAATAGTGGTGTGGAAGAGATGAAGTTGGTCAGCTGCAGAGAGCTTTATGTTTCCAATGTAGGGGAATGTAGGAGGGAAAAGAAGGCAAAAATGGAGAAAGAGAGAGAAGGAGAGGGAGAGAGAAAGAGAAGGAGAGAGACAGAAGGGGAAGGAGAGAAGGAGAGAAAGAGAAGCAGAGAGAAAGAGGAGAGAAAAAGAGACAGAAGGCGAAAGAGAGGAGACAAGGGGAGAGAGAGAGAGAGAGAAAGAGAAAGAGCACAGGAGCATTGTTCCAATACAAAATAGATTATTTTTTTTCCATTGAGAGTAAAATCTCACATTTTCATAGGAATATTAAAACAAAGTTGAGATAACAAGCCAGCTGTTGAGTCCGTTCCTTGGATCAATCAAGGGGCTTGATCCATTTCTGGTCCATTTATAGGCATTGCCAGTAAGTCAGTAAATCGTGTTTTTGGGGACTGTTTTTTTCAAGGGCAATAGACTCTAAGCCATGGTGCTTAAGAGCTTACCTCTTGGATGCATGGTAGGAGAAGGACAGCTCTAACCTGCTCAGCAGTTTCTCAACGCAGGGCCAGCTCATCCGAGGCAGTGTTGAACAATATCTGAACCTCTTGGCTTGCAACACAGAAAAAAAAAAGGATAAAGGCCTGAATCACAGCGGGGAAGAAAAGGCATCCCCCTAACACTCAAAACTGCTCATGTGATACGAATTCATTTGTTAGTCAAAACGCTGGCTTAAAAAATCAAACGCTAATAGTCTAATAATCGCTAATAAGTCAAGTTTCATTTCACACGTTGAGCAGGATTGGTTTAATCCTGCTTTGCATGTTATATAGAAAGTCTAGGTGGTTTCCCCCGGGGGCCTTTGGTATAATTTTAATAAATTCATGCATTCACGCGGAAGGATGTGGACTTTAGGAAATGTTATATCCTAATCCTCGACTTACAACAGTCTGCTTAGTGACCATTGCAGCGTCCCCTGTGGTCACGTGATCAAAATTCAAATGCTTGGCAACTGGTTCATATTTATGACGGTCGCAGTGTCCAGGGGTCATGGGGTCATCTTTTGCAACCTTCTAACAATCAAAGACAATTCACTTAAAAACTCTGAGACTAACTTAACAACTCCAGTGGTTCACTTAACAGCTGCGGCAAAGAAAGGTCATACAAAGGGGCAAAATTCACTTAACAAACCTCTCGCTTAGCCAACAGAAATTTGGGGCTCAATCGTGGCCGTAAGATGAGGACTACCTGTGTAGGATCTCCTGCTTGGGCAGTTGGGTTAGACTAGACCACCTCCAAGGTCCCCGCCGCCTGTTATTGTGTTACGAGTGTGTTTTTTTTAAAAAAAATATATTTTTCAGGAGGACTGGCCGTTCTGAAAGCAATAATCAGTTTGTATCAAGGTTGATTCAGCCTTCCCTCCTTCTGAGGTGGGTCAAATGAGGAGCCAGATTGTTGGGGGCAAGAGGCTGACTCTGTAAACCGCTGAGAGAGGGCTGGGAAGCTCTGTGAAGCGGTATATACCGTAAGTCTAAGTGCTATTGCTATTGTATGTCACCCAGAAGCAAAACAACAGTATATAGACAGGATTTTTCCCCCACCTTGCTCTGCCAGGTAAATTCATTGTTCGTTTCCCGAACGTATCCACATCCGTCCGCAAGCGGTGAGGACAGCAAAGCCCTTTTAGAAACCACCAGAACGTTGCTTAAGTCCCCGATTCTGACATGTTAATCTTTGCAAACAGGGAACCGCCAGGCCGGTTGCGTTGCTGTAGCAGCACGTTCTGCAAAGCATTTACTGCCTGACCCGTAATCGGAAAGGTTAAAAACAAGCTCTTAAAACCCATGCACTCTCCACAAACTTTGCTCTCCGCGGGACTGGGGCTTCAGTTAAGCTCCTCCACGGCAAAGGGGAAAGGTGTCCCCATGGCTTCGTTCTGCCTACGGATAGGTGTGAAAGGGATAGTGACGACCGCACCTCCAATCCTTCCCGTAGTTAACCGATGTGTAAGCCCCATTTAAATAGGTGGGGCCTCTCCAGGCATAACCGTAATCCGGGGCCACTCCTGTTTTCCTGTTTCCATTTGCAACTTGAGGGGTTGAGCTAGTCCTGTTTTAAGAGAGCTGAAGAGCTCAGGCAGAGACGACATACAGGTAGTCCTTGAGTTGCGACAGTTCGATTAGCGTATCTCTTGTGAGTTAGACCTACCAGGTTGGGTCGTTTAAAAAAAAAACATTGCTTTTGAAAATACTTTTGTTGAAGGTTTTTCTTTTTTTCCCCCAGCTACCTAAGTAATGCCATCTCCATTCTCACCTCATTCTTGAATTGTTATCAGCAGAAGAAAGACAAAATCGTACTTGTTAGGTCTTGTGTTGAATTCTCCAGGAAGGGGGAAAGGGAAAAGGTGGCAGATCTGTGACTATCAATAAAAGACAATATCTGTAGCTCAGGGTTGAACTGTGGGATCCTTTGGTACTCTCTGAGCTGGGCGGTTTTCTTGCGTACGTTTCATTACCCAGCTAAGTAATATCATCAGTGCGAGGAGGAGGAGGAGGAGGAGGAGGAGGAGGACTGTAGAGTCCTTGATGCTCTCTGAGCTGGGTAGTTTTCTTGCATACGTTTCACTACCCAGCTAAGTAATATCATCAGTGCAAGGAGGAGGAGGAGGAGGAGGATTGTAGAGTCCTTGATGCTCTCTGAGTTTGGTGGTTTTCTTGCATATGTTTCATTACCCAGCTAAGTAATATCAGTGCGAGGAGGAGGAGGAGGAGGAGGAAGAGGAGAACGATGACGACTATGGAGTCCTTGATGCTCTCTGAGCTTGGTGGTTTTCTTGCATGTTTCATTACCAAACTAGGTAATATCATCAGTGCGAGGAGGAGGAGGAGGAGGAGGACTGTGGGGTCCTTGATGCTTTCTGAGCTTGGTGGTTTTCTTCCAGACATTACCTAGCTGGGAAATGAAACATTTCCAAGAAACAACCAAGTTTTGAGAGCATCCAATGAGCGTGTTGACTTGAGTCTCTGTATTTTTGTAGGCTCTGGTGTCATCTGAAATGCTAACAGACCGAAACTCTCTCATACTGTCCCTTGAAATACTACCAAAGCACAGGAAGATTTATTGATGAGAAAAATGCCTGTATATTAACCAATCAGATGGGGGCATGGCCTCCTTAAGCTCTGGATGGTCTACCCTGGGTGGCCACCCTTTTCCCAGAGGCTAGGCAGCTCCTGACCTTTCCCACGACTGTCGGGGATCGAAGCCAAAGGTCTTCAGCATGCCAAGAGCATGCTTTCTCTCTGAGTTGGCGTCAGAGGGTGTCAAATCAGGACAACTTTAATAGCGGTCGAGCTAAGGGTAGCTTAACCGTCCTGATTCATGGGTTGAGTTGAAGGCGGCCTCATGGAGTGAAAAACATTGGCCAAGTGGCTTTGTGCCCCAGTTAGACCCAAATTGGAAGAGGCAGAGGCACTGGACCAAGATCAGGCAAAGCGTTGATAGCATTTTATAAGGCCCTGGTAAAGCCCCCCTTGGAATGCCGCATCCAGTTTGGGTCGCCAAGATGTACAAAAAGATGTTGAGACTCTGGAAAAGAGCGCAGAGAAGAGCAACGAAGAGGATTCGGGGACTGGAAGCTAAAACATGTGAAGAACGGTTGCAGGGACCGGGTTATGTCTAGTTTGATGAAAAGAAGGACCAGGGGAGACACGGTAGCAGTCTTTGACTACTTGAGGGGCTGTCCCAAAGAAGAAGGGGGTCAACTTATTTTCCAGAAAGCAAGACAAGAAACAAAGAATGGAAACTCATCAAGGAGAGAAGCAACTTGGAATTTAGCAGAAACTTCCTAACAGAGAGGACAATTAACCAGCGGAACAGCTCGCCTCTAGAAGCTGTGGGTGCTCCAACACTGGAGGTTTTCAAGAAGAGACTGGACTGTCACTTATCTGAAATTGATTAGATTCTCCTGTTTTTTCAGCAGGCTGGACTAAAAGACCTCCAAGGCCCCTTTCAGCTCTATTCTATAATTCTACAAACTCATGAAAAAGTCCATGGATATTCGATCCACTACGAATCGTTGTTAATTATTGTGATGATTTGAGATAGATAAGATGCCGTGGTAAATTGTCCATGTGTGGATTACAGTAACAGTTGGTTAACAGAGGGTTTTGAGACAACAATCTTGCCTTTTTCTACTATGATTGTTCTGCTTGTTAACCATTTCATATTATATAGAGATATAGAAAGGTTAGTAATTTCCAAATGATTTAACAGTTTAAAAATGGGGGGGCTGTTTCACAAGAGGTGGAATCTAATATTGTTGTAATATATTAGTATTCAACTAGGGGAGATAATGTGTGTATATGTGGTTGTTTTTTAATGCACTTTTTAATATCTCACGGTTTTGCTCTGCTTTAAAAGAATTGGGGGGATTTTGCATTTTAGCTTTTTTAAAATAAAATAAAGAGCTATAAGAAAGCAGATATATAGGGTCTTTTTAAGTTGGAAGTTTTGGTGTATATTTTAAATGTATATAAAGAACGATTATCTCTATAAAATGTACAAAACAAAACATAAAAAACCCAGTTCCTTATAACCAAAGCCGGATTCCTACAAAGTTTCTTCCATTGTTTTTGGCAAGGAATTTGAAAAAGAAATCAAGATATTTGACTTGTGCTGCCCTTCTCCCTTTGTTTGAAGGGCCCAAGGAACCAGAAATAAAATTTAATCTTGTTTGTCAACAGGCCACGTCCTCATTGAGATTTCTATCGCTCAAAAGAAACTCAACGACAAGCTAGAAGAAAACGTAAGTAAATCTGCCCACAGTGCTTTAAAATATTATACGCATATTTTCCTATGAAGATATGCTAACCTTCTCACCTTTCTGTCAATTTTTCATGACTACAGTTCAAGAAATTCCATAAAGAAATTATATCGGAGCTGGAGAAGAAAACCGAATTAGATGTAAAATATATGAATGTAAGTGTATTATTTATTTTTTTTAAGTGCCTGAGAAGATTACATGTAAGAATTTGCTAGTTTCTTGATAGCAGCCACAAATCAGTCATGTCTCTGAGATGACCATCAACCTTCCTTCCCCAACCTCTGTAAAATCTAGGAATTTAGTCTGTTGTGAGTAACATAGTTTTATGCTAGCACTGATGATGTCACCTTGTTGAGTCATGAAACCTCTGCAAGAAAACAACCCAGTTCAGAGAGCTCCAAGGACCCCCCTAATATAGTTTTAACTTGGAAGAAGCTGTGGATTCATTTGCTGGTTCCTTCTGCCAAACCTTCTCCTGCTTTGATGTCAACCAAAGCCTTTTTTCCAGTTAGAAATCATCTAAAACAGGGGTCCTCAAACTTGACAGCTTTAAGACTTGTGGGCTTCAACTCCCAAAATTCCTCCTCCAATCCTGTTAGCTCAGGAATTCTGGGAGTTGAAGTCCACAAGTCTTAAACTTGCCAAGTTTGAAGACCCTTGATCTAAAAGGTGAGAGAATATCGCCATGCATAAAAATAAAATAAAAGAAGGCAGCAAGAGATATGAAGAACCTCCAGTTTTCTGTGAACAGTTTCTTGACTTCTATTTTTCTGTTTTCTCATGCATGTTCCTCTCGTAATTTTTCAACGGGTTGGAGCATGTCCTAATAAACTATAATAACTATAATAATGCTGTTATTCCCTACAGTTGAAGAACAGTAGGGAACAGGCTCCTATATTTTTTTTTTAGCATGACGTCGTCAGCTTTCCTCCCCTAAGTAGGAACCCGTGGATACCAGATTCCCAACCTCCCGACGGACTTCTTTCCAAAAATACCTCTGTGAACTTTCTCCTTACAGGCTACTCTGAAGAGGTACCAAACCGAACACCGAAGCAAATTAGATTCTTTGGAAAAATCTCAGGCCGAACTGAAAAAAATCAGGCGGAAAAGCCAAGGGGGACGGAACGCCATTAAATACGAACACAGAGAATCCGAGGTTGGTACCTTCACCTTGACTCAAGTTTCCTTCCCGTATTAGTTTGAACGTTAAGTCAAGCTTACTTCATGCTTGTTAAAATTCAAACCCTGTAACTTTTAAAGAGGCCGAGCCTTTTGTAATGAGTGTTTGGAGTGTTTACTTGGCCGGATGCCCTTCCTGTCACCAATGCGGAGTTTTGTTGATATATTCTCAGTGCGCCCAGAGAGAGACATCTCTGCCTCTATCTGGGATCGAACTCACAGCCTCCTGATTGTGAGCCGGGAGCTCCACCTCTAGGCCACCACACCACAATTTAGTGTTATTCATGCTGTTACTTACATAAATAACCTTTCGTATTAATGTTCCTCTTCAGTGTTAATACAGGTAGTCCTTGACTTACGACCACAATTGAGCCCAAAATATATGTTGCTAAGTGACACATTGGATAAGTGAGCTTTGCCCCATTTTACGACCTTTATTGCCACCTTTGTTAAGTGAATAACTCGACTGTGAAATAAATCTGGCTGCCCCATTGACTTTGCTTGTCGGAAGGTCACAAAAGAGACGTGACCCAGGGATACGGCAATCATCATAAATATGAGTCAGTTGCCAGCCACCTGAATTTTGACCACGTGACCATGGGGACACCGCAACAGTCGAAAGTGTGAAAAATGGTCATAAGTCACTTTTTCCAGTGCCGCTGTAACTTTGAACGAACTGCCGTAAATTGAGGATTACCTGTAACACTATGAATTGATATTGAGATTATTTTCAGAAAAGCAAAGGATTCTTTGAACATGCACAGCACGAGTATTTTGACTTCTGCTCTTCATTTACACAGATGACCAACAATTAACATTCACCTTCACCTTCCGTTATACTAAGCTCAACCAAAGTGGGAAGGAGAAGTGAATTCTTGACATCCATTCACATATAACCTGGATTCAAACCTGTTTTCTTCTCCTTGAAGTATCCCAAAGTGCCTTAAGAAAGATTTTTTTTTTTAAACTTGTTGGGGAATAAAGTTAGTCTCTTGACATGATGTGGCAAGAATATTTATCGCCTTTCTTCATGTCAACAGATAATCTTCCAGTCCTGGAAAAATTAATTGGCTATTGTGTAGGTTGGCAGCCTTATCAAGGGAATATATGCGTTGGAAGATAAATGATATTTGTGCGTGTTGATACAGAGTGGCAGAATGTGACTAGACTGCCGCAGTTCTATTTGAGAAAAAAATTAAAGTTTGAAGCTGCCATTAAACTCAAGTTGTACAAGAATCCCTCTTTCCCAGGCCTGAATATTGGAAGAATACTGAGTTGTTTTTATTTTGCTACTCCTTACTATTTTAATACATGTAATGTGCCGTCCGTTTCATTGGTTCTAGTTTTTATTTAGCGTTGCACAGTTGTGATTTTAATTGTTTCCACACTTTTTTACAGCTGGATGAGAGGGATGGCATATAAAATGAAATAATGGAGAGACAGACAGACAGACAGACAGATGAGAAAGAGAGAATGAGAATGAGAGTTTCATTATTGGACTGTTGACTTGAGATGGGATTTCCTAGAAAATATGGCTGGAAATATCTTAAATAGCGCAAGATTTGTGTGCGTGGTTGTCTGAATCTGGTATTTTCATGCTTTATCTAGTATTTGGAAACCGTAAGCTCCCGGCAGAGCGATATCCAAAGATTTATTGCGGAGGGTTGCAGAGAGGCCTTGCTTGAAGAGAAGAAAAGGTTTTGCTTCCTGGTGGACAAGCACTGCAATTTTGCTCAACGCCTGTTCCATTACCATGTGGAGGTGAGTTGTGGGAGAAGGACCTGTGTCCATCAATCAAAATAGAGCTGGAAGGGACCCTGGAGGTCTTCTAGTCCAACCCCTTTCTCAAACAGGAGGGCCTTTTTCAGACAAGTGGCTGTCCAGTCTCTTCTTAAAAACCACAAGGGATGAAGCACTCACAACTTCTTAGAGGCAAGTTGTTCCACTGTTTCATGGTTTTTCACTGTCAAGAAATATCTCCTTAGTCCCAGGTTGTTTTTTCTCCTTGTTTAGTTTCCATCCTTTGCTTCTCATCTTGCCTTCTGGTGCTTTGGAGAATAAATTGACCCCCTTTTCTTTGGGGCATCCCCTCAAACACTGGAAGACTCCTCTCATGTGCTCCCTGGTCCTTTTTTTCTCTACACTATCCATACCTAAATCCAGCAACCGTTCTTCATAGGTTTTAGTCTCCAGGCATTTGATCATCTTCTCTGCCTTTTTTCCAAAGTCTCAACATCTTATCTTTTTTTTTTTTTTTGGGGGGTGGTGGTGGTCATGTGAATGCTGTATCCCAAGTACACCCAAAACAGGCATCTCTAAACATTTGCCGCCACGAAACAAAATTGTCATCCAAACCGTAGCCAATTCCTAGATTTGCTTGAGAGAAGCATCTTCTTCTTCTGGTTCTCTATGAAATTAAGGGAGATATGATAGCAGTCTTCCAATATCTCAGGGGCTGCCCCAAAGAAGAGGAAGTCAAGCTATTCTCCAAAGCACCCGAAGGCAGGACAAGAAGCGACGGGGGGATAATCAAGGAGAGAAGCAATCTGGAATTAAGGAGAAATTGCCTGATAGTGAGAACAATTGATCAATGGAACAGCCTTCAGAAGTTGTGAAAATGCTCCAACACTGGAAGTTTTTAAAAAGATATTGGGTAACCCTTTGTCTGAAATGGTATAGGGTTTCCTGGCTAGGCAGGGGGTTGGACTAGAAGACCTCCCAGGTCCCTTCCAACTCTGTTATTCTGTTCTTAAATTTATATTTTCCTCGGATTCCCTGTAGTGCTCAGAGATACTTGCCACCAAGTTGCCAGCGTGGTTGGAAACCTGCAGCGATGCCACCAAGGTTCCAGAGACCGTCATGAATATGATCGATGAGATCAAGTCAACCGGATCCGTTTCGATATCGGGGACTCCCCTGCCTTCCCCAATGATAGAGAGGAACAACCTGGTGAGATTCCCATTTCACCTGAGGAGCTGAGTAGAGGAGAGAGAGAGACAGGCAGTCCAACCTGGTGGACGCAAGTGTACAATTCAAACACCACCCATATTTATTCATTAGATGCTTATCCCAAGTTTATTACTTTTATGATCAGTAAACATAATATACACAGTAGTCCTTCCTCCTCCTATTTTCCCCACAGCAACTTGGTGAGGTGGGTTGGGCTGAGAGAGAGGGACTGCCCAAGGTCACCCTGCTGGCTTTCATGCCTAAAGTGGGACTAGAACTCCCACTCTCCTGGTAATTGACCCAAACTCACCCAGAAGGCCTAAAGCAGGATTAGAATTCACCATCTCCTGGTGATTGGCCCAAAGTCATTGAGCCAGCTTCCATGCCTAAGGAAAGACTAGAACTCACTGTCTCCTGGTGATTGGCCCAAAGTCATCCAGCTGGCTTCCATGCCTAAGGCAGGACTAGAACTCATCGTCTCCTGCTGATTGGCCCAAAGTCATTGAGCCAGCTTCCATGCCTAAGGCGGGACTAGAACTCACCGTCTCCTGGTGATTGGCCCAAAGTCATTGAGCCAGCTTTCATGCCTGAGGCGGGGCTAGAACTCACCATCTCCCGGTCTCTAGTCAGGCACCTTAAATTCCCCACAGGAACACACCTGTTACTTTATGAATGTCTCAAATTGCACCGGTGCCCCTAATTTTTACCCTCCAAATATAATCTCGTTTGCATTCATTCCCGAGCGGAGCTTCCGTATATTCTGGGATAGAATCAACCTGGAAAACCAGCAAGTGAATCTAATTAAGGAAAAAACTTTTCAAAGGAAAGAATTCAATTTGGATAAGCCAATAAAATCGCTAGTATTTATTCATGCCTCTGTGCACTGTTTCACAATATTGACGCTTTACCTTTTGGTCGGCAGGTTGGAAATAATTATGATTCCCTCCGAAGGCATTCTCCTAAGGTGCCCCCAGCCCCTCCGGGGAGAGCTTACACCAGCCCTTTAGTTGATATGTTCAACAACCCACCTGTCATACCAAAGACCTCTTCCGAGAAATTAAGCAATGCAACAGGTAAGGGGAGAAAGAGAAAGAGAGGGAGGAAAGGAGGGAGGGAGAACAAGAGATGATGGATGGATGGTAGGTAGCTAGATAGATAAATTAGATTTGGGGAAGAAGTGCTGAATTTAAACTGGACTAGTAGTGGCTAACCTTTTTGGGCTCCTGTGCCAAAAATTGTGCATGTGCTTGCACACTCGTGCTTGCGTGCCAGCACCAGAAGGCAATCTACCCCACCACGCCCCCTACGCATGCGCGCACAATCCCCCTCATCCCCCGCCGCCCCCTTACCTGAACTGTGCCTCACAGCTGATTTTCAGCCGGTTTGAGGCCTTTTTCAGCCTCCCAAAGGCTTGAGGAAGGCTTCCGCAGGCTTCTGCAGGCTTTGCGGGCCAAAAACTAGCCCCGTTTCGTCACTTCCTGGTTTCCCGAAAATACCGGAAGTGATGAAACGGGTCTAGTTTTCAGCCTGCAGAAGCCTTCCTCAAGCCTTTGGGAGGCCAAAAAAGGCCGAAAATTAGCTGTGAGGCACGCACATGTGCAGTGAGGTAAGTTTGCCTGCAGCTCGCATGCCAGCACAAACGGCTCTGTGTGCCACCTGTGGCACGCATTGCCATAGGTTTGCCATCATGGAACTAGACTTTCACCTAGAAGAGCATGGACTGCATTGACAAGCAACACATCGGAGTGAGCCCTCTCTGCAGGGGCCAGAATCCAGACATAAGCTAGGCCAACCATCTTGAGCTCTGTTTTGTGGCCACTAAGCTCGGAGGAGCACATTGTTAGCTTGATGCTCTCTGCTGGACCATTCCATGATTAATGATGCTTTATTTCCCCTGCCTCTTTCTGTCTGCTTTTCCTTTTTTTTTTTTTTTTGGTGATATTATGCAGACGATTCCAGTTTATTGCGATCTACCTCTGTGGCCACTGGACTGAACATAATGAAGCGTCAGAAAGTGAAGACTATCTTCCCGCACACCGCTGGAAATAACGAGACTCTCCTTAGTTTCGCCCAGGGCGACCTTATCACGCTGCTCGTATCAGAAGAAAGAGACGGCTGGCTGTACGGAGAACATGATGTCACCAAAGTGTATGTCAGGGCTTCTCAAAATTTTGCATTAATTACCCCAAACCACTTTTCAGAACGTCTTATCTGCTCATAAGCCATGGTGGGATTCAAAGAATTTAACAACTGGTTCTCCCAGGGTCAGGTTGGCTATCATGGGAGACGTGGCCCAGCCCCATCCACCAGTTCCGCCACACATTGTTCTGACCAACGTGTCCTGAGACCGTAATTAAGCACACGCTTAGTTAAAACAAACTCTTGTTTTATTTCAACGCTGGGAATTATGTTCATTCCCAGCCCGTAATGGGTCCCAAACAGTTCCTCGAGATAAGCACCCACCTTTCTCTCCTTTGAATGGCTGACAACTAAAGTGCCAAATTAACTGTAAAAAGCCAACCGAAGTACAAACTCCACACACAGCTTCAAGGATTAATCCGAACAGTATGAACGACTTTGCTTCCTGCAAAGGTTTCATCATCTTGGCTTGTCTTTTATCCCTTATGGGAGGGGCAATCACCTCCCGGCCTTACTCCCGAGTCACCCCTTTTGTTTCAGTTGCTCTTGCCTTCTAGCAGCCCTGCACATACGCACACTAGGAACAGGCTCCCTTTGTTCCTCTGCCTTGCTTCTGCCAGACTTTGGAGGTTGCACCCCACTCCCAGATGGTCCTGGTCCCATCTCTGCATCGGATGCAGGACCCTCATCTGAGTCCTCTCCAGACTCCCAGACTGGTCCCCGTTTTTCCCCACTGTCCAACTCCACTGCCGTCTGCACAGGCTGCCGGTGAACCACAACACAGGTGGGACAAGCCTCTCGCGATGGCCAACCTGAACATGGGGCAAACCGGTTGTTAAATTACACCCCCCACACACACACACACAATCAAAGTAGATCCTGGGCGTTATGCCTCAATGGAGAAACGGGAAACAGAGGGAAGGAGGAGCAGAGGGAAGGAGGAACAGAACGCACCAGCCGTTCTGGTGCCCGTTTCTGCATTGCAGCGCGGCAACCAGGATCCCCTTTGATCATGGGGGCTTGGGTAACTTAACAACCGGTTCGTGTGAACCGGCACAAACTGGATGAATCACCCCCCCCACTGCTCATAAGTCTGTTCCTTCAGCACCATTGTAACTTTGAACGATCGCTGAATGATCAGTAGTAACTTGAGGACATAAAAACAACAGGGTGGGGATTGGGAGGAGGAGGAGGAGAAGCAAGCTCAGAGAGCACCAAGGATCCCACAAATGTCTTCTCTTATGGTATACAGCCAGGTTTGTTCAAAGCAGTAATTTATTACAACGTTGCCTTCTAGGAAAGGCTGGTTCCCATCCTCTTACACAACGCCCTTCGAAGGTCCATCAGAAGAGACCGTGCGCATTCCGGTGCCAAGGTAATGGTGGGTTGGCGTAGAAGCTCTTTTGAGAACCGAGCTGAAGAATCTGTTGCTTCTGGTTGGGCTATGGAGTCCTGGTGGCGCAGTGGTTAAAGTACAGTATTGCAGGCTGACTCTACCAACCGCCAGCAGTTCGATCCTGACCGGCTCAAGGTTGACTCAGCCTTCCAGCCTTCCGAGGTCGGTAAAATGAGGAGCGAGATTATTGGGGGCAGGAGGCTGACTCTGTAAAGAGTTTAGAGAGGGCTGCAAAGCACTGTGAAGCGGTATATGCTATTGCTTTGGAAGGAAGGGAAGGGAAGGGAAGGGAAGGGAAGGAAAGGAAAGGAAAGGAAAGGAAAGGAAAGGAAAGGAAAGGAAAGGAAAGGAAAGGAAAGGAAGGCATAGTGGCAGAGTGGTTAGAATGCAGTGTTTCAAGCTAAGTCTGCCTATTGTCAGGAGTTCGATCCTGACCGGCTCAAGGTTGACTCAGCCTTCCATCCTTCTGAGGTATGTAAAATGAGGAGGCAGATTGTTGAGGGAAAATAGGCTGACTTTGTAAACCACTTAGAGAGAGCTATCAAGCACTATGAAGTGGTATATCAGTCTAAGTGCTATTGTTATTAACAGTGGTTTTCTTTTCTTTTAGCCCTGCGCCCATCCGTAGTGTCAGCTCAGTCAACTTGACCAACAGAGAAAGCCCCATTCTCCCCCCACCAGATTATGTCATATCTGGGCCAACCAAACCAGCTTCAGAACCAAAACTTGAAACTTCTAAAACTATAGCAGCTCAAGGAGAAAGCGTATCTCTTGTGAGTAGACCGACCAGTTTTGTTATATATAAAAAAAAAACCCTCAGCTTTTGAAAATAGTTTTGCTGACGGGTTTAATCCAGAGGTGGTATATTCAGCAGGTTCTGACCAGTTCTGGAGAACCAGTAGCTGCAAATTTTAAGTAGCTCAGAAAACTGGAAAATCCCACCTCTGACTACAGATTTTACAGTGTCTTCCCCTGCCACGCCCACCAAGCCACGCCCTCAGAACTGGTAGTAAAAAAAAAAAAATGAATCCCACCACTGGTTTTATCCAGCTATCCGAGTAATGCCAGGCTGAACTTAAAACTTTTTGAACTTGCTAGTTACATCGTTCTTTTAAATTTCAGTATTTACAGGTCATCCTTGACTTACAACAGTTCTTTAGTGATTGTTTCAAGTTAAAACAGGACTGAAAAAAGGTGACTTAGGACCATTTTTCGCACTTATGACCATTGCAGCACCCCCATGGTCACATGATTTACATTCAGATGCTTGGCAAATAACTCACATTTATGACAGTTACAATGTCCTGTGGGGTCATGTGATCATCTTTTGTGACCTCCTGACAAGCAAAGTCCATGGGGAAGCCAGATTCACTTAACAATTAAATTCCTAATTTAACAACTGCAATTCAGTTTAAGGCAGATAGTTCTCTCTCTGGGCAAAATGAGAGTATGATCTGCTGAACAAAACTCGGCACTGGTGACAGGAAAGGCATCCAGCCATTAAAACTCTCTGCTAGCTCCATTCAGTTGCCCAGACAAGGAATTACGGGATCGTTAAATGATGGTGATGAAATTCAGTTTTAACGAATGCAGCAAGAATAGTCATAAAATGGAGCACAACCCACTTAACATATTTCTCACTTAGCAACATAAATTCTGGGCTCATTTGTGGTTGTAAGCCAAGGACTACCTATAATTGATGGGAGGGGAATCCGTTCCTTGTTTCAATGGCATTTCACAAACTCGCCATCACTGTGTCAATCATACCGGTCCAGTGTTGGTATAATCAGAGCTCACCGTGGAGAGCTAAAAAGTTGCTTTAAACTTTTGTGTTGCACACAGCAAAGGACAGGTATTTGGTTCAGATTCAGTTTTAAACATTTCAAATGATATTTCAGGGTTTTGAACAAAGGAGACCTATCAGCGGCCGAGAAAAGGCTTGTAAGTTCAGATACTGTCATTCCTGCTTGCTCAAGAGTTACGTGCTATTAACCAGCCAGGGAAGCCACTGTAAGTCAGACTGGAAAGCAGGCACTAAATAACGGCACTTGTAAACACCTGGATTCTTTCAGCAGTTTTTGCCCCTTTTCAAACAATGAGGTTGTTTTGCAGTTGAAAAGTACCGAAAGCATTTTAGGCCTTGATTCATAGAGTTAATTTATTATCACTTCCGTCTGAAAAACAGGGATCCAAAGGAAAACTCCAGCAACAATGCTTAGGTCTTACGGGGAAGCTGGAGTGCCACCTTCTGGTCTCGAGGAGCCATTGCAGTTTAGACCTCAGTGAAAGTGGAATATATGAAATTAGCAAGAGGAAATTGACTCTCTTTGAATTCATAAGCCACTGTGATGAGTCAATTTCCCTGAATCACACCCTCGTTATTCAAAACAGGGATTACTTATGCAGGAGGCGCCTCTCTTTAAAGTCAGAAATGATTACAAGAGATCATCCTGCAAAGTTTGTTCCAGTTATTGCTTCCTTTGCTCCTAAAACTAAGATCGATCAGTCTAAACTAGAAATTTTTTAAAAAAATACTGCATTGATAGATCGAAATAAAGTAAAACTACGAAGTTTTTAGCGTAGAATGACCAAGTGGAGGGATTACAACCAGGAGAGGCTTAGAAAATTGTGGTTGAGAGTGTGGCTGTTTTAAGTCAAGGTTTTCCAACCTTGGCAACTTCATAATGTGTGGACTTCCAACTTCCAGAATTCCCCAACCAGCCATGAATTCTGGGAGTTGAAATCTACACTTCTTTAAGCTCCCCAACATGCTGGCTGGGGAATTCTGGGAGTTGAAGTCCATACTATTTCAGGTATGCTGGAACACTGACACAGTGGTGGGATTCAAATATTTTTACTACCGGTTCTGTGGGTGTGGCTTGGTGGGCGTGGCAAGGGAAAGATATACTGCAAAATCCCCATTCCCTCCCCACCCCACTAACCTGCTTTCCAGCTCCGTTCTCCTGTGCAGGGCAACCAAAGGAGAACCAGCCAATCAGCTGGGACTCGATGGGAGGCAGAGAAGAGATGGGGTTGGCGGGGCCAGTCAGAGGCGGCATTGGCCGGTTCTCTGAACTACTCAAAATTTCCACCGGTCAGAACCGGCTGAACACCACCTCTGCTTGAGGCTCCCCGACATGCTGGCTGGGGAATTCTGGGAGTTGAAGTCCATACATTTCCCGATTCCCCAACGTGCTTAATCAGACATTTAAAGTCCCCTTCCTGCTTATTCCTTTTCTTCGGATGGCCTTCCTTTTCTTCCGTACTCAGCGATTATGACTTTTCTTTCCTTCCTCAGAAACCTACCATGAACGGCATTATGAAGCCACCTTTCCTAAGGTAAGTTGGAATCATGCAATATCATTGAAAACAGGCAACAAACTCAACCCCCCAAAAAAAATCCAGCCTTGGTTTATCTTTCTATGAGGTCACCTTGGAGAACCATTCAGGTGGCCTTAATCCTGTCTTGGCATCCTTCTGTCATGCCCATCACACCTTCGGTCTCGAGAGACGATGGTATCCTGCTCCGAAAAGAGGTCCTAGAACAGCATCTAGTGTGGCTAAAAAGGTCAATTTGAGAGCGGCAAGGATTTCCGCACTGAGGACAGATACGGTCTGTCCCATCCAGTCCCCGGATTTCACTGGTTCTGGGACTGTCCCTTTGCCTCAGCCTGCCGAACAAGTGTCTCTTCTTCGAATTGGAGAAGGCCAGGCTGTCTCTTTAGCCTCCAAGCTGAATGATCAGAGGTCAAGGCTTCCCAGCTGTTGATGTCCATTCCCAAGGCCTTTAGATCCCTCTTGCAGATATCCTGGTCTCCCTCTCGGGCGCTTTCCCTGCACTAATTCTCCATACCGGAGGTCTTTCGGAACCCACCCATCAGCCATCCTCACGACATGCCCAAGCCAGCATAGATGTCACTGTTTCAATAGTATATACATGCTAGGAATTCCAGCACGCTCCAAGACTGCGCTATTTGGTGTTCTGACCAAAGCTTCCGAGACCGTAATTAAGCACACGCTCGGTTAAATCAATTCCTGTTTTATTTCAGTGCTGGGAATTATGTTCATTCCCAGCCCGTAATGAGTCCCAAACAGTTCCTCGAGATAAACACCCACCTTTCTCTCCTTTGAATTGCTGACAACTAAAGTGCCAAATTAACTGTAAAAAGCCAACCGAAGTACAAACTCCACACACAGCTTCAAGGATTAATCTGAACAGAATGAACGACTTTGCTTCCTGCAAAGGTTTCGTCACCTTTGCCTGTCCTTTATACCTTATGGGAAGGGCAATCACCTCCCAACCCGAGTCGCCCCTTTTGTCTCAGCTGCACTTGCCTTCTAGCAGCCCTGCACACACACACACACACACAAACACACACACACACAACTAGGAACAGGCTCCCCTTGTTCCTCTGCCTCACTGCTGCCAGGCTCCGGAGGTTGCACCCCACTCCCAGATGGTCCTGTCCCCATCTCTGCATCGGATGCAGGACCCTCATCTCAGTCCTCTCCAGACTCCCGGACTGGTCCCTGTTCTTCCCCACTGTCCGATTCCACTGCCGTCTGCACAGGCTGCCGACGAACCACAACACTTGGAACTTTTGTTATGCCAGGTGATGCCAAGAATAGGTACACAAAAGCCTTAATCACATTCCTGGAAATGGGTTGAAACCACCTTCGTAAAAATTAAAACGTAGCTTATCGTCCCATCTCGCTGTGCTTCAATTTGCCTGTCTGCTTCATTACAGTGGCGAGAATCCCTTTGCAACCGTCAAACTCCGACCGACAGTCACAAACGACAGATCGGCGCCAATCCTTCGATGAGGCGGCATTGGATAAAAACCTGATCTTTTTTGTTGTTGTTGTTTAATCCTACTACCTTGTCAATATTGCACAGCCTGCCCCAGCCTGCAGGTCCCTTCAGGTGTTGCATTGAGATGGTTTCCAAATTTGCTGACCACGCAGCAACTGGAGGCTCCCCCGGTTGGCGGTGGCCATAACTGTCTTCGGCGATATGATTTCCAAATACTGTCTGAAGTTGTTTTTAAACCTTTATTTAAATGTTAATTAATGTGTACAGCAGCTGCAAATTGCCAAAGTTTCTGACTTTTTTAAAATGATTTTTGTTTTGTTTTTGCTGGCTTCTCGTTTCTGCTAATTATCGATGGCTGAGATGCCTGCAGATTTGCTTTGAGTTTAGAAGCGTGCCTTGTTTAGGAAGACAACTATATTTAGGAAAGCAGAAATAAGCCAAATAGGGAAACCAGCAGAACTGATCCTCTTTAGTCTTCTATTACCAGCATCGCTGCTTAGACTTCTGTGCCAATGGTGTGGTTTAATCCTAGGGATCAGTTCCGTTTAGTTTTGCTTGTACAATTTACTTAGATGGCTACGAGAGTCGCTGCTTTTTAAACATTTAAGGATGACCTAACAGAATATCACGCCAAATAATATTTTCATTACATAAGCTGAGATAAAATGTCTTAGGGATACAGTAATAATAAAATGCTCTGATCAGAACAATGGGACATTCTTTCATTGGTTTGCAGTACGTAAAAGCTGAAATCTTTTCTTCTCTTCAAGTAGGATTTTATTTTTTGAGGGGTTCCTGGTGCTCTCTGAGCTTGGTTATTCTCTTGCAGACGTTTCATGACCCAAACTAGTAACATCATCCGTGCTAACCCTGATGGGTAATGAAATTTGCAAGTCTGAAAGAAAACCACCATGCTCAAAGAGCACCAAGGATCCTCATTTCAACCCTGAGCTATAAATATTTTCCTTTAGTGGATCCTGTTTAACAGGATTGTCTGAAAGCAGTTTTTTTGATTGTGGATCGTTGGAAACATTAAATGGGATTTTTTTTTTTCCCTGTTCAGTTGGGTCTCATTTTCGAGACACTGCCTGGAAAAGTCCCTTCACTTTACTTGGCAAGGTTTTTCAGAAGTGATTTCTTGTTGCCGCCTTCCTAGGGGCTGAGAGAAAGTAATTGGCCCAAGTTCACCCAGCTGGCTTTGTAGATAAGATGGGCTAGAACTCACAGCCTCTGGGTGGTTGGCCCGAAGTCATCCAGCTGATTTTCATACTTAAGGTGGGACTAGAACTCACGATCTCCCAATTTCTAGCCCAGTGGTTGCCAACCAGCGGGCCGGGGACCACTGGTGGTACGTGAGAAAATTCTGGTGGTCTGCAGAGAAATGTCACCCCCAAAGCAATTAACCCAGGCTGCGTGGGAACACAAGGCTGTGCCGCCCATATGGCCTGCAGGAGCACAAGGCTTGTGTCACTTGCATTGCGAACAACACGAGGTAGTGGGCAGAGGAGGGGAACTTAGCCCACGCACCTGGCCTGACCACTGGGCTGCTTCTTTCCACTTCTTTCTTCTTCTGCTTTTGGCTGCGCGCAAGGAAAGCAGCAAGTCTTCCTTTCTCTCCCCCAAACTCTGCCAAAAATGAGTCTTTGGGACCTTGCAAGGCCTCTTGCTCCAAGAGGCTGCGCCGGCACGACAAGTCTCACAAAGACTCATTTCTGGTAGAGTTTGGGGGAGAGAAAGACAGACTTCTGCTGCTTCTGCTGCTTTCCTTGCATGAAGCCAAAAGTCTCTCTCTCTCCCCGAGAATGGAGCTGGAGATGGTATCCTGCGACCCCAAATAAAAAATGATCGATTGGTAGGAAAACAGAGTGGGGAATTTTCCTGCAGACATTTTGGGGGATTTTCCCAGGGTGTCTGGTCCGCAGGATTTAAAATTATGAGTTTGGTGGTCCCTGAGGTCCAAAAGGTTGGCAACCTCTGGTCTAGCCTGATGCCTTAGCTGGACACCAACCTTGCCTGGTTCTTTTATTATTGCCTAAACTTGCCATACTCACCCCATATTTTTCTCGAAACTATTGGAAGCAGCATTTGAATCATAGCCTGGTTGGAGAAGAATGACTGACATTTAGTCTATACATTGTCAAAAGAAGCATTAACATTTGGTACACAATTCAGATCAGCCCTTTTTTCTTTTTTTTAATTTCACACACTGGGTTTCAAGGCTGACCCAGCATCTATGAACATCAATATGGCTTCTACACAGCAAGAGATTTTTCCCTTCATTCGGAGGGTGGGTGGAAAGGCCGGGCGAAGTTTGCAAAAGTGCTTTTATTGAAATTTCCTCCCCACCAAAAGAAAAAAAGGTGCATTTTAAAACACAAAAGCCAAAACTGGGGGCTTCGTTAACAGATGAATATCAATTTCGCACGTGAAAGAGAGAAAAGACTGCCAGTGCTTGATAATAATTGTATTTCTTTACAAAATCAGCTCCGATGCATAAACTTGATTGTACATGACATTTACATTAGAAAAAAAAAAAGAAGGGGTACAGCTGCTCAAAGCCTCTGGGTTGTGGTCGGGTTGTGGGGTTGTAGGCGCTCCGATCTCTTAACCAAATGTCGCCCCGCAGTTAGGACACGTCCGTTGTCTCAAGGCGAGGCAAAAGATGATCCCCACGGGGAAAAAAACGATGGCGCACAGGATGCCAAGGCAAGTGAAGGTGTCTTCCAGCACGCCAACCCTGCCAGAGGAAATCACACAACAGGAAGGAAGGAAGGTTACTGCACACTGTGGTTAAACCAAAGGCGAATGACACCCAGGAGTGGCGCACATTTAACAGGCAGTCCTTGACTTACAACAGTTCCATTTAGGTTCAAAGTTAGAACGGCACCAAAAACTGGGACTTAAGATAGTTTTTCACACCTACCACTGATTTATGCTCAGATCCTTGACAGTGGACTCATACTTACGACCGTCACGGTGTCCCAGATCATCACGGGACCTTCTGACAAAGTCCAGGCGGAAGCCAGATTCACTTAACGACCGGGTTACTAACTTAATCAACTGCGGTGATTCTTACACTTAACTGGGACGCTAAAGGTCATAAACTGGGGGCAGAACTGAAGGGGAAGTTCCCATAATCAAAGTCAGTGGGCAAAGCTGGGTTCACTTAAAGACCGTGTGATTTGCTTAGCGACCACGGCAAAAGATCTCAAAATTGGGGCAACCGACTTAACAACGGCCCAGAGGTTCCAGTTGTAACTGGACAACTAGCCATAATCTCTCTGCATTTTAAGTCTTGCAGAAGTTTTTTATTTTTATTTTTTTTGACAACAAACACATAAAATAATAAATAAAACCTCCTTTCCATTGTACAGTGTGTCGGTTGGTACATATCTTTTGTGCATAATATCAACAGTCTTTCCCTCTAAAGTTTAGATTAAAATTCATATTGTAAAAAACCTATCCATATCATGCTATCTCATCGTTAAGTCATTAAACTTTAATTACAAATTTACTTCATCCTTTTCCAGCAAATTATAATTCTTACCATAGTAATCAGTTATAACATATCATTTCATTGTATTATCTTTATTATTATATTTACATTGTGATAGGTTTCATTTCTCTATTTTCCTGTCTAGCTATTGATAAAATAAATCCCGTAGTTTATCACATTCTTTTTCTTCCTGCTCTCTTAATTGTTAATGTCAATCTACCCATTTCGTCTTGCAGACATTTTCTTGACAAAAGATCACAGCTTCTTCCGTCGGTCGGCTAACGGGGAACACCATAAAACTTTCCAATGAGAGAAAGGCTAATCTTAGCTAATACAGTAAGAATTAGCCAGGGAGGGAGGGGGGGGATAACCCAAATGACTTTCCCCGTGGTTTACAGTTGCTGCTCCTGAGGCCATCTAAAAATAGAGAATGAATGTTTACATTCAGGTTTGAAGCTGGGCTTGACCTCCCTGCTCAGAGAGTCACAGACATTGCAAATCTGCAAGAAAAATCCCTTCTTTAGGGTTGAGTTCGTCCCTCGTGCACCACGATTTAATGATTTTGCTTCGTTTCATATGCCTTCTCGGGACCTCCCTAAACATTCATTTAATTTAAAATTGAATTGCTTTCCGGAATTCCCTTGCTAGGATTCCAGAAAGCAAGTAAAACTCCAGGGTTGGTTTTTGTTTTGTTTTTTGTAGGGGGGAGAGTTTAAGTCTTTAGGGACAAGGTGAATTTGTGAGGTTCGGAGGGCGAACCAAATCCAGCCATTTTGTGACACTATCCAGATAAGTTGCTCCATTTAGCAAATAAATACAAGGTAGTCCTGGACTAGCAACTAAATGAGAAGTTGTAAGTCCAGAACTACTTTGTATTTATTTGCACCAAAAATAGTGACCTATGACCTACACACATGACCGTTGCATTCCCTCCCCACAGACACGTGACAAAAATTTGGCTCTCTGCAAACCAGCATGTATTCACGATGGTTGCAACATCCTGTGATCACATGGTGGTCATTTGCGGCCTTCCCAGCTGGCTTCCGGAAAGCAGAGCCAATGGGGGCGAGCGCTGGATTCACTTAACGACCGTGAGTTTCCCACTTAACTGCAGCTATTCACTTCATCACCCTGGCCAAAAAAATAATAAAGGCCCGTAAAATTGGACTCCATTTGCTTCACAAGGGAAGGGAAGCGTAGTGTCACGCCCCGTCAGTCTGAATCCGAGGAGGAAGAGGAACAGCTGACAGTGTGTGGCTCCATTGGCTGTGGAGGAAACAGGGGAAGGGCAAAGTCCAGCTGGGCAGAGCAGGGGAGAGGTAGAACAAGGGAGAGGGAGTTCAGAGGAAGACCCAGCCCCCCCCCCACTTCATCCTAGGGCAAGCAAGGAGGAACGGAGAAGGGAGCAACATGGGTTGTGTGGCTTACGGGGGAGGAAAGGGCCCTGATTCCCTTCATTAGCCACAGCTGGGAATGATAGTTTTAAAAAGATGCAAGCTGAGCGCGACAGCTACTGGGAACAAATGTGAGTTTATCTTGCGTCGACTTTGGTTATGTGCATTCCTGGTGTCTTCCCAACCGTGTTAAATCACTGCCATGCCTTCACATCTGGAATTCTTACTCCTGGCCTACAGGACTAATTATCTCATTTTGCCTTGATTGGACTTATAGTTACAGTGTGTGTTGACCACGCTTTGGACTTGATTCTCTGCAGCCAAAGGCTATTCCTGGGAGAGTTTTTCTCCAGCCCAGAAGGTAACCAGGACATTGGGAGCAAAGTTGGAGCTAATAAAGGGATGCCTACTGATTATCTGACTGTGTTGCCTTTGTGACACGCCCCTTTGGGTCATCACCCTTAGCATCGGAAATTTTGGGCCCAACCGTCTCGTTTCCTCCCACCCACCCAAAAAGGAAAATTACCTGCAAGCCGGGCAGCCACCCACAACTATGACAGATGTGGTAGGAGGGGGCTGCTGGATTATTGTATACGTAGTATTGGGATAGTTGTGCGGCTGTGAACTAGCCGGAGCGGTATATCCTGGACAGAGAAACAAAACAGAAAGATAAATAAAACCATGTTTGTGGCTTCCAATTAACAGGACCGTGGAAATTCTCCAGTGAGCCTCCACTGCCTATTTCACCCCTCGGGTAAGTTCGCCCATGTACACCAACGGCACTACAGGTAATCCTCAACTCACAACCGTTCCAAGTTACAACGGCACTGGGAAAAATGACTTATGACCTATTTTTAGGACCACTGCAGCATCCTCATGGTTATGGGATCCAAATTCAGCCACTGTCCCGGCCGGGCTCACATTTGGCGACCTTCTGATAAACAAACTCAATGGGGAAGTTAGACTTGTGTAACAACCGTGTTATTAACTGAACAACTGCAGTGATCTACTTAACGACTGTGGCAAGAAAAGCCGTAAAATGGAGCCAAACTCACTTAACCAATGTCTCGCTTAGCAACATAAATTTTGGGCTTGTGATCGTAAGTCAAGGACTATCTGTAGTAGGTAACTAGCGAGCTCATTCTCCTATTAGAAGTAGGGACATCTCCTCCTCTGGTCAGTCAATGGTCAAGTCTTCATTTCACAGGTGGACTTGGTCCAAAGAGGATCAGGAACACCTGATGACCAGAAGAAGCCACCGAGAAGAGCTGAGGTCCAAAGCTTGGGAGAACGTCACCACTGGTGTGAAAGATCTCCCACCAAACGTAAAATAATTGACCACCAGAGTCCTTTCGGAGCTTAAGCGAGTCCCCTTAACCAAGACCACAACTCCACTCAACACCACAAAAAGAATCCTCAAAGAATCCCCAACCCTTTTAAAGCTGAAGGCCCTCTGAGATGTTCTTGGTTGGCTCCATCTCCACGTGTCAACAGTATCCACTCAAATGGAGCTCAGAGAAATTCTTCTCAATGCCCCATAAATCATTGTTACTCACCCTAGTAACCCGGTCCTTCTGCTCTTCTATGAGTCAAGGCCTAATGACAGCATTCTGGGGTTAATGATTAACGTCTCCAAACAGATCCTTGGCAGGACCAGAACAGGGGAAAAAAATAGACCAGCCCTTTCCAAAACCTTGGGGTTCTCTGAGCTTGGTTGGTTTCTGGCAGATATTTCATTACCCAAACTAGGTAACATGCTAGTCACTTGTCCCAAGCCAGATCAAAGTGCACCAAGGCCCCCTGAGCTACATATATTCTCCTTTATTGGTATTTTTCCAAACCAGACAAAGCTTTCAACCAAGGAAAAAGCCACATCTTTTCAGATGCACTCAAGTTAAGTGTTCTCCCGTTCATTGCATCCATCTATCCTTATAAGCCGCGATGCAATTTTCTTGGTAGGGCTTTAATGCAACAGGCCAGCCCTCAAATGTGCAAATCATGGTTTCCACTCTAAAGGGAGGCACAAACCCAGCTTGTTGGGGGTTTAATCCACAAACCATGATGAAGCAAAGCCAGCGTGGTTGACGGACCAAACATTTCTGCGCTGGATATGATAGTGAGAGAAGTTAACAAATAGCCCCACAATCAGGAGTCTGGTAAATCCTTTTCATTTTTATTATTATGCCTTAATATTATTATTAATAATAATAATAATAATATGATGCCTGGCTAGGGGATTCTGGGAGTTGAAGTCCACCCATCTTAAAAATTGTCAGGGTTGAGGAACACTCCATCAGTCACTACTGGCTGGCTTGCACAAGTTTTCAAACCATAACCCTGATTACATATTGGTTCTTTGGTAATAATGATGATTTATTAATGATTTCTGCCTTATGGAGAGGCCAGGATTTTTCCTTTTAAGGCTCCATGTATCTTTGCCAGCCAGCCGATGTAAAAAATACAGATGATCTTTGCACGCTACACTGGCCGAATTCACACCTTACACTAAACCAGGAGCAAATTGCAGGATATTCGAACCCTTCCTCTTCCTGCACCACCATTATGGCTCCTAATGAAAAAAAAAATTCTTGTTCTCATTTTCAAAAGCGACAACTGAATTCAAAGGCTGGTTTTTACCGAAGGAAGTGATTACAAAAAAAAAAAAAAAAAAGAGGCCCTTGAAAGTTTCAAATGAATCATCACAGATTCAACCATGTCACCCAAGGTTTTTTTTTCTTTTTCTTTTCAAATGTGCAAATCCAAAAGGCCTCTGAAATCACTTCTGCCCGGTCAGCAGAACTCAAGTTCCCCAATTTTTAGGTGAAACAAAACAATAACAATGGGTTCCTTGGTGAGGAAGGAAGAAGAAGAAAAAAAACAACTTTGGTAGAAGTTTTTGGGAGAAAAAAAAATTACATAAGCTCCCAACCCAGCCAGCTGCTTTCCATCTGAGTCCTTCCTTCCTTCCTTCCTTCCTTCCTTCCTAACAAACTCCTTCCTTTCTTCTTTCCTTCCTCCCTAACAAATTCCTTCCTTCCTACCTCCCTCCTTCCCAACTCCTTCCTTCCTAACAAATTCCTTCATTCTTCCTTCCCTAACAAACTCCTTCCTTCCTTCTTACCTCCCTCCCTCCCAACTCCTTCCTTCCTTCCTAACAAATTCCTTCCTTCCAATTTTTCCTTCCTTCCTTCCTTCCTTCCTTCCTTCCTTCCTTCCTTCCTTCCTTCCTTCCTAACAAATTCTTTTCTTCCTTCCTTCCTGACAAACTCCTTCCTTCCTTCTTTCCTTCCTTCCTAACCAATTCCTTCCTTCCCATTTTTCCTTCCTTCCCTTCCTTCCACTTTTCTAACTCCTCCCTCCCTCCCTCCTAAGCAACTCCTTCCTTCCTTCGCCCCCCTTTCTCCACCCCCTTCGCCAACAGGGCGCCCCCTCCAGGTATATACCCTGACCCTAATCCCCAACCCCATCGGGCGGGCCAAGGCAAATCCAGGCTTGGAGAAGAGGAGGAGGAGGAGGAGGGCGGTGGCCTTCAACCCCCCTCCCATACACACCCCTTTCGCAAGAGTTGGGTTTCCCCTCCTCCAGCTGGAAAGCCCGGAAAGCCACTCTCTCTCCCCCCCCCGTCCCCCAAAGGTGAGAAACCCCAGGTAAGCCTCCCCTCCCCACGCCCGGGGAGGCGCTCTGCCCGCGCTCAGAGGCACTCTTTTCCCCAGGCAGCCCCTTCTCTTCTTCCAAGGGGGAGGGGGATCCCGCCCGGGAAAAGCCACCTCCCCTCCCACCTCCGCCCCCTATAGTCTCACCTGGCCCGGTGGTCCCCGGGGGGAACGGGTAGGGCGGCGCCGGCGGGATGGTCCCGTAGGTGTGGGGTGCATAGTTGCCCGGCGGCGGCCCGTAAGGGCTGTAAGGCGGCGG
Source organism: Pseudonaja textilis (assembly GCF_049901715.1). NCBI lineage: Eukaryota > Metazoa > Chordata > Lepidosauria > Squamata > Elapidae > Pseudonaja > Pseudonaja textilis. The sequence goes on from NC_142003.1 coordinate 5,158,712, forward strand.
CCGGTCCTGCAGCAGCGGCTTGCCGTCCATGGCGGTGAGGGGTCGTCGGACCGGAGAGAAGCCTGGAGCGGGGATTCCTTTTTGGGGGAGGGGGTGCTGGGGGAGGAGGAGGAGGGCGGGGAAGGAGGCTCTCAGTCCCGGGCGGGCTTGCTGGGTCCCGGCTCGCTCGGCTCCTTCAAGGAGAAGGCAGCAGCAATTGCGCCCAGAGCCGGCGGGGCATGGGGCGGAGCGGGGAGAAGACGTGGGAGGGGGCAACCCGGGGGTCGCCCCGGAGGAAGCTCCGCGCGGAGAGTCCCCGCACCAGCAGCAGCAGCAGCAGCAACGCAAACCCTTCGTGCCTGCGGGCGGCGGCGGCGGCGACTCAGCCCGGTCACAAGACTGGCGGGTCACGTGACTCCGCCTGCGCCCCCCCCACCCCCTTTTTTCTCTTCTCCTCCTCCTCTTGCCCCGCCCCGCCCGCCGGTGAAGGAGGGGGGGAGGGAAGGAGGCGGGGGGAAACCCTCTCTTAAAGGGGACGCGACATGAAATACGATTTGATTTGATTTGATTTTTTTTTAAATTGATTTGATTTTATTGTTATTTTATTATTTTATTTTTTTAATTTTATTTTTATTCTTATTTTTTAATTTATTTTTATATTTTTTAATTTTTATTTTTATTTTTTTATACTTATATTTATATTTACTTTACTTTACTTTACTTTACTTTACTTTACTTTACTTTACTTTACTTTATTTTATTTTGACTGTGTTCTTCTCTGCCCAGTCACTCCCAGTCACTATTTTCCCCTTCCCAACAATCAGCTGTTCCTATGATCAGCTGTGCCAGGATTCCTCTGCAGTCTCTCTGCTTTGCCCAGGAGGTTTCCCTGGAGCCCAGGAAGCCAAAAAATGGAGGGAGGGGGCGCACAGCACCCCCACCCCCCTCCATGTTTTTCCTTCCTGGGTGCAGGGAAGCCTTCTGGGAACAAAAATGCCCCCCCCCCGAAGGCGGCTTCCCTGAGGCCCAGAAGGCCCCCAAAATGGGGGGGGGGGGTGCTGCAAAAAAAAAGAGCCAAGCCCACCCATTCACGTGGCCATGCCCACCCAGCCACGCCCGCAGAACCAGCTGTTAAAAAATTTGAATCCCATCCCAGTAAGATCACCCAACAGGGAGCCACAGCAGAGGGGCCCAAAGAGCCGCATGCGGCTCCAGAGCCGCGGGGTTGCCGACACCCCGGTTTAGTGCAAGGGATCTTCATCCTTGGCAAGTTTAAGACTTCGTGGACTTCAATTTTATAGGATATGGGATTTATTTTATCAATGGTTAGATAAAAAGACATGGTAAAGAAATAGATTAGTAAGCTTTACAATAACAGTTAATAGATTGATATAGAATACAATATAAAATATTGGATGAATGTATAAGATTAAATCTTAAAGAAAATTAGAATATCTCGTATAAAATGATGGAAAAATAGTCAAATGAATGTTTAATCATTGATATTGCATAAGCACAAGCTAGATTGATAAGGTGAGAATTTATATAACTTGTGAGTAATGGTAAAAAAAGGATTGCACAAAAGATTGTAACCAACTGACACACTGTATGTATATAATTGAAAGTGGGTTTTATGTTTTTATGTTTTGTTTGTATGTTTGTTGTAAAAAATAAAAACTTTGTTTAAAAAAAAAAGACTTTGTGGACTTCAACTCCCTGAGCTCACATGACTGGAGGAGGAATTCTGGGAGTTGGAAGTCCACAAGTCTTTTTTTAAAGCTGTCAAGTTTGAAGACCTCTGGTTTCAGGGCAATGTGTGAATGCAGTTTATTTATTTATTTTATTTATTTGTCCACAGCTTACAAGATAATAAACATAACAATAAATACAGGAAATGGGTACGAATAATTGGGGACAATAAGACAGGGATGGTAGGCACGATTGTGCACTTATGCTGAGCTTATTATTTATCTATCTATCTTTTATGTAATCTATTTTATCTAAGATATCTATCTATCTATCTATCTATCTATTTTATTGAATTTATATTGCCACCTATTCAGCCATGGCGACTGGAGGCGGCTTACAGTATGTAAAGCCATATTTAAAATGGAAAAAACAATGAAAACTAACAAAAAGAATCAAATAAATGAATCAAGTACAATAGAACAAAATCTGGAAAAATAAATAAATAAAAATTATGGGTAATCCGCGGCCTGTGATTTAGCACGTTGGCGTAACCCCAGCCAGTTTTAACTTATGGAAGTAGACCACCCTTGAACAAACCGGGGTGAAGCCATAAACTGTGTATTTATCCCAGGAGCAAACAGAAGAATGCTATTTCATTAGGCTTGAATCTTCCTGTTCCAAAGAAGGGGGGGGGGGGACAAACAAAAAAACCCACCAAATTGCAGAAGAACCTGCCACGGACCCTCCTTCCCCACGACCAGCCGACACGCGTCTTGCCAGGGCTCTTCCGCGAGGCGTGACGTCACGGCCAAGCGAGCAACTCGCTCCCATCCGCCCGCAAAGAAGAGGGCGGGGCGAATAGAACGCCGTGTAACCATCTGATTCTCCCGCCGGCCAATCGGAGCCGAGGCCTCCGTGCTGCCAGCCAATGAGCAGGCCGCCACTTCAAGCGTGCGGGGCGGGGGGGGAGAGGAGGAGTTATATTTTCTTGTGTGTTGCTGCTTTTTGCTGCGCGCTTCTCCTCCGGCCGCCGTTGCAGCGCCGGTTGCGGAAGAGGCGAAGCGAAAGCAAATCGGAGGCTCAGGTAGACACACACACAAAAAGAGAGAGAGAGAGAGAGAGAGACGGCCGGGCTCTAGAAGGAAAAAAAAAAAAAGAGGGACGGAAATGCAGCCTTTGATCGTTGAAAAGATTTCCCCCTCCCCCCAAAAAACCCCTCCTTGGCTGAGATTAAATTAAATCACTGTATAGTGCAGTGTTGTGGTGCGGTGTGGGGTTTTTTGAATTTAATGTGTGGAGTGTGAAGGATGTGTGTTGTGTGTATTTTCATGGTCGTGATGTGCACCGAAGATGGTGTTTGTACGAGGTGCAATGACAATAAAGTAAATCTAAACTAAATCTAAATTATTATTATTTTTCAAAAATCAGGGTCTCTTTGGGCCGCTTTGCAACGGACGTTGCCTTCCCCTCCCCAAGGCTGCTTCGGTTTTTGCAGGGCGTGTTATAAAAGAGTAGGGACAGGTGGCTGACCTTAAGGTTATTTTGTATTTCATTGTATTTTATTGCGCCTTTGTCGTTTTGCTCTCCTCCCACCACTTTCCCTCTTCATTTCCCGACCCTTTTCTGACAATGGTACAATCGCAGATGTTGAAATGAGCAACCGTTAAATCAAGTCGTATAAGTGAACGTATTGCTTCTATCTAGGACGGAGGTCGTGCCATTTGCTTAGGCTTCCTATAACTCTATTCCATTTTAAAGGAAGTTCTTCAAAAGGTGGGTTTATATGGGTTTATATGATCATTGAATATCGGTTGGGTTAATAACGAATAAGTAGTTGTAAAAAAAGATCAGCTCAGAAGAAAACAAAATGCAAATCATATGGTAGAAATTTTTTTATAAATGGTTTATTAGGTTATATTTTTGGACAGGGCCTCTTCTCTTAAAATATTAACAGAACTGATCATGGTCTGAGAATCAGTTACGGAATGGGTTGGGATGGAATAGGGAATAAAATAAGGAATGGAGTGGAATGGAAAGAATAGAATAGGGAATATAATAAGGAATGGAAAGAATAGAATAGGGAATATAATAAGGAATGGAAAGAATAGAATAGGGAATATAATAAGGAATGGAAAGAATAGAATAGGGAATATAATAAGGAATGGAATAGAATAGAATACGGAATAAAATGGAATGGAATAGAAAGAATAGAATAGGGAATAAAATAAGGAATGGAATAGAATAGGGAATAAAATGGAATGGAATGGAAAGAATAGAATAGGGAATAGAATAAGGAATAGAATAGAATAGGGAATAAAATGGAATAGAATAGAATAGGGAATAAAATAAGGAATGGAATAGAATAGGGAATAAAATGGAATGGAATAGAAAGAATAGAATAGGGAATAAAATAAGGAATGGAATAGAATAGGGAATAAAATGGAATGGAATGGAAAGAATAGAATAGGGAATATAATAAGGAATGGAATGGAAGAGAATAGGGAATAAAATAGGGAATGGAATGGAAGAGGATAGAATTCTTTTATTGGCCAAGTGTGATTGGACACGCAAGGAATTTGTCTTCGGTGCAAATGCTCCCCCTGTCCATAAAAGAAAAATATGCCTCCCCCTCCTTGCCTCCCACCCACCCTCATCTGAACCCCGCAAACCCCTTTACAATGACTGGCTTCCGTTGAAAAGGCTCCTCCAGCTGCGTCTCTGGGAGTGACATCCTGGCTTTGGTTTATTCTGGAGTCGGTCCAGTTGCATTGAAGGGGAGGAAAGGGGCGGGGCGGGGCCCTAGATCCGGCTTTCCTGTAAATGCGATTTACAGAGAGAAAAAAAAAAGAATCTAATCCCGGAGTGCAGCCTGGATCCTGAATAGAGAGAGGGGGGGTTGCCAAGGTGATCAATCAAAACAATGTTTTAACAGATAATAAATGAGTGTTATTTAAGAAATCGGGGAGGGCTTTCATTGTGTTCCATTCTGTTGACCTGTACAAGCTGACTTGGTGGAAAACCCTGCTATTTAACTCCCATGGAGATCTTTGTTATGTAAAGTATTCTGGCCCAGGCCTTAATGGCCCACCCGTTAACAAAGGTGGGGGTGACTTTCTGCTTCTGTGGTGAGTTTCTGCTTCTGAGTTTCTACTCTTTTTAGGGGAAATATTCTGCCTTTTTAATATTTCCTAGGATATTTCAATTTTCTAGGAGTGGGGTGGGTGCTAACTTCCTGCAGTAGCGTAAGGTTGAACCGTGAGGTCCTTGGTGCTCTCTGAGCTTGGTGGTTTTCTTGCAGACCTTTCGTGACCCAACTAGATAACATCATCAGTACTAGAAAGGAGTGGGAGAAGGAGGAGGAGGAGGAAGACTATGAGGTCCTTGGTGCTCTCTGGGCTTGGTGGTTTTCTTGCAGACGTTTCATGACCCAATTAAGTAACATCATCAGTGCTTCAAGGAAGTGAGGTTGTTCTCTGTTTATATACAAAGCTTGCCTTGTCGGTATCTGCACTCGTATTCATGCTGGTTGCTTGATTATATTATTGTTTATTATTTCAGTAAAGGAGAATATTTGTAACTCAGGGTTGAAAGAGGGTCTAGGGTTTTCTTGCAGATGTTTCACTACCCATACTAGGTAGCATCAATTTTAATGTTGTGTAGTATTTATCTGAGTCCGTAGTTCCCTGGTTGGAGTCTTAATTGTTGGTCAGGTATTAACCTTGATGTTAATCTCTGTTTATGTGGGTGTTGAGTGCTGGAAAGGAGGCCTTTTGGCCTTTTTTTTTTTGCTTTTTTGAACAGTGCGTAAACATCATTTACCTCTCTGTACCTGTTGATGGCTAATTTGTCTGAGGCTTCCAAGAATCTGCTAGCTTTTTTTTTTGGACTTGGCTTCATCTGCAATGTTCACAGTTTCTTGGCTGAAATGAGAGTGAAGTCTTTCCATGTATCATGCAATTAAAGGGTAAATCCCCCTTACCCACCTCTGCCCCTTGTATTTTGCAGCCATGAGCGGCTCCCAGTCGCTCCTGTGGGCTGTGGATATTTTTGGAAGAGTGTACACCTTATCCACCACCGGCCAGTACTGGGAGCTGTGCAAGGATGGAGAACTGGAAGTGAAGCGAGTTTCGGCCGTCAAACAATGCTGTTGGGGGCTCGCTTGCGATCATCAGATCTACGTTTACGTCCACTCCAGCGACGTCCCCATCCGATTCAAAGAGGAAACCTATGAGAATCAGGTACGGAGAGCACAGAGACCCAGAAGGGTTCTCAGGGGTCATCCAACCCAACCCTTTTTTGTGCTCGGTGCAGACTCTGCTAAAGGATTTTCAAGCCTCCAGCTGGAAGATCTCCTCTGTTTAGGAGAATTTCCACTTCAAGTGGCAGCCTGTTCCCCTGATTGATGGCTCGTAGAGTCAGAAAGTAGCCTCTAAATCAGAGGTCCCCAAACTTGACCACTTTTAAGACTTGTGGACTTCAACTCCCAGAATTCTCCAGCCGCATGTGGCTCTAGAGCCGTGGGTTGCCAACACCCAGCATAGCCCATCTTCCCCCAGCCTGGGAATAGCGTCCTGAGTACATCTGGGGTGAGGGTGGGGGCGTGGGGGGAAAGGATGAGGTCATTTGGGATGCGTGACTGTTTCTTCTTTTGCCTTCCCTGCCAGCGCTGGAACCCGGTGGTGGGTTTTTGCAACAGTCTGCTGCCCAGCGACCGCTGGCCATGGAGTGACGTGAGTGGGCTGAAGCACCAGCAGCTGGAAAGCTTTGCGCTGCCCTCTCCTCACTGGGAGTGGGAGTCTGACTGGTACGTGGATGAAAATTTTGGAGGGGAAGCCACAGAGAAAGGGGTAGGTGAACCGTATGGGATCCGCCGTCTCGGGGGAAAGCCGCGTTAAAAGGGAATGTGGGCCTGAGAAAGTTGGATCTGTGCCACTGGTTGATTGTCCGCACTAACTTCTCCTTAGTTCCAGGTTGCTTCTACCCACTTGTCCTGCCTTCAGGTGCTTTGGAGAATAGCTTGACTCCCACTTCTTGGGGGCAGCCCCTCAAATACCGGAAGACTGCTTTAACAACAAACATAGACAAATGCAAACATAAAACAACACAATAAAACCACCTTTCAATTGTGCAGTGTGTCGGTTGGTACACAATTCTTGTGCGCAATATGTATAGTCTTTCCTTAAGTTTAAATTTACGTTCCTATTACATTAATCAACCGTCCATGTCATCTTACATTATTATTACACCATCATTAGATCTTAGTTTCAAATCCACATTATCCTTTAGAGCAAATCTCGGTTCTTACCAATTTTAATTTATATTAAAAGTCATTCTGTAATAGTCAATTATAAGATAACATTACTGTTAAATTATACTTCAGTTTTCCAAAGGGGGGTTAACCTATTTTCCAAAGCACCTGTGGGCAGGACAAGAAACAACGGATGGGAACTAACCAAGGAGAGAAGCAACCTAGAAATAAAGAGAAAAAAAATTTATGACAGTTAGAAAAGTAAATCAGTTTGCTTCCAGAAATTGTTGATGCTCCATCACTGGAGGTTTTTAAGAAGAAGTCACTTCTCTGAAATGGTCCAGGGCAGTGTTGGCTAACCTTTTGGGGCTCACGTGCCAGCACCCAAAAGGCAATGCGCGCCCCGCCCCACACCCCCTATGCATGCACACGTAATCCCCACCCCATCCACCCCTTACCTGCACTGCACCTCATAGCTGATTTTCAGCCGGTTTGAGGCCTTTGGGCCTCCCAAAGGCTTGAGGAAGGCTTCTGTGGGCTTTGCAGGCTGAAAACTAGGCCCATTTTGTCACTTCCGGTATTTTCAGAAAAACAGGAAGTGATGAAACGGGCCTAGTTTTCGGCCTGCAGAAGCCTTCCTCAAGTCTTTGAGAGGCCGACAAAGGCTTCAAACCGGCTGAAAATCAGCTGTGAAGCACACGCATGTCCAGTAAGAAGTTTGCCTGCAGCTTGCGTGCTGGCACAAATGGCACTGTGTGCTACCTGTGGCATGCGTGCCATAGGTTCGCCATCATGGGTCTTAGGGTCTCCTGCTTAAGCTGGGGGTTGGACTAGAAGACCTTCAAGACCCCTTCCAGCTCTATTCTGATTGATTGAAAATTAGATCAGGGTCTAAATACCTCTGATAATGTGAATTGTGGGGAAAATGTGACTCCTTTTTCATTTCCCAGTACACTGGTAGTCCTCGACTTACAGCCAACTGTTCATTTAGTGACCATTTGAACTGAAAAAAGCTAACGTAGGACTGTTTTTTCATATTTACCACCTTTGGAGCATTCCCATGGTCCCATAATCAAAATTCAGGTGCTTGGCAGCTGGCTCGTATTTGTGACGGTTGCAACGTGCCAGGGTCATGCGTGATCCCCTTTTGCGACCTACTCAAAAGCGAAGTCAGTGGGGGAGCCAGATTCACTTAACAACCGGGTCACTAACTTTTAACAACTGCAAGGATTCCCTTAACAACTGTGGCAAGAAAGGTTGTAAAATGGAGCAAAATTCGCTGAACTACTGTCTCACTTATCAACAGAAACGTTGGGCTCAAAATTTTGGGCTCAGTTGTGGTTGTAAGTCAAGAACTACATATATTAATCAAGAATTGCTGGGGGGAAATGCTACTTTCTATGTTCATCTCACTGATAATGTCAATTGCTGGGAAATGCAGGTGTTTTTCTTGTTCCCTGTAGTAATAATACATTTAATAATAAATTTCTGGGAAAGTGCCCTTGTCCCTTCTCTCACAAAATTATCCAAAGCTTTAACAAGCCTATTTTGTAAATCCAATTTAGAAAAATGACATGGGTTATTGTCTTAATTTGTTATTTGTATATCCCTTTTAAGACATCCTCTTTTTTTTTTTTTTTTTGCTGACTATGACTTTGATCAAAGAGGCTTTTCGCTCCTCTTTCAGAGCTCAAAAAATTGCTGCAGGCTGCTGTCTGGTTGTCTCCTGACAAGGAGCCGCTGTCTGGAGCAGTTGTGGGCAATCTCATGTCCTCTACTTGTCCGGAGAGGAATTAGAAAGAACCAGACTACTCATTGGTTCTTCCTTTCCTTTTTGCTCTGGGTTTGTTTGTTTTTTTGAGAATCTGTCTTCAAGTTGCCACCCCCACCCCAAAGTCCAGCTGCGTACCAAGATTTCTCAGCTTTGGCAGAAGACACACAACTCTCTCTGGTTCAGTTTTTCAAATCCTTGGGGCAAGGAAAGGAAGTCCTTATTGTCTGCAACAAGGGTCTTCACACTGGGCAAATTTAAGACTTGTGAACTTCAACTCCCAGAATTCCTGAGCTAACATGACTGGAGGAGGAATTCTGGGAATTTGAGCTCGATTGTGGTTGTAAGCCAAGGACTGCCTGTACTTTGAGCTCTTTGCAGCCTTGACACGTGCGCGCGCGCACACACACACACACACACACACGCCCAGGTTCATCGTGTTCTACCTCAGTCACTTTGTTCTTCTTTTGAAGGGCTGGACTTACGCCATTGACTTCCCGGCTACGTACACCAAGGACAAGCGATGGAATTCCTGTGTCCGACGAAGAAGGTGGATTCGGTACAGAAGGTACAAAGCACGGGACACCTGGGCAAAGGTGTGTGCTTCTCTCTCCTCTCTTTCTCCTCTCTCTCTCTCCCCCTCTCTCGTCCTCCCCTCTCTCTCCTCTCTCCCTCTCTTTCCTCTTCCTCTCTCTTCCCCCCTCTCTCTCTCCTCTCTCTCTCTCCTCTCTTTCTCTCCTCTCTCCCTCTCTCTCCTCTCTCTCGCTCTCTTTCCCTCCCCTCTCTCCCTCTCCTCCTCTCTCCCGCTATCCTCTCTCTCTCTCTCTCTCTCTCTTCCTCTTTCTTCTCTCTCCCCCTCTCCTCTCTCTTCCTCTCTCTCGCTCTCCTCTCTCTCTCCCTCCCTCTCTCTCCCTCTCCTCTCTCTCTCTCGCTCTCTCTCTTCTTCCTCTTTCTTCTCTCTCTCACTCTCCTCTCTCTCCCCTCTCTCCCCCTCTCCTCTCTCTCCCTCTCTCCCCCTCTCCTCTCTCCCTCTCTCACTCTCCCCTCTCTCTCCCTCTCTCTCCCTCTCCCTCTCTCTCTCCTCTTCCTCTTTCTTCTCTCCTCTCTCTCCCCACCTCTCATTTTAGAAGGTACTGTGGGCTTCAAAAATTTTTAGCAAAGGGTTCTGTGCCTGGTTGCTGGGTGGGCGTGGCCATGGTGGGCGTGGCCTAGCCGGCCTCCTGCACCATGGCACTGGTGGGGGAATGTTTTCTCCCTCCCAGGGCTCCGGAGGTTTTTCTCGAGCCTCCGGGAGGGCAAAAATGTCCTCCCCTGGGATCCGGAGACCCTTTGGAGGCCGGAAACGGTCCATTTCCAGCTTTCCGGAGTTTCTGGGCGGCTCATTTTTCACCCTCCCTGAGCCTCTGCCTAGGCCCTGTACTTACCTGGCCATGTGGGGGGACTCCTGGGAGGGTTGGGGTGGGCGGGGCGGGGCCAGCGGGTGGGGTGGGTGGGGCCAGCCAGCGGGTGGGATTTCCTGGTTCGCCAAAGTGCGCAGAATCCTAGCTAGAAGATCGCCCGAAGCCGTAGTAGCCCACCCCGGACTGTGAGGTTTCCAGAGTAGAGGCTGTCCCATCAGGTGGAGTTGAGAGCAAGGATGTGAATCCTGAATGTTTTGTTTTTCTGGCCTTCAAAAGTAGCAAAGTAACTCCCAAGTCTCTCTCCTCTCTTTTTTGAGATAGATTCCACCCCATCAAGACCTAAAGCAGTTACCCGATCCTTTTAATGACATCTCCGTGGGAGGCTGGGAGATCACCGATGAACCTCTGGGCCGACTCTCGGTCTGGACGGTCACTCTACAAGGCAAAGTAATGTCCCCTCGTCGCTCCTTAATTATGTCTACGCGCTATGTGGAAATTCCTCCCCTTCCCCTCCCCCTTTCCTCTTATTTAACTATTTTCTCTTATTTATTTTTCTCTTATTTTTTTATTGTTTTTATTTTTTGTTTTAAATATGGTTTTACCTTGTGTAAGCCGCCTCGGGTCGCCACGGGCGAATTAGGCGGCAAGATAAATAAAATAAATAAATAAAATAAATAAGAGTGACAGGCAGGCAAGGGGGTTCAGAAGGAGCTCTAAACTTCTAGATTTTGCTCCAGCCGAAGGTCACCTGGACATTGGGGGCCAAGTTGGAGGTAACAAAGGGACCATTATTGCTTATCTGACTGTGTTGCCTTTGTGCCACGCCCCGGGTCATCACGCGGAGGAAATGAAGGCCACCTGATAACCATCAATGTAATGAAATTTACTAAATGAAATTTACGACAGTAATATCAAGAAGGGCCTGCAGATTTTGATCCCTGGTGCAAGATAAGAAGTCACTTAAATCCTGTCTCTCTCTCTCTCTCTTAAATGTACAAAAAAGTTTGCTTCCTTCTGAGCAACCGTGCCTGAAAAACGGCTTTTGTCTTCCTAGATCTGGTATCGGAACGATGTCACTCATCACAATCCTGAAGGATCTTCCTGGACCTTAATCCCTGCTCCGGGCGAAGCCATACAGATCAGCTGTGGACCGTACGATCTCCTCTGGGCCACCTGCTGGGAAGGGCAGGCGATCGTGAGAGAAGGGATCGACCGAAACAACCCGCAGGGTAGGTTCGTTGGTGGCCCAAGGAAGTTGCTTCTCCGCCGTGGAGTTTGGGTCATTCCTTCTACTGATTTCTGCCTCTTCTCTCTGGGCAGGAACGTCGTGGACAATTGTGGACCCACCGGTTGCCGAGAATGGGATCTCCCACGTGTCTGTCGGGGTGAATGTGGTCTGGGCGGTCACGAAAGACAGAAAAGTGAGCGGCATTTGGAGCTGTATAGGTTGACTTAAGTTCCTCGTCCTGTTTGTAGGAGAATTTTAAAAGGCCGATGTTTTATCAGCTACAAAGGTTTACCTGAATAAAGGTGGCCCGTTATCTGCTGAACAAAACTCCACATTGGTGACAGGAAGGGCATCTGGCCATCCAAACACTCTGCTTAGCTCTATTCAGTTGCCCGGCCCACCCCGTAAGGGATTATGGGGTCGTTAAATGATGGAGAAGAAAAAGAAGAGGAAGGAGGAAGGGGAAGGGGAGGAAGAAGAAGAGGAGGAGGTGGAGGAGGAAGGAGGAGGGGAAGAAGAAAGGAAAAGGAGGAGGAAGGGGAGGAAGAAGAGAAGGTGGTGGAAGAGTGGAAGGAGAAGGAGAAGAAGAGGAGGAGGAGGAGGAGGAGGAGGAGGAGAAGAAGAAGAAAAGAAGAAGAAGAAGAAGAAGAAGAAGAAGAAGAAGAAGAAGAAGAAGAAGAAGAAGAAGAAGAAGAAGAAGAAGAAGAAGAAGAAGAAGAAGAATAATAATAATAATAATCTGGGATGAGACTATTGCTGTTCCTCATAACATTATCCCGATAACAGGATTTTAAGGAGCTCGTTTTGGTGGCAGGTGGAGAGTAACCCCAAACCTCTGTCCCTGACGCTTTTTGGTGCAAAATATATCAAATATACTGAGGCTTTTTCTCATCTAGGTCTGGTTCAGGCGTGGCGTGAACTCCTACAATCCTTGTGGCACCAGCTGGATCGAGATGATTGGTGAAATGCAGATGGTGGACGTGGGCTTAAATGACCAGGTGAGTCTCTTGGGAAAAACTTGGTTGAGTCCATTGGGTGGAAAGAGAGAAAAGAACAGTAGAGATTACAAGTCAGGGGATGGGGAGAGATAAATTTTGCAAAGGAGGAACTGAAAACTCAACTGCGTGTTGCTTCGTTTGTACATACTGGTAGTTAAGCTAAGCATTTTTGCAGTTTCCATACTCTGGTCATGTCCAACAGCATCTTCCAGGCGAAAGCAAAGGGTGGACAATGTCATGGTTGGATATCCCAGATCCTTCTAGAAGGCAGATGTGATTCTTCCTGTTTATCTCGTCCCTCTCCTCCCCTCCTTCCTATTTTATATTTCCTTCTCTCTCTCCTCCTTCCTATTTTATATTTCCTTCTATCTCCTCCCCTCTTTCCTTTTTGTTTTATATTTCCTTCTCTCCTCCTTCTTGTTTTATATTTCTTTCTCTCTCCTCTCCTTGTTTTATATTTCTTTCTCTCTCCTCTCCTCCTTCCTTCTTGTTTTATATCTTTTTCTCCTCTCCTCCTTCTTGTTTTATATTTCTTTCTCTCTTCTCCTTCCTATTTTATATTTCCTTCTATCTCCTCCCCTCTTTCCTTTTTGTTTTATATTTCCTTCTCTCCTCCTTCTTGTTTTATATTTCTTTCTCTCTCCTCTCCTTCCTTCTTGTTTTATATTTCCATCTCTCCTCTCCTCCTTATTTTATATTTCCTTCTCTCCTCTCCTTGTTTTATATTTCTTTCTCTCTCCTCTCCTCCTTCCTTCTTGTTTTATATCTCTTTCTCTCTTCTCCTTCCTATTTTATATTTCCTTCTCTCTCTCCTCCTTCCTATTTTATATTTCCTTCTATCTCCTCTCCTCTTTCCTTTTTGTTTTATATTTCCTTCTCTCCTCTCCTCCTTCTTGTTTTATATTTCTTTCTCTCTCCTTTCCTTCCTTCTTGTTTTATATTTCCATCTCTCCTCTCCTCCTTATTTTATATTTCCTTCTCTCCTCTCCTTCTTGTTTTATATTTCTTTCTCTCTCCTCTCCTCCTTCCCTCTTGTTTTATATTTCCTTCTCCTCCCCTCCTTTTATCTCCCTCTCCTTTCTCCCTCTTTTATCTTCCCTCCCCTTCCTTTCATATCCATTCCTCCCCTCCCCTTCCGACACAGGTTTGGGGGATCAGCTGTGAGGACCGAGCAATCTACTTCCGTCAAGGCGTCACACCAAGCGAGCTGAGCGGGAAAATGTGGAAAGCCATCGCCTGCAACCGAGAGAGCGACCGATCTCAAACCGGCAGCTCTACCAGCCTCCTTAGGTAAGTAACCGTTATCCAAAGCGGAGTACAAAACACCCAATGTTACGACCTTTCTTTTTTTTTCTTTTCTTTTTTTCTTTGTTGTCATGGTGGTTCAGCAAAGTACTGCAGTTATTAAGTGAATTGCAGTCGTTAGGCAAATCCAGCCCTCTCTAAGCAGTTTACAGAGTCAGCCTCTTGCCCCCCAACAATCTGGCTCCTCATTTTACCCATCTTGGAAGGACGGAAGGCTGAGTCAACCTTGAGCCTGGTGAGATTTGAACTGCCAAATTGCAGGCAAGCCGGCAGTCAGCAGAAGTTGCCTGCAGTACCACACTCTCACCACTGCACCAGCGAGGCTCATAATGGAGGGAGTAAGATCTGTTTTTCCCTCTTGCATCTCCAGTGCTGGATGCTTCTTTACGGACGACATCAAAGAACAAAACGCCTCCGTCTTTCAGAGTGATGGAGAGTCAGAATCCCATCTGAACGATGCTCCTCTTCCTGGACTGGATCCAGAGACCCTTGACAGTCCCCATCCGGTCCCGGAGCTGGATATGGACCCATTAGCCACCGTTCTGGAGGAAGCCGCTGCCGGGTCAGATAGAGACCACCAAGCTGGTCCAGATAAGCCTCCCTCCAATCTGGACTCGCTTCCTCCCAAGCCTCAGTGGACCAACATCGACCTGAAAGAAGCCAGCAGGATGTCCAAAGCGACTGTGCTCCAAGACAAGACCCCCAGTCTGTCTTCCTTCTTACCGGCTGCGGTTGAAGACCATTTTGCGACCGACGATCTCCCCCTCTGGATTTGGGTCTCCAGCAGAGGCTGCCTTGTGGATTCCCAGAGCCCGCTGAAATGGTTCACGGCTCAGTCAGGTGGGTGGTGTAGCTGTTGTGGTTAGCCGGCAGCAGGTGAGGACGGTGGAGGAGAGCGAGGACTCGGATGAGGGGCCGGGACCATCAGGGAGCTGGCAGCAGCGATGAGGAGGTTCCCGAGGAGCCTGTGCCAAGTGCTTGTGAGCGCAGGATGATTCGTAGAAGAGAATAGCTGGAGCAGCACAGGCGACTCGGGAATAAGGATACAATGTAACAGCCTCTCCCTCTAGGGAATATAAGCCTGGTTTCAAAAGGTTTTTACCTTTGCAAAAGACAAAAACGTTGGAAGGACTCAGCTTTGTGATTAGAGACCAAGGTTTATCTGAATAATTCTGTCAAGGTTTTTCTAATTAGACTAATTGGCTACAAGTCATCTTTTATCTACAAAGAAGTTTATTTGTAGATTAAAGATGTGACAGTTTGAGTTACTGTGTTTGCTCAGAACAGTAGCCGTAGCCATTAGACTTCGTAGTGCTTTTACAGCCCTAAGTGGTTTAAAGAGTCAGCCTATTGACACCCCCAATAATCCGGGTCCTCGTTTCGCTGACCTCGGAAGGATGGAAGGCTGAGTGAATCTCGAGCTGGTCAGGATCGAACTCTTGACAGTGGGTAGAATTAGTCTGCAGTTCTGCATTAAAAGGGACGCGGTAGCTCAGTGGCCAAGATGCTGAGCTTGTCGATCAGAAAGGTCGGCAGTTCGGCAGTTCGAATCCCTAGCGCCACGTAACGGAGCGAGCTCCTGTTATTTGTTCCAGTTTCTGCCAACCTAGCAGTTCGAAAACATGTCAAAAATGCAAGTAGGAAAATAGGGACTCCTTTGGTGGGAAGGGAACAGCGTTCCTCCAGGCGCCTTCGGCGTTTACCCATGCCGGCCACATGACCACGGAGACGTCTTCGGACAGCGCTGGCTCTTCTTTGGTTTTGTAATGGAGATGAGCACTGGCGCCCCCTAGAGCTGGAAACGACTAGCACGGATGTGCAAGGGGAACTTTGACCTTTACTTACTGCATTCTAACCACTGCACCATGGATGGATGGATGGATGGATGGATGGATGCATGGATGGAAGGAAGGAAGGAAGGAGGAAAGGAAGAGCAATAGACATATACAGTTTTACAGTTTTACAGCCTTCTCTAAGAGGTTTATAGTGTCAGCCTTTTGCCCCCAACGTTCTCGCTTTACTGACCTCGGAAGCACAGAAGGCTGAGTCAACCTTGAGCCAGTCAGGATCAAACTCCTGGCAGCGAGCAGAGTCAGCCTGCAATACTGCATTCTAACCACTAATGTAATTGTAATGTACCCGTCGTAAATCAATTTTTTCCAGGACCTTCGTAAATGGTTGAAAGTTGAGAACTATTTTATTTTTATTTATTTATTTGCTTGTTTTTTTAAAATCCTTGTTACCCTCTGCCACTCAAGAATTGTTTGGAGTGGAGCAGGATAGAAATGCCAACAATGCTTTAAAAACTGTGTTGAAGGGAAGAATTGAAAGGAAGTGCTTGATGGGGAATTCTCTCTTTTTTTATATAGCTTTAACCTCCTGCGCTCATTCCTTGGCACTTTCCATCAGCCCCAGCCATACCGCCCAATGGAGGAAGCAGATCGTTCGCCAGCTGTCGGAAAGGACCCACCGAGAGTTGGACAACTTCAGACATTATGAACAAGCGGTGGAGCAAGTAAAGTGGGGAAAGGGGAGAGCGGGTGATGGGGTTTTGTGGTGATTCTACTGTCAAAATGTTGGAACCAAAAAGTCTTCAAAGGAGAGAATCAGATTTGGGCTCGTGGTTAAGGCACCAAGCTAGAAACTGGGAGATGGTGAGTTCTAGTCTTAGTTTAGGCATGAAAGCCAGCTGGAGGACTTTGGGCCAATCGCTAGGAGACTGTGAGTTCTAGTCTTACTTTAGGCATGAAAGCCAGCTGGAGGACTTTGGGCCAATCGCTAGGAGACTGTGAGTTCTAGTCTTACTTTAGGCATGAAAGCCAGCTGGAGGACTTTGGGCCAATCGCTAGGAGACTGTGAGTTCTAGTCTTACTTTAGGCATGAAAGCCAGCTGGAGGACTTTGGGCCAATCGCTAGGAGACTGTGAGTTCTAGTCTTACTTTAGGCATGAAAGCCAGCTGGGGGACTTTGGGCCAATCGCTAGGAGACTGTGAGTTCTAGTCTTACTTTAGGCATGAAAGCCAGCTGGGGGACTTTGGGCCAATCGCTAGGAGACTGTGAGTTCTAGTCTTACCTTAGGCATGAAAGCCAGCTGGGGGACTTTGGGCCAATCACTAGGAGACTGTGAGTTCTAGTCTTACCTTAGGCATGAAAGCCAGCTGGGGGACTTTAGGCCAATCGCCAGGCGACTCTTGAGTTCTAGTCCTGCCTTAGGCCCCAAAATCAACTAGACGATTTTGGGCAAATCACCAGGAGACGGAGAGTTCTAGTTGCACCTTAAGTATGAAAGCCAACGGGGTGCCTTTGGGCCAGTCCCTCTTGTTTCTCAGCCTGACCCACCTTGCAGGGTTGTTGTGGAGAAAATAGAAGGAGGAAAATGTTTTGAATGCGTTCATTACTTTGAGTTATTTGTAAAAATAACAAAGGCGGGATACCAATAAAAATAAATCAATAAGCGAGAGTCCTGTATTCCTCCCTCCTCCCATAATTTTTTCTTGGATCTTTAAAATGCTTCCTCCTCCTGTATAGAATTAATCCAAGAAACTAGATTGAATAGTGATCATTAATATTAATTCTGCAATATTTAACATAGTAAATAGATTAGCCATCTATTCATTCTCCAGTGTTAACATAGTAATATACAACATACCAGTCATAATATTCGCTTATTTCTTTTAACCTATCTTCTTTATTTTGTTTCCCTGTTTCTAACTTCCATTTTTATCGTTTAACCATTGATAAAATAGATCCCATGCCATATAGTATTCAGTTTGCTCTTTCTCCGTAATTGCCAGCGTTAATTTCTGCACATTCTAATATTTTCCTATTCACATTCTTATCTGCAGGTTATTTCTTCACTCTTCCAATTTTGTGCAAATACCATTCTGGCAGCAGTTCAAATATGAATAACTAAATAGGCATTTTCCTTACTCTATTTTTCAGCTAGGCTCCCCCAAACCAGAAATATTTCTGGTTTTGAATCAATATGTTGTTTTGTCATACCTGATTCTGATGGAATGATGGAATTTTGCCTCTTCCAGTCCGTCTGGGTGAAAACCGGAAGTTTACAGTGGTGGAGAAGTTGGAAGCCCTACCGTTGGGTGGACGTGCAGGTGGCCTTGGAACAATTCACTGCGAACGACGGGACGCGGGACAGCATTCTCTTTGTCTACTACACGCACAATGAGGAAAAGAAGGTAGGAGTGTCCGAGCCGCGGGGGGGTTGAATTCGCACCCAGTTCCTGACCCCAATTTGACACAAAAAATGCAGGTGGTTGTCGACTTACAATCCCAGTTGGGAGCAGAACTGCCACGGCAAAGCCATGCGGCCATTGAGTGAGTTGGCACATGACCTCGCTTATTTGATGGGCTGTTTGGACATTGTTGTTAAGAGAATCGCTCCCGTTGTTAAATGAATCGTGCTGTCATTCAGCTTCTTCCATGGACTTGGCTTGTTGGAAGCTAGCTGGGAAGGTTTAAGAGATTCACAGGGTTGGAAGGGACCTTGTAAGGTCAGTGGTGGCTAACCTTTTGGGGCTCCTGTGCCAAAAATTCTGTGTGTGCTTGCACGCTCGCATGCCAGCGCCCAGAAGGCAATCCACACACCAACCCCTTACCTGCACTGCGCCTCCCGGCTGATTTTCAGCCCATTGGAGGCCTTTTTAAGCCTGTCAGAGGTTTGAGGGAAGCCTTTGCAGGCGGAAAAATGGGCCCGTTTTGCAAGTGACAAAACGGGCCTATTTTTCGGCCTGCAAAACCTGCAGAGGCTTCCCTCAAGGCCCGAAAAAGGCCCGAAAATCAGCTGGGAGGCCACGCGCATGCACAGTGAGGTAAGTTTGCCTAGGGCTTACGTGCCCACACAAATGGCTCTGCGTGCCACCGGTGGCACGTGTGCCAAAGGTTTGCCATCATGGGTGTAGGTCATCTAGTCCAACCCCCACCCCATCCAAGGTTGCAGAGGGTGATCCTGTCACACACACACACACACACACACACACCAGGCATGCTGCAACGGTTGAAAATTCATGTTATAGGAGCAGAACATTTTTATCGTTTCCCCTGCTTGTAAATTTTCCTATTTCTGTTCTGAAAAATTAAGTAGGGATGGAATGAAGAAGATCCCGACGCAATGGGACTAGGGGTCAACGGCGAATGAAAACGGTCTCCGAAATTTTGCAAATGAAAAGAAAGAGGAAACTTTGATTCTGTTTTTGCTGATTAGATAAGTTTATTGCTACAGAAATGGTGGTGCAAAAGTGAAAAGTTTGAGAACGGGATGTTGTTATCTTCTGCTGTGCTAAAGAGAGTTGGAAGTCGGTTGCCTTTTTGTTTCCTTTTCCCTCTTTACTCCACGTGTTCTCTTTTTCCCTCCCCCTTCCTAGTTTTCTATTTCTTTTTAAAATTTCGTAAGTTTATATATTGATAAACTAATAAAAATGTGTGAAAAATGCCTCGGAAACGAACAGCCAGTGCTCTTGAAACGTGCACATTTCAGAAGATAAATCACTTCTCAAATGTAATTTCAAAAAGAATCCACTGGAGAGCAATATTACCAAGCAGAAATCTTGCAATCTGCAAAATGAGCCACGTGACACATTTTAGCCCCTTCGTTTATTCTTCATCGGGTACCAAAGAACACGTCCGTGTTGTTCCTACGGCAACCACAGGAAAGGGTTTTTCTACCTGCGTTTTCTCAGGTATCTTTCTTTCTCACTTCTAGCCTACGGCTTGGGTAGTTCCCCCATCCAAACTTTAGCCAAGTTAAATTCTACTTAGCCGCTAGAGAAAGACCATTTGGGGACCCTGGTGAAGTGTGAAACTTTTTTTTTGCTTTTAGACCTAAAGTAGCATTTTTCAACCATGGCAATAAAAGATGTCGAGACTCTGGAAAGAGCTCAGAGAAGAGCAACCAAGATGGTTAGGGGACTGGAGGCTAAAACATAAGAAGAACGGTTGCAGGAACTGGGCCTGGCTAGTCTAGAGAAGAGAAGGACCAAGGAAGATATGAGAGCAGTCTTCCAATATTTGAGGGGCTGCCCCAGAGAGGAGGAAGGGGTCAAGCTATTCTCCAAGGCACTCAAAAGCCAGACAAGGAACAATGGATGGAAACTGAACAAGGAGAGATTCAATCTGGAAATAAGGAGAAACTTTCTGACAGTGAGAACAATCAACCCATGGAACAGAAGTTGCCGTAGGGAAGTTGTGGGAGCTTCATCCCTGGAAACTTTTAAGAAGAGACTGGACTCCCATCTGTCAGAAGTGGTGTAGGGTCTCTCTCTTGGGCAGAGTTTGGACAACTCTGATTATCAGTTATCTGTTAGCTTTAAGATGCATGGACTTTAACTCCGAGAATTCCCCAGCCAGCAGGCTGGGGAATTCTGGGAGTTGAAGTCCACCCATCTTAAAGTGGCTAAGGTTAAGATACACTGGCTTAAATTCTTAAAAGAGATACTTTTCTGCTATGGCCACACCTGATCCAAGGGTCCCACAGAAACTTTCTGGACGTTGTTTGAAATGTTAGCTAAACTGTTGCTTAATGCTTCTCAACTTTCTTTCTTTGTTTAACTGCACTCCTTAACTTGAGCATCTGAGTTCACATATTTTGTGTGTTCCCCAGTACATCCACATGTTTCTCAATGAAGTCACCATCCTGGTTGAGATTCTGAACGAGGCCAAACATTCTTTCGCTCTCTATACGCCGGAGAGGACTAAGCAACGGTGGCCCGTCCGTCTAGCTACGAGCACCGAACAAGAAATGCATGACTGGGTATGTTTAGAGGTGATTTCCAAAGCTGGCCAAATACTTAATTCTAGTACGATTGACGTACTGGCCCAAAACAATGCAAGTTGTTGATTTTGGACTTAATTTGTTTGCTGAGCCCAGACCTGGCCTCGTAAACCATGATTGGTGGCTTACCTCAAGTTGTAGAGTCACATGGCGATGGGTTGTTTTTTCAAATGATGGTTTAGAAGGAGATAAATTTGCACTTGAAATGGGATCGTCCTCCAGTTGTTTTGGGAATGCAGTTCTAAAGGTGGTGAGGAAAACATGGAAGGGCCCTGGATCAACAACCATCCGATAGAAGGATGGAAAGTTGGTTGGGACTGGTTTGGTCTTCTAGAAAGAGTAGGAAGTGTAGAGTACTTGTTAGTCTCTGAGCTTGGTTGTTTTTTTGCAGACCTTTCTTTATCAAACAAGGTAACCTCATCAGTGGTAGAAGGGATTTGCTCTTGACACTCAGATCAATTAGCTATCAACAGGCACACAGAGATAAATAACATCTATACACCATTCAAAAGAGACAATCACAAAGCCAAAAAATAAAGAAACATGCCCCAATCAAGGAACCATCAACTCAGACAAACACCCTTGTAGTAAACAACAGCCTAGTCAAGGAACCACCAAGAACGTTCCCACCAACACTGACACTTATATGTAAACACAGAGCAAACCCCTACTAGCACTGATTTTGTTGCCTAGTTGGGTAATGAAACGTCTGCAAGAAAGCTACCAAGCTCAGAAAGCACCAAGGACCCCACAATTCAATCTTGAGCTACAAATATCCTCTTCTAAGGTTAGGAAGTGTTTGAACCACGTCGTATCTCTCTCCCAATTCCTTTTGGGTCTCCCAGCTGGCACTACTGAACATGTCTTGTTGTGAGGGCCGGCAGCTGCAGGGCCCTCCATCTCCTGAAGCCATCTGGTCGCTGACCTGCAAAGGTGACATCTTTGTGAGCGAGCCCAGCCCCAACCTGGAGGCCCTAACAAACCCGATGCCTTGTGATCAAATGTAAGTAACCTTGACCTCAAAATCTCTCCCTTGCTCAAATAAAATGATTTTGGAACCGAGAATAATATCTCTCTTTTGGAGAACTCCAGCACAGTGGCGGCTAACCTTTTGGAGCTCCTGCGCTGAAAATTGCTTGCGCGCACTCACTTCCATGCCAGCACCCAGAAAGCAATGCGTGCGCGCGCCCCCCTCCATGCCCCCTGTGCATGCCTTCACGATCCCCACCCCACCCCCCTTGCCTGTGTGCTGATTTTTGGGCCTTTTTCTGCCTCCCAGAGGCTCAAGGGAAGCTTCTGCAGCCTTTGGAGGCCAAAAAACGGGCCCATTTCATCACTTCTGGTATTTCTAGAAATGCCGGAAGTGATGAAACAGGCCTGTTTTTTAGCCTCCAAAGGCCGCAGAAGCTTCCCCCGAGCCTCTGAGAGGCCGAAAAAGGCCCCCAAATCAGCTGGGAGCCACGCGCATGTGCAGTAATGTAAGTTACCCTGGGGCTCATGTGCAGGCACAAATGGCTCTACGTGCCACCTGTGGCACGCTTGCCCTAGGTTCACCATCGCAGCTCTAGCATGAAAGGATGGAGATCCAGCAAGGGATGTTCTGACTTAGGCTTCCCAAAAGCACGAAGCTGACTCCTCATCGCAATAAAAAAACCCTTTTATTTAATTTAAAGTGAATTCCTCTCCAGCAAAGTCCCGGCCAACAGTCTTTCAAGAGATTTCTCCATTACAGACCTTTATTAGGCTTGGAGAACTGCCAGGCCGATATCTTCCAAATGCTGCTCTGTAGCAGGTACATGGCAAGAAGTCAGATCTTCACCCGAATGGATTGAACTAATTGTCTCCTGCAAACGCGCCTCCCCTTTCACTCCTCTTTATTCCCCATAGGAGAGGCCATTCATTCAATGTCCACTTGTGCCCTTACTCCCGAGTCGACCCTTGTTCCCTGGCTATTCCCTTCACCTGGCAGCTCTGTGCATGCTCGCCCTGGGAACAGGCTCCGGCTGTTCTTCTGCCTCACCGATCTCCGACTCCGAAGGCAGCTGATAGCTGTCAGACGGCCCTGGCTCCATCTCTGCCTCCGACGCAGAGCCTTCCCCAGACTCCAAGGCCCATGTTCCTCCCCAACCTCCTCACTGTCTGAATCAGCTACCAGCTCCGCCACAAAAAAGGAATAAGACTGAGCGGACCCTTCTCCTTGCAGGTTTTGGCGCCAAGTCGGGGGACATCTGCGCCTGATTGAATGCAACAGCGATGGCATTGTGTGGGGAGTGGGTTATGACCACACCGCCTGGATTTACACGGGGGGTTATGGAGGAAGTTTTTTGTCAGGTAAGAAATACCTCTTCCAGTCATCCTTATTTAGTTGAACTTGGGGGGGTGAGTCTCTGCCGATTTTACAAGAACTTCTATCTGTCTCTCTCTCTCATCTGGAACAGTGTTTTTTCAACCTTGGTTGTTTTAAGTTATGTGAACTTCAACTCCCAGAATTCATGTTGGCTGGGAAATTCTGGGAGTTGAAGTCCTCCTAGAGTTTTGCGTGGTTGACTAATACCCTGGATTAATTTATGAGGGTGCTGTACTTCAAGCCTCCTGTACATTTGCTATAATTCATATTCATTACGTTAATATTTTGAGTCTTGGGGTGGAAGAGGATCATTCAGTCCTAAGTCAAAAAAACAAGGAAGGAAAATGAAATAGAGGGATAATTTTCATGGTTTGGCCTTAAACAGGTTTGGCAGGCAGCCCTGAGAATATTCACCCCCAGACTGATGTGAAGGGCGTCTATATTTACGAAAATCAACGGTGGAATCCCGTGACGGGCTACAGTAACAGGTAGGCAAAGCAGACAGGTAAAAATTCAGTTTGTGCCAGCCTGTTGCAACAAGAATTATGCTACCTGATCATTTCCATCATCATCATCTTTTAATGACTCCATAATCCCTTCCGGGGTGAAGTCTTAGCAACTGAATGGAGCTGAGTGTTAACTGGCCGGATGCCCTTCCTGTCACCAATGAGGAGTTTTGTTCGGCAGATATATTCTCAGTGTGCCCGGAGGGAGAAATATCTGCCTCTACTTAGGATGGAACTCATAGCCTCCTGATAGTGAGGCAAGAGCGTTGCCTCCGGGCCACTGTGCGCTATTCTTAAGTGTTTACTGGCCGGATGCCCTTCCTGTCACCAGTGAGAAGTTTTGTTAGGCAGATATATTCTCAGTGTGCCCGGAGAGAGAAATATCTGCCTCTACTTAGGATGGAACTCACAACCTCCTGATAGCGAGGCGAGAGCGTTGCCTCTGCGCCACTGTGCGCTACTCTACCTGGTCATTTTCATGTCCTAAAAAAAAAATGAACAGCTGTCAATTTGCATTTTTTTTCCCCGCTTGCAAATGTCCTTGACCTAACAAGGCCGATTTGCTGAATCTTGTGCCTGTTTGCCTTAACAGAGGCCTGCCCACCGACCGGTATATGTGGAGCGACGCCTCTGGTTTATGCGAGTGTACCAAAGCGAACACCAAGCCCCCATCCCCGCTGTGGACTTGGGTAAGTGAACTTGAACTCTGGCCCCTGGTACCGATAAAGGAGAAAGTCTGTAACTCGGGGTTGAAATGAGAGGTCCTTGGTTGCCCTCTGAGCTTGGTTGTTTCCTTGCAGACGTTTCACGACCCAACTAGCTAACATCATCAGTGCTAGAAGGAAGTGGGACTTGTGGAGAGGAGAGAGAGAGAACTTGTTGGGGTCCTGGGTGCTTTCTGAGCTTGTAGGGGCGGGGAGGAGGAGGAGGAGGAGAGGACAATGACTGTGGTAGCTTGTTTGTATTTGGGTCGACGTTTCATGACCCAAATAGGGAACATCATCAGTGCTAGAAAGGAGTGGGGATTGTGGAAAGGAGGAGGAAGTGGAGGAGGAAAGAAGGAGAAGAAGAGGAGGGGGAGGGGGAAGAAAGAAAAGGGGAGGGGTAGGACTGTGGAATCCTTGGTGCTCTTTGAGCTTAGCTATATTTGGGAAGATGTTTCATGACCCAACTGGGGAACATCATCAGCGTTAGAAGGGAGCAGGACTTGTGGGGTTCCTGACGCTCTCTGAGCTTGGTTGTATTTAAGCAGACATTGCACGACCCAACTAGGGAACGTCATCAGTGCTAGAGAGGAGAGGTGTTAGTGGAGAGGGAGTGGGGAGGAAGAGAAGAGGACTGTGGGGTCCTTGGTGCTCTCTGGGATTGGTGGTTT
Organism: Pseudonaja textilis; assembly: GCF_049901715.1. NCBI lineage: Eukaryota > Metazoa > Chordata > Lepidosauria > Squamata > Elapidae > Pseudonaja > Pseudonaja textilis. The sequence goes on from NC_142003.1 coordinate 5,183,345, forward strand.
TCCTGGCAGACGTTTCATGACCCAACTAGGTAACATCATCAAGTGCTCGAGAGGAGATCCCGATGCTTGTGGGGACCCTGAGCTTGGTTATATTTAAGCAGACATTTCATGACCCAACTAGGTAACATCATCAGTGTTAGAAGGGAATGGGGTTTGCTCTCCGTTTATATTCTAGTGGCTTGCCCTGTCAATGTTGCCTCACAGCCTGGAAAGGACTCTTGTCTTATTCAGATTCACACAATCCCCTCTCCACCATCATGGGGGGGAGCATTCTGGGATGTCAACAGATTATTATTATTATTATTATTATTATTATTATTATTATTATTATTATTATTATTATTATTATTTTGTTAGGGATTCCAGAGTGAAGCAGAGGAATGCAATTTCATTTTGTTATTTTTTTTCCTTTGCTCTCCGCCACGCAGGTGTCCGACTGGGCCATCGATTTCAGTGTTTCGGGCGGGACCGACCGAGAAGGTTGGCAGTACGCAGCCGACTTTCCCGCGTAAGGATGTGGGTCTGCTCCCCCTCCCACCTCCAAGTAACTGGGTTAGATCATGGGGCCGAAGTGGAAGGCCTTAGCTGATGAGGGTACAAATGGAATAGGAATTTTTTTTTGTTGGGGGGGGGAGTGTAGTTTTCAAAAGAAGTGTTTGGAAGTTCAAACACACACTCACACACACACACACTGACTTTGCTTGTTGGAAGCCGGCTGGGCACATGGGCATCTCAGGACCACGGGATACTCCACCCGTTATAAATACACATTGGTTGCCAAACAACCCAAATTCTGATCACGCGTCCAAGAGGATGCTGGATGCTGTCGTAAGTGTGAGGACGGGTTGAAAGTCAAATGTTTCGGGGGGGCCTTGCAACTTGCAAACAGGTGCTGCAATGAACGATTGCATGTCTAGTTTGATGAAATAAAAGGACCAGGGGAGACAGGATAGCAGCCTTCCAATATCTCAGGGGCTGCCCCAAAGAAGAGGGAGTCAAGCTATTCTCCAAAGCACCTGAAGGCAGGACAAGAAGCAACCTGGAACAAGGGAGACATTTCCTGACAGGATAATTAACCAGTGGAACAGCTTGCCACCAGAAATGGTGGGTTCTCCAACACTGGAGGTTTTTAAGAAGAGTTTGGACAACCGTTTGTCTGAAATGGCATATAGGGCTTCCTGCCTAAGCAGGGGGTTGGACTAGAAGATCTCTAAGGTCCCTTCCAACTCTGTTATTCTGATAATTAATCACTGGAAGAAATTGTGGGTGCTCCAATACGGAAGGTGTTTAAGAAATGGGCAGCCGTTTCTTGGACATGGTAGGGCTTCCCTGCCGGAGAAGGGGGTTGGGCTGGAAGACCTCTAAGGTCCCTTCCAACATTTGTTATTGTGTTCTTCTCTGTTCCAACAGGTCTTATCACAGCTACAAAACAATGAAGGACTTTGTGCGCCGGAGACGCTGGGCCAGGTAATCCCCGTCACCTCTTGCAAAAGTCCATTTAAAGCACGTCCCCGAACTCCTCGTTTCTCCTCTTGGTTGTTGTTTCTTTTAAACATCGGGTGCCATTCCAAGCACAACGTTTGCTTTGGCCGATAAATGAGGAAGGTGTTGGCCTCTGATAAAAGATAAGCCCGATGGAATCTTCCAAACCTGCTTTTTCCTCACTGGGCCTTTTACGCCTCAATTGGAAAGCAAAATTTTACCTCAGGGAGCACCGGGGAAAGAAGGGCCCGGAATTAAAAAAAAGCCTGTGCTGGACTCGTTGACACTTCGCACAAAGTTGTATTTTGTTTGGCTCAGGGGCCTTGCTGAATAAATGGCAAGGGGACAGCAAGGTCTACTCGTTCGTTCTTTCGTTCTCTAAAGGCCGTTTATGAGAATGTTTCCCTCAGAGAAGCCCATGAATGATTTCAGCCAGGGTGAGATTGGCTGGGGGCCATTCCTTAAGTTTCGATAGAAGAGACTATTTGTAGATGTGACGTGATGAAAGGAAACGGGGTGCTCTCTGGGCTTGGTGGTTTTCCTTGTAGACGTTTCACGACCCAACTAGATAACATCATCAGGGCTGGAGAGGAGAGGTGTTAAGTGGAGAGGGAGTGAGGAGGAGGAAGAGGAGGAGGACTGTGGGGTCCTTGGTGCTCTCTGAGCCTGATTGTTTTCTTGCAGACGTTTCATGACCCAACTAGGTAACTTCATCAGTGCTAGAAGGGAGTGGGGCTTGCGGAGAGGAGGAGGAGGAAAAAGAAGGAAGAGGGGAAGAAGAAAGGAGGAGGAAGAGGAGGAGAGAAGAAAGGTGGAAGAGAAGACAGGAGGAGGAGGAGAAGGAAGAGGAGAAGAAGTAGAAAGGAGGAAGAGAAGACAGGAGGAGGAGGAGAAGGAAGAGGAGAAGAAGTAGAAAGGAGGAAGAGAAGACAGGAGGAGAAGAAGTAGAAAGGAAGAGAAGACAGGAGGAGGAAGAGAGAAGGAAGAGGAGGAGGAAGAGAAGACAGGAGGAGGAGAGAAGGAAAAAGGAAAGAAGTAGAAAGGAGAAGGATTACAGGATCTTCATTGATCTCTGAGCTTGGTGATTTTCTGACAGATGTCTCATGACCCAACTAGGTAACATCCTCAGGGCTGAAAACGTGCCTGACATCCTCTCCTCTTTGTCTTTTGTCTTTTCTTTCCAGGAAATGTAAGATTGTCACCAGTGGGCCCTGGCTGGAAGGGCCTCCCATCGCCCTGCGAGATGTTTCTATCATGTCGCAGCCTCCTGGGTCGACGGAGGATTTTGTTCCCCTTTGGGCCATCAGCGACAAGGGAGACGTGCTGTGCCGGCTGCAAGTCACACCCCAAAACCCAGCGGTAAAAATAAACCTTCCCTCCTCTTGGATCTTAGCGCCAGGCAGGGCACTTAGATTTACACCGCTTCACAGAGCTTTCCAGCCCTCTCTAAGCGGTTGGCAGAGTCAGCCCCCAACAATCTGGCTCTTCATTTTACCCACTTCGGAAGGAAGGAAGGAGAGGAAGGCTGAGCCAACCTTGAACCCGGTGGGATTCAAACTGCCAAATTGCAGTAGGAGTAGCTTGCAGTACTGCACTCTTGTATAGAGTAGAGTAGAATATAGAGTAGAGTAGAGTAGAGTAGAGTAGAGTAGAGTAGAGTAGAGTAGAGTAGAGTAGAGTAGAGTAGAATAGAATGTAGAGTAGAATGTAGAGTAGAATAGAATGTAGAGTAGAATATAGAATAGAGTAGAGTAGAGTAGAGTAGAGTAGAGTAGAGTAGAATATAGGATAGGATAGGATAGGATAGGATAGGATAGGATAGGATAGAATAGAATAGAATAGAATAGAATAGAATAGAATAGAATAGAATAGAATAGAATAGAATAGAATAGAATAGAATAGAATAGAATAGAATAGAATAGAATAGAATAGAATAGAATAGAATAGAATAGAATAGAATAGAATAGAAATAGAAATAGAAATAGAAATTAGAATAGAGAAGAGAAGAGAAGAGAAGAGAAGAGAATATAGAATTGAATTAAATTGAATTGAATTCTTTATTGGCCAAGTGTGATTGGACAGACAAGGAATTTGTCTTGGTGCAAATGCAAGCTTGCTGAAGACTGGAGCTCTGCTTTGAACTTGTAACATGTTTCTGTCTGAGTTTGCTCCATGTTGGAGAAATCTACAACTGGTGTGTAAAATTTACTTATTGTGTTGATAAAGATGTTAAATGAAGCATCAGCCATTTGCGTTTATTTTTCCGGCACTGAATTAACGCTGCAAAACTTGCTATCTCACCGGAGCCTTCAACTTCAGAGTGGTTCAAAATTTGGGAGATCTACCTGGGCACAGGTTGCACAGCCCAAAGAAGGGATGGGAAGGGATGGAGATAGAAGTTCCATCTTTTTAAGGTCTCCCAAGACTCACAAAGGTTTTGTCATCCTTGCTGTCTCCTCCCAACAGGGCACCTCCTGGCTGCATGTGGGAACAGACCAACCCTTTGTTTCAGTCACCATAGGCATGTTTTACCAAGTCTGGGCTGTCGCCCAAGATGGCTCGGCATTCTGTCGCGGTTCAGTGTCATCAAAGAAACCAGAAGGTAAGTTTTGAGCCGGCCGAGAGTGAAGATGGAAGGGAAGGAAACGAATCAAGGAGAGGAGCAGCCTAGAACTAAGGAGGAATTTCCTGACAGTTAGAGCAATTAATCGGTGGAACAACTGGCCTCCAGAAGCTGTGCATGCTCCAACACTGGAAGATTTTAAGAAGATGTTGGATAACCATTTGTCTGAAGTGGTGTAGGGTTTCCTGCTTGAGCAAGGGGTTGGACTAGAAGACCTCCAAGGTCCCTTCCAACTCTGTTATTCTATTCTACTCTACTCTTATTGCACTCTACTCTCTACCCTTATTCTACTCTACTATTCTATTCTATTCTATTCTACTTTACTCTACTCTACTCTTATTCTAGTCTATTATTCTATTTTACTCTACTCTTATTCTACCTTACTATTCTAGTCTACTATTATTCTACTCTATTATTCTATTTTACTTTACTCTTATTCTAGTTTATTATTCTATTCTACTCTAATTCTGCCCTACTATTATAGTCTATTCTTATTCTACTCTACTAGTCTATTCTATTCTACTTTACTCTACTCTTATTCTATTCTACTCTACTCTTATTCTACCCTACTATTCTATTCTACTCTACTCTTATTCTACTCAACTCTTATTCTACCCTACTATTCTATTCTACTCTACTCTTATTCTACTCAACTATTCTATTCTACTTTACTCTTATTCTAGTCTATTATTCTATTCTACTCTACTCTTTTTTAAAAAATAATTTTTTTATTAAATTTTACACAATTAAAAACAACACAAATACAAAACAGCACAACAACACAAATACCATTTTTACAATGTTGTGACATCTACTTTCCCAGTTCCTGTATATTTATATATACATTTATTTGTTTATATTATTTTTTATTCTTGCTGTCCTATCATCCAGCCAATTATACCATTTTTTTCCAGACTGTATAATATTCCTTCTCTTCCCTCTCTTGTAATTCCAACGTGAGTTTTGCTATTTGTGCACACTCCATAATTTTGTTTATGATCACACTGTCTGTGGGGTTACTATCTGGTTTCCAACTTTGGGCATAGATTATTCTTGCTGCTGTTAGAATATGTATCATGAAATATTCAATTTCTTATTCTTCTATTATATTCTACTCTTATTCTTCTATCCTATTCCATTCCATCCCATCTCATCCCATCCTATCCTAAAAAGATAAAACCAACTCTGGTTTCCTGCACATCTTATGCGCAGCCAGGCCCAAAGTCACCCAGCCGGTTTTCATAGGTAGGCTTAAAACTCACCGTCTCCTGGTTTTTTAATCCAGCCTCTTAAACCACAACACCAAACTGACACAACCCTGCTGTGTTTTGAAATGGTCCCATTCAGGTTAGAAGGCAGAAGTTGTGTTGCTGATATTTTGAAAGGAACAAAGTAAATGCCTTTAAGTTTCCCACCAGTTAAACGTGTGGAAAGGATGATTCTTTTCCCCTTACCCAAAGTTTTAAAACCCAAAATCAGGACTTTTCAGCCTTTGCCCGTTAATCCCACCCGACCAAATCAAAAACGTTGGCTTCACCCAACGTTGCGATCGTTGAACCTAATCCAAGAAGCTACCAGTTGTTAAAACAAGTCAAGTTTGTATTTCGGTGGCTGCCTTAATTCGATGAATTCAAATAAGTAAGGAAATTATTCTTGTTTATTTTACTTATTGCTGGTTTTCTGGGAATATCCAGGCGAATGCTGGTACCACGTTCCTTCTCCTCTGAAACAGAAGTTAAAGCAAGTGTCCGTGGGACGAACGGCTGTGCTGGCGGTGGATAAAAATGGTGAGAAGCGAATCCTGTCTTCCTGGTTGGGTTTTTTTTTTAATGTTGGTTTTTTGGGGGAAAAAATTCTGGTTTCTTTGAGTTGCTCATCAATTCTGTAAGTGCTCCATTGGAAAGGAAGTGCAGTTATAAAATCACTGAACAGTCCATAATAGTTTGCGGTTAGCAATTGAATTGTTAACCATTCATTCATTAGCTACTAGCTCAATACCCGTGCTTTGCTACAAAACTATGTGGTCAGGAGGAAAATAAGCGGGGGGGGGGGGAATTGTGCCTCTGCCTACCAGCATCCATCGGTATTCATCTGGCTAGCTTCCTGTCAGTGTGTGAGAGAGTTGAGGGCTGTTTGGAAACTGAAAGAGTATTTGCTGTGTGAGCAAGAAGGAGACAGCAAGGAGCCTGGGCGTGGCTTAGCTCAACTTGTGTACTAAAGCTGCTTGGTGCTGTGAAACTAAAACTGAAACTTCTCTGTTTGTGTTTTGCATTTGGAAGAGATTTCTTCTCAGGTGGGGAGGGGGAGTAGAACTCCTTAGCATCAGAACATGTTAATAATAATAATAATATAGGGAATATTCTAAACACTCTGATGGTCATTTCGAAAAATCCTTTCTTAGTGAGCGCCTAGAAGCCAAGAGGAACATACATGCCAAATGTCAAGTTTGTAGGCTTTACAGTTCTGGAGATTTTGTAATGAAGCATAAGGGGTATTTTGCTTTTATATAGAGAGATTGTTAGTATGTTATAATAGCACTGAAAAAAGCGACTTATGGACCAGTCCTCATGCTTATGACCAACACCGCATCCTCACAATCACGTGGTTGAAATTCTGGGGCTTTGCAATTGGCACGTATTTACGATGGTTTCAATGTCCCAGGATCACCATCTTCCTAGCTGGCTTCCGACAAGCAGAGTCAATGGCGAAAGAATGGATTCGCTTAATGAGCGCACGATTAACTTAATAACTGCTGTGATTCACTTAATGATGGCAAAAAAAGGTCATAACATGAATCCCTTAACAACTGCCTTGCTTGGCTATGAAAATTAATTGTGGTCGTAAACTGAGACTACCTGTACTGGATTAATCAACACTTGTCGACAAGACATACGAGGAATAAAATGACAAACAAGTATATGAGTTTATTTCTGCTTGGTCTGAAATTTCTCAATCCCTTCTTGTCTTTTATAGGTAATCTTTGGTTTCGTGCCGGAATCACACCGAGTTACCCTCAAGGATCTAGTTGGGAACATATTTCAAACAACGTCCGGAAAGTTTCTGTGGGACCCTTGGATCAGGTGTGGCCATAGTAGAAAAATATATATTTTAAGAATTTAAGCCAGTGTTTTTTTTAACCTTAGCCACTTTAAGGTGAGTGGACTTCAACTACCAGATTTCCAAGAAGCTTTTCCAGTTCTCTAGAAGCTGGAGGAAATCCTAGGAAACGGGCACTTTGTGATTGGTGATACCTGCCACGTTATACATTTTATGACTAGAAAAATACTCCACCAGGCTGCCATTTTGGGAAAACACCTCAGCCATCTTCTTCTCCCAATTCAAAAAATTCCCCCATGAGCTCCAAAAGGGCAGCCATCTTTGACGTGGGCGTTGTGTGTTAATGAAGGGTGGCTTGTAATGCCTGTCGGGTGATAATGTTGTTTTTGTTTTTTTAGATCTGGGTGATAGCTGACAAAGTCCAAGGGAGTCACAGCCTGAGCTGTGGAACTGTCTGCCGTCGGACCGGCGTCCAACCTCTGGAACCCAAGGGCACCTCTTGGGACTATGGCATTGGGGTGAGCCTCAGAAACACCAAACCTGGCTTCTCTCCGTAATCCTTCCCTGCCACACCCACCAAGCCACGCCCACAGAACTGGTAGTAAAAAAAAAAAAAATTGAATCCCACCACTGAGTCACTCCCAGGTGCAGGGCAACTTGTCCTTGACTCTCCAAGAAAGGAATGTTTTTGTGTCTAGTCTCCTACCTCACTAAGAAATCCCCCCTCCCAAATTCCCAGGCACTGAATGTGGCGGCCTGGAAGCTTCCAAGTATAAAATGGCTTCCAACGCTGACACTCCAAAGAGTGAGGTTTTCCCAACACCCCCTTTCTAACCTGTTCCCTCCCCTTCCTGACTTTGCAGGGAGGCTGGGAACACATCACCGTACGAGGGAACGCCACCGAAAGGACCAAGATGGCAGCTCAGGATGGTCCAAGCAGCTCTCCTCGGGACCATAGTAGCTTAGAAGTTCACGGAAGCTACGAGCCGCGAACCACCATTTTTGTAGACGGCGTCCAAGGCTTGGACCAAAACGCTGTCCAGTGTTGACTGGTCTCTGAAGTTTCCACCTTCCGCTCATTCTGGATCACGGAAGCTACCCTGAAGACTAGGCTGGTGTTTGAACGCCCGTTCTGAGTGTGCCAAGAGGTCAAGTCAACTCCCAAGCATGCCGTCTCCTGACCCTTCCTTCTTGTGTCCCTTTGGTGAGAGAGCAGGAGTGTTGACCCCGTCGTCCTCCTCGAAGGGATGCTCCACCCTGGGTGTCTGCCAGGTGTTGTGCGGTTGTGATCTCCCAGAATTCCCCGCTTCTCCGTGAGCCTTCTGGGAGTTAAGATTCAACACACACACACACACACACAGTGGAGAAGGTGCAAGAGGGAGAAGATCTGGTTTGGAGATGGTTGAATGGAAACACTGCATGTCCATCACCCCAGTGGGAGAACTGGATGTTTGTGTGTATGTGGTGTGCGAATCCTGCTTGTGTTGTTGTTTTAACCCCTTAATTTATTGTGGTGTTCCTTAGGCCTGGTGGAATCGGATGTTCTCCAGTAGCTCTGGATTGGTTCCCATCCAGTAAGCCATGGTTTATGCTGGCCAGTACATGACCCAACATGCAGCTCGACCAGGGTCCATTAACCCTTTCTATTATAAGCCCCCACTCAAGAGTATCTTTGACCCCCCTCAACCCTGGCTTTTCTTAGATGTTCCACAGGCCGGACCTGATCTAGGCTGAGCCAGCCTCCCTGACAGAGTTGACATAAATAAACGGAGCCAGTTTAGTTAATTCTATAGCAAGCACTTCTATATATATATATATATTTTAAATTTCTCCAAAGGCCCAGGGGTCCTTACATTTGTCACCCAATACTGACAATTAGCAGAGAAGAAGCTGGGGGGGATTGGAAGCCAAGATTGGCCACCCCTGAGGGAAAAAACAGCCGTGAAAATGGTCAGTTGCCTGTTGATCTAGAGCAGTTTATGAATCTCAGCTACTCAAAGATAGAGAGACTGACCTTTCTTTCTTTCTGTCCTTTTTCTTTTCCTCTCTTCCTCCTTCCCCTTTTCCTTTCTTTTCCCCCTTCCTCCCTCCCTCTTTCTTTCCCCTTTCCCTTCTTTCTCCCCTTTTCTTTTTTCTTTCCCTTTCTCCCTCCTTCCCCTCCTTTCTTTGGTTGTCTTTTTTCTTCCTTTTCTTCCCTTCCTCCCTCTTTCTTGCTTTCTTCCTTTTTCTCTTTCCTTCCCTCCCCTTCTTTCTTTCATTTTCTTTTCTTTTTTCTTTCTTTTCCCCTTCCTCTTTTTTCTTCCCTCCCTGCTTTCTTTCTTTCCCTCTCCCCCTTCCCCTTCTTTCTTTCATTTTCTTTTTCCCCTCCCTCTCTTTTCTTGCTTTCTTCTTTCCCCTTTCTTCCTTTTTCCTTTCTCTCCCTCCCTCTTTCTTTTCTTTTTCTTTCTTTTCCTCCCTCCCTCTTTCTTCTTTTTCCCCTCCCCTCCTTCCTTCCTTCCTTCCTTCCTTCCTTTCTTCCTCCCTTTCTTTCTTTCTTTCTTTCTTTCTTCCTTCCTTCCTTTCTTCTTCCCTTTCTTTCTTTCTTTCTTTCTTTCTTTCTTTTCTTTGTACACTAAAATAGCTAAATGAAGGACACTCCTGTCTCCTTGTTTGGTCCTGTTGACTTAATCAACACAAGGAGATAGGTCTCCAGTTATGTATTTTCTCTTGTGCTGCTTCTTGAGAGAGAGAGAGAGACAGTAAGGTGAGCCGTTTTGTATTTGAAATCAATATATTTGCATTTCTTTCCCTTTTAGCGCCTGGGTAGCTCCGACGCCAAGTAAATGGAGGGAAGAAATACAGGAGGGATGAATGTGTTTTAAGCATCATGTTCTCAAAAAAAGTGGTGGGGGGAGGGAATAACTGTTCTGTTTTAAAAGCAGGACGCTTCCTTTTGCACCGGTGTCCGGTTTTTCAGAGTGATATTTTTGTATTTATTGCTGTTGGGGGCGGGGTGTGGGGAGAGAAAAAAATGGTGGCTCTTGATACGTGGACACTTGTTTATGAAATATTCACATTTTATTCAATATTCAAGCAAAAGTGGGACCTATTTTCCCTTCCCAACACTGAAGGACACAGTTGGGGGTTGTTTTTTTTCGCTCTCTGCTGAGGAACGAGAAGTAAAGAATGTACGTGTGTATACCTAAATCAAAACTCACCCACGCCAAGAATCGAAACCCAACGAAACGTAGAAATGGACAATAAAATCAAGTCGGATGTTGAACCGTGCACATTTCATTTCTTCATTTGAATGTTTCATTTCTTTTCAAATGAAATTGGGAAAACAGCAGTTTTGGGAAGGAGGCCTCCCTCTTGGAATAGGAAAAGCTGCCCTGGGGAGCAGACTATTGTTCCCTTAAAATAGTCCAACATCCCAAAATATCTGAAAAGCCAAATGTTCGCATTATCTAATCAAATGGCCAGATTTTTTTTGCAAGCACTGAGCTTTTGTGGGGGGAGTATAATCCCACATGCAAAATTTGAAAACATGGTTGAGGGTCACCCTAAGCCATCTTTGATTGGTTTCTTTTTTTAAAAAAAACTAGTTGACTAGGGATTTAATTAAAAAAAAAAATAGATTGCAGGATGCAACCATAAAAGATCCTTTCTGTTGGGTTTCCAGAATAATGATGGGTGCATGCAGACACCAGGATTTGAGCTGAGTCCAAAGAAGACCGGGGAAGTTATTTAATCGCAATAATCTGGGTTAGTAAATTCTATTGCCAACGCGCAACTTTTCAGCAAGTTATCGCTGTGCTGTTTCTTCCCTGCTTGGCTTTCCCCATCAAATAGACTCACTACAAGACAGAGCCAGTTTGATCCCAGTCTACCGGGAGACTGTGAGTTCTAGTCCCGCCTTAAGACAGGAAAGGTGGCTGGATGACTTTGAACCAATCCCCAGGAGACCCATGAGTTCGAATCCCGCCTTAGGCAGGAAAGCCAGCTTGGATGATTTGGACCAATTACTCTTGTTCCAATCCTCACAGAGTTGTGAGCAAAACAGGAGGAAGCTGGGTCAGATATATTGGCTGCCTTGAATGGTAAAAATAATAAAAGTGGCTTGCAAATTAAAATAATGATTAATTTGTCCTCCCACCCCAAAATAGAAGGAACTGGATATAAATCATATGGCAATATTTTCTACACAGAAGGAGAGGTAGTATTTCTCTCTTGAGTTAAGTTGCTCTCTATGAGAAGGCGTCCACCACGATTCCTTTCCCCCCCCTACCCCGCAACAACGACCCTCCGCGATTCCTGGTTTTGCAACTGAGCGGGTGAACCAACCACCATGAACCTGATTTTACAAGCAGGGTTTTGGAGCGTTGAGTTGTTCCTCTCTGCCAAATCTCAGCGGATGGTTTCAAGCCGGAAGAGACGTGAGCAGATGCACCGAAGAAAATCGAGAGAAAGGAGTGGGTTGTTGGTTTTTTTTCTTCCTCCCAAACTGGCTTTTCTGCTCTGCCCTATAAGTGTCTTCTGCAGAGATTAAGAAGAGCGATGTTTGGGTTGGCACCAAGGTGGAAAGTGGATCCTGTAATATCTTTACCTGCTTAATTTGTGCAAAGGGGTTTGCGATTGTTCCTGGGTTGGTACAACTGGACTCTTTTTAACTGCTTGCAGGTCAAAAGTGTCAACCGTCGCTCATTGAGACAAATGACGGGTCCGATCTCTTCTTGAAAGCCTCCCCGATGAATGGTTCTCGCTGTCAGGAAATAGCTCCTTCGTTCTAAGTTGGTTCTCTCTTTGGTTAGTTTCCACCCGTTGCTTCTTGTCCTGCCTTCTGGTGCTTTGCAGTTTCTTGAGTTCCTTCCTTCCAACATGTTGGACCTTCTCGCTAACTTAGAGGAACTGCAGAACTTCTAAAAAGTTACACACCACCTTCCGTTTCAGTTTGAGGGCTCCACGGACTGAAGGGTTATTGGGCAAGGCAATTTGTCGCCATCTTCTGAGAGATCGCCCCCCGCAACTTCCCAGTCTAAGTTGTGGGTCTCCTTGTTCCTCTTTCACCCAATGGCCAACCTGGTTTCTTTTCCTTCTTCGGTTCGAGCAAGCTTAGGCGAGGTTTACCTGAGAGCTGCTGGCTGATGAGAAGTGGTAGAACTTAGATCAGGGGTCTTCAAGCTTGACAGTTTTTAAGACTTGTGGACTTCCAGCTCCCAGAATCTCTCCTCCAGTCATGTCAGCTCGGGAATTCTGGGAGTTGAAGTCCGCAAGTCTTAAACTCGCCAAGTTTGAAGACCCTTGGGTTAGACCTTCCCTGTGAAACAGCCCAACCCTCTTTGACCACATTCTGAAGTTGATTTTCCAGGGTCAGAAGAATAGAACAATTTTAGAATGGAATGGAATAGGATTCAAAAGAATAGAGTAGAGTAGAGTAGAGTAGAGTAGAGTAGAGTAGAGTAGAGTAGAGTAGAGTAGAGTAGAATAAGAATTATTAGAATTAATTAGAATTAGAATTAATTAAAATTTAGAATTAGAATTGAGCTGGAAGGGACCTTGGAGGTCTTCTAGTCCAGCCCCTGCTCAAGCAGGAGAACCTATATAAGAATCAGTGTTGGAAGCAGGAGGGGAAATGAGATTAGAATCTCCATGTTACGTTCTGTGTCCAACCTCCAACTGTGGAACAGAGAAGAGGAACCTAACTGAGACGTTACCCCAAGGAACATCTTAAGTGTGTCCCTTAAGTCCTTCAGTAAGCTACAGAAAAGGGGTCTTCTAGAGATCAGATACAGATACAGATAATCAGAGTTGGAAGGGGCCTTGTAGGTCATCTAGTCCAACCCCCCCGCCCAAGCGGGAGACCCTACACCATTTCTGACCAATGGTGATTTGTCACTTGGATGCCACCTCTGATGGCTCCACACACCACAGATCCAGACTTCAACTCTGCCTTGAACCCCATCCAGCAGATTGTCGTGTGTGACATCTGCGCTCGAAATGGCCGACCGAGAACAATTCCAGGTCTCTGTTAAGTGGGTGAACTTAAAACAATGGCCATTGGAAGCGTGATCAAACTCCGGAGAACAGATTCAAGTTCTCCGCGGCCACCTCCCTTAAATCATCTTGTTCTTGGCGAAGAGGGCATTGTTTTGTGTTGAATAAGTCTTCTCTTCTTCGTCCCAAGTGATGCAGAAGATTCGACTCTGATCAAGGGCACCTCTGCCAAAAGCGGTAAACAACGGTGACCTTTTTCAAACCATTCTTTTGTGTACCTTTTCCAGGGCTTTGTTCTCCTTGCAACCGGGGACGTTTTGAATGCCACCAAAGGCAAACCTGGGAGGCTGCACAACTGCTGGGCTGTTGAAATGATCCCGCTGGCATCTCACTCCCAGCAATAATACCGGTAGTTCTGCAGAATTTTTAATATATATATTTTTTATTTTTTTTAACGTTAAAAAAAATGCGGACTGGATTAGGAGTGTGGCTGATTCAGGACATCCGATTAAAGGCAGCTATTGTTTTAGGCTTCCTCCCCAGAAGGAAACAGAAACGACCTGACCTGAAATAAAATGTTCTTTAGTCTTAAAAAGAAAAAAAAAGTGCAGGGGGGAGAGAAAGGGGAAGCACAAACAACTGGTTCCTAAGTAGCTAGTGGCAGAGAGGTCCCCACACTTGGCAACTTTAAGACTTGTGGACTCAAAATTAATTTGCGATGCTGGCTGGAGAATTCTGGGAGTTGAAGTCCACAAGTCTTCAAGTGGCCAAGTTTGGGGACCCCTGAAGCAGTGCTTTGGATTGCAAGAAGAAAAGACACCCTATTAAAAAAAATGTTCTTTTTCAATAATGGAGTCTTTTCCTGTCTAGTTTTTTGGCATGGACAGAGTTTGGATCTTGGTGATTTTATCATAGCAGTCACTTTTCACTTTTGTACGTTGCAAAGATAGATTCCCAGGGGGCTTTGTGTGTGTGTGTGTGTGTGTGTGTGTGTGTGTGTGTGTGTAGTTTTTACTCAAACTGCTCCAAATCCATGTGTGCCCATGAATTGGATCGCCTCCTTGCACAAAACAGGCACATCTTAAGTTGCTTCCTCTCTTCTTTGTTGCCCCCCACAGAATGATGTCTGGTTTGTTGGGCACCAGCTTTTGATGTTCCTAGGTGTAATTCCACCACTATGGAACTGGATCAGAGGTTGATGAGTATTAGAAGACAGCCATCAACTCACAACCATTGTAGAATAGAATAGAATAACAGAGTTGGAAGGGACCTTGGAGGTCTTCTAGTCCAACCCTCGGCCTAGGCAGAAAAGCCTACACCACTTCAGACAAAGGGTCATCCAACATTGCTTTAAAAACTTCCAGTGTTGGAGCATTTACAACTTCTGGAGGCAAGTTGTTCCACTGATTAATTGCTCTAATTATCAGGAAATTTCTCCCTAGTTCTAGGTTGCTTCTCTCCTTGGATTAGTTTCCATCCGTTGCTTCTTGTCCTGCCTTCAGGGGCTTTGGAAAATAAATGGACTCCCTCTTCTTTGGGGCAGCTCCTTATATCTTGGAAGACTGCTATCATGCCTCCCCTAGTCCTTCTTTTCATTAGACTACGACATACCCAGTTCCTGCAACCGTTCTTCAAGAGATCTTCTCTTTTCTCCCACACAGGAGTCACAACTTCCTCTAACACAAGAGATGCTTTTTCTTCTTTCAGGATAGTAGTTGAACTCGGTGTTTGTCAACCGCAGCAACTTTAAAATGTGTGGACTTCCACTCCCAGCCTTCTGTGCTGGCTGGGGAATTCTGCGAGCTGAGGCCCACAGGTCTTAAAGTCGTCAAGGTTGAGAAACACTGCTTGATCTCCACTGCAAATAGAGCGCAGCTGACAAGGCTGAAGGACCTCAGGGAGCAGATGACCTCACAGAAATGGATGAAAGAGAACGCTGGTGAAAGAGGACGTGGTTATCCCGTCTGCCATTACTTCTGCTATGAAGTAATGGAATGGCCTGTCCATCTCCAGCTAGGCTGGGAAGGAATTCATGGTTTTCTTACAGCTAGGGGTCTTCAAGTGGAGAAGTGTGAGTTCTTGAGAGCCATGGCTGGCTGGGGAATTCTGGAAATTGAAGTCTACCTCTTCCCTTTGCCAAGAGGTGAAATCCACCTCTTCAATGTGTCTAGAACATGGCCTAATGAGATGCACCAAGACCATTGATCCTCCTTTTACAGTGTCTGATCACCTGACATAGTTTGGCAGTGGGGCAAGGGTGGCAGGGGAAGCTGGGAATTGTAGTCCAGCTTATGGGGAGGGATAATCTTCGAGTTAACATCCAGCCATCTCCAAATGGCCAAGTTTGAGAAACGCTACTCTTGTGGATAGAGCGATTTAACGTAAACAAGTGGGACTCCCTGCTAAAACATGGCCAGAGGTGGCCTTTCTGTTGTCATCTCAACATTCTAGAAGAACAAAGGTGTGTTTCCCTTTGGATGTTTCAAGCTAAGGGTAGATCTAGACCCTGTTTCAGTCTTTAGAGTTCCCACCTCCACAAAGAACCCAACTTTGCCAACGTGGAAGTTAGAGAGCTCCAGAGGGCTTCCAGAAAGAGGTCAAGGGTTCTGCAGTCATCCGGTCTCCATGAACAGCTTGGAGAAATATCTGATGCTTCTTACCAATAGCAGAACTTGAGTCCCAGAATATGAAAATTAAGACCAAAACACTCTTTGACTATTTAATTCATTGATTGAAAACATAAATCTTCCTTCAGCATGCAAAATACAGACAGCTAAATGAGAGGCTATTTATGTTTTTTTTTTTAAAAAAAAATATTAAACACGAAATGTAGACCTTGTAGATCAAAACACTAAAAACAGGGAGAAAGGAATCTTTATTCTCTATCCATAACTGTGGTTCTATCCTGAAGCGCCTATTTCTATTGGAATAAAAACATTATTTTGTCCTGATCCCAAAGGAGATTATGGGGTTAAAGCCTCTTTTTTGAACAATGCCTAAGTGTCACGTAGAGTCTTGCATGCTGATTTATCAATTGAAAACAACGCATACAACCGTCATACAAATTCCAACAACTAACATGAGTTCATCTAGTTTGAGCTTAAAGTCAGAAATGTGGGATCTATCGATCTCCAGATGTTGAGGAGCTAACACTAACATCCCTCCTCAAGGGCTACAACTAATAGGAATTGAACTTAAAAAACATCTGGGGATCTTCCTGGCATGAGACACCTAACAGCTCGCAACATTTACATTCATTCTAGAAATATTGGCTTTTTTCTTTTTTTTTAAGATTAAAAAAATGCTTACTTTTTAAGAAACTAAACTATTTTAAAAAAACCTGGATGGATTATAATAGAATATCAGCATTGGAAGGGATCTTGGATGTCTTCTAATTCAATCCCCTGCACAATTGGGAGACCCGATATGACCTATAAGACTCTATATACCGTGTTTCCCCAAAAATAGGACTGGGTCTTATATTAATTTTTGCTCCAAAAAATGCATTACGGCTTATTTTGGGGGAAAAACGGTAACTAAATGTGCCTGTCTGACTGACAATCTTAACTGGGGCCTATTTTCAGGGTAAGGCTTACATTACGAGCATCCTGAAAAATCACGCTAGGGCTTATTTTCCAGTTGGATCTTATTTTCAAGGAAAAACAGGGTATTTGTGAACATAAGTTGGGTTCGTACCCAGGTCCTCTCCTAAATCAGAAGTTCAAAACTGGATTTCCATTTTGCAAAACTACGGGGAAAAGTCAGACACGTCCACTTGATGGTTGGGATGTCTTCTTCTTGGGTCCTGGAAGACAACGGCAGATGGACAGCCAGCTTTAGCTGCCTTGTCGGAAGCTATGAATTTGGGTGGAGTACTTCTGAAGTTGCTCCTTCGGTTCATCTCCTTCCTCACACTGCTGTTGATAGTGTTCATAGAGTTTGCACTTGCCTTCAGAGCCCGTGCCTTCAACCACTGGGTGGTGTCCATTGGACATCCTGAGAATGGTGGATGTGAGGGACTTAATGTAGTTCTTGGCCAACGTGAGGGTCTCGATTTTGGAGAGCTTGTTCTCAGCTCGGACGTGGGGGATGACTTCTCTCAACGCTTGGAAGGCATTGTTGAGTTTGTGCATGCGTTGACGCTCACGTTCGTTGCTCTCCAGCCTCCGCAAGCGCCGATCCTTGCTACTCCAAGGAAGTTTGGAGGTCACCTTTGGGCTTTCCTTGTTCCTCTTTTCCTTGCGCCGTGAATATTTTAGAAGATCATCTCGGCTCTGGGTAGATTCTTGTCCTAAAGTCTCTTCACTGACTGCGTTCCGACACTTGGTTCCTTTGCTCTTGGCCTTCATGGTTGGTAGAACCAAAGATCTAGGAACTAGACTTTCATCTCCTAGCAGAAGGAACGCCCAACATCAACCCAAGGACGGATCCTTTATTGAACAAAGACATCAACTGGAGGGTTCATCTAGTTACATCTTCATCTTCCTCAGCTGTCAGCTCAACAGGGTCTTGATCTAGACGTGCCAGGATCCATGGAAGTAGGGGAATCCTGGGCATAATAATAATAAAAAATACTAGATCACTTTTGAGAGATTTCTTCAATGAAAAATTCTCTAGAGGTGAAAGAAATAATGCCCGCCTAGAACGTTTCCACTCTCAAGCTATATTTTGATTTTTCAAGGAATTCCAAGGAGTTTTACGATAATTTAAACACAAGAAGACATGACACGTCTTCTTGTGTTTAAAAGTGGCAATTCACCCAACTACCTTGTTTGACTACATATTTCCATTTATTCTTAAGGGGCACATTTAGATAGCGTGAAAACCTCTTCATCAAACCTACTTCTCTCACATATTAAAATCGCACAGAAGGATCAGCTTCTGAGATATTTTGAACTTCTATAGAAAATCTACAACAGTATTTCCCAACCTTGGTGACTTGAAGAGGTCTGGACTTCAACTCCCAGAATTCCAGTCAGCAAGCTGCCAACGTTGAGAAACACTTGGCACTCAAATAAGAATGAAAACATATGTACAAAAAAGGGGTGGTCTTTTTTTAATTTTAATTTATACACTCCCAAAATTGTGGGTGCTCCGTCCTAGTGGTTTTCAAAAATCGGCTGGACAACCATTGAATTGGGATGATGTAAGATGGAGCAAAGAGTTGGAGTAGAAGACCTCAAATTCTATGTTTATCTTTTGCACCCAAAATTTCAATGTTGTTTCTAAACGGACATGCACGCAACACAGCAAAGGAGAAAAAGAAGCATTCGCAGATCCAAATGGTCTGTGTTCTCCCTTTCTGACGACCATGTAGTCCCTAGTGATAATACTTATCTGCTGCTAACTCCACATAGGTGTCAGGAAGGGCACCTGGCCAGTAAATGCTCCGTTCCATCCAGTCACCCCGATTCTACCCCGAATTAAGGGTCGTAAGAAAAGGGAGTCCCTAGTCATGCCAACATCTTACATGGGTTAATAAGATCAATAAGGCACACATTTTGTTGAACTGAACTCGTATCATCAACCTTTATAATTGTGTTACTCTTTTAGACATTGTGGTGGAGAAACCCTTTAAGGCAGGGGTCTCCAACCTTGGCAACTTTAAGCCTGGAGGACTTCAACTCCCAGTATTCCCTTTGCTGGCTGGGGAATTCTGGGAATTGAAGTCCACCAGGTTTAAAGTGGCCAAGATTGGACACCCCTGCTTTAAAGAGAACACAACCCCTGCTTTGACTCCACGGCAAAGAAAGGCCACTCAGAAGTTATTATTCCCAAATGAAGAGAGGAGGTGTGTATGTGGCAGGCCATCCACCAAAGCCCATTTTCTTGCAAAGCTTTTCCAATACATACATTTCAAGGCTGGACCTACCTTTAAAAACTCCTCGTTGCTCCTACCGCCCTGCTTTCGAAGGGCGAAATACCTTAGATATAGAACTTTATCAGGGTAATTTAGCCAAGGCAGCCAAAATTTGCAAATTCTTGGACGGGATTCAAAGAGGTCTTGCAGAGCTGAGAAAACTCCCCAGGACAAAGACCCAAATTAAAAAAAAAATCTCAGATGGAAACAAGTTGAATGAAAAAAAAAATGTTGAGCGAAACCCACAGCCCACGGGTTGTGTTCACGGAGCAATGCACAAGCTCTGGTGTTCACAGAGCAACGCACAGCCTTCCTTCTCTCCCCTCCCCAGCCAAGTGTTGTTATAAGGTAAAGCAATGTACAATGTACGACACAGAACAATCTAATCATTTGTCCTTGCAACAAAGGTTAATCAGGTGTTCACATCCAAAAAAGAGGGGGAGGGGAAGGGAAGGGAATTTGGACGTCATGTAACTTCTCGGCCCTTTGGATGGAACGGGGGGGCGAGGGAGAGAGACATCGAATTATTATTTTCCCTTTGCAGCTCACCTGTTGTTGGTGCAAAATGTATTCGGTTCGACACAGGATTCTTCTACGTGGGCCTAAGACACGGGCTCGTCCATTGTAATAAACCCTTTGATTGGGGTGGTGTAAGATCTCCAGCCTGGCGCAAAGGGTTAGACTAAAAGACCTCAAATTCTAGGTTTATCTTTTGCACCCCAAATTTCAATGTTGTTTCTACATGGACACACACGCAACACAGCAAAGGAGAGAAGGAAGTCCTGTGTTCTCCCTTTTTTTACGACCCTGAAGTCCCTAGTAGTAATAATAATTATCTGCTGCTAACCATTTGCACATCTCTGGGTTGGGCAACCTAAGTCTGTGCCCAGGTAGGTGAACTGGTCTTTGAATAATATTCACACTGGGGTGATTTTCTCATCTAGGACTAAAGATCTCTGTTTTCCCCTTTTTTTTGTTTTTGTTTTTGTTTTGGGGGGAGGTTCAGAAATCGCTTCCTTGGTGTGTTTTCTCCATATTTGAGAACCAGAAGACGGTGAATGAAAAGGACTCGAGGTGACAAAATAGCGGTGTACCAAGATCTCAGGGGCTGCCCCAAAGAAGAGGGAGTCAAGCTATTCTCCAAAGCACAAGAAGGCCAGACAAGAAGCAACGGGTGGAAACTAATCAAGGAGAGAAGCAACCTAGAACTAAGGATAAATTTTCTGACAGGGAAAACAATTTCGTGGGACAATTTGCCTTCAGGAATTATGGATGTTCCAACATTGGAAGTTTTTAAGAAGAGATTGGACAAAGCTTTGTCTGAAATGATATAAGGTTTCCTGCCTTAGGAGGAGGTTGGACTAGAAGACCTCCAAGGTACCCTTCAAACTCTGTTATGGTTAAGTTAACCATGCAAAGAAAAGTAAGTTCCCAACTTTTCCATTTAGGGAAAGAGGATTTTAAGAGACATTTCAAGAGATTGGTTGTCGGCCTTGCAGAGTTTTTGTAGACCACCGTGCAAGAGCCACCTATCAATTTGATAAGCCCTTCTTTCAATCCCCCAAATATTTGCCCAGGATGGGTCTGAATGGAAGAGGCCAGAAATGATTCCATGCCTACCTGGAGCAGGGGCCAACGGCATCATCCTTCAACTGTTCCAACCTGGCATGGATCATGAAAGACGCAGACCCAGCCTCAGAAGGAGACGGTGACCATCATCGCCCAGGAAACAAAGCCGTCTGCCCATCCCCACCTGCTACAGGCTGTTCACCTGGGCTAGGACACGTCACTTTAATGCACTAACAGGTAAGGAGGCGGAGTCTGGCATGGCCAAGTCTATTGCAAATAAGCCAAGAACGACAAGATGACAAGCAGAATGTTTTTCCTGTGTGGTTGCAGCTCAACTTGGATTCTAGGACCGAGGCCCAGAACTTGGGGTGTTCTTCTTCTGGGGGTACTGATGGCCAATGTTGGAGGTCTTAAGCCCTTCAGTCAACTGCAGGTTTGGGTCTCTGTCTCCGGTTGCGCACGTTTCTTTGAGCACAGAAAGGGGAAGTGGCCACTAAAAGCAACCATCATTTCTGAAGCCCCTCAGCCTTCCTTAAGCTGCTTGCGCTCCCTAGATACATTCGCTTACAACTCTGGGACCCTCAGGTGGGGCAGCTGTGGTTGGGGACAAGGGCCAATCCGGGACACAGCCGAAACCAGGAGTGTGACATTTGGTCCTCAAAAGCTGAAGTTCTGATCTACATTTCTGTGGTGGGAAAAGACCTCTGGCTCGAATAAGAACAACTATGGAAGATCCAAGAGAAAAATCAAGAGATTGAAAGAAAGGGAGGACTGTACTTTAATGTTCTCTTTGGGTGCAGGCCAAGCTACAAACTGGTTCACCTAGTTGCTTATTTCTGAACACCACCACCCCCAGCACACACAGACACACAACCACACAGACACACACACACACACATACACTCTGGCCAATATCAGATATCATATCCACTTAAGAATTCATTTATTCAACCTCCAAACGTTATGCTTTTTTAACTTTGGGAAACATTATTGTAGAACAAAGTTATCACAGATCTTCTCAGGCCAAGAAGCCAAAGTTGAAGAAGACGATACAGTCTACAGGGATATTTTGCCCTCTTTAAATGGCAGCTTTTAGGGAGAAAATCTATCTATGTGGTCGCTAGGAAAGAGACCTGATGACTCATAATCAATCAATCAATCAATCAATGTCATGTGCATCAAAACAGAAGGAACATCAGATTCCAGGCTTATAAATATATAGCTTTATTTTTATTTTGAATATTAAATAAGGTTCTTTAAATTACAAGCAGCCTTGGATCACACTATGCATGATCAATATACAGTAGAAATCTTAACAGATTTAAAATTTACACACAGTTTAAAGATAAATTCGACCTGGAATTTAATTAGCTAGCGTATTGCCACGAACCTCATAGCTGTATTAAACCCCCAATCGGAAAATTTCTCCCCTATGATTTTTGTTACATAAATTTCCTGATGTACAAATAGAATAAAACGTCGTATATACACAGAATTGAAACGGCTTTACCATTATACCCACCACTGTGCAAGTTCAGACAAATGGCTAAACAGAACCGGACGTCTTAAATTCATTCAAGTTTTAACTGAATAATAGTAATAATAAAATAAGATAAAAACCAGGCTGTGGAACGGAACATTTTGTTACCTGCTCTTCATGAAATGTTTCTCCTCTAGCATATTTCCTGAAAGACATTTTAATTTTCTTTTCTTTTTCTTCAGAAGTGAGTATTTTATACAGATTAATGCTGAGGCTATACGCTCTCTCTTGTTTTTATTATTCGGGGCTATTCCTTCCAAAGCAGTCTACATTTCTACTTCCAACCTAAATAGCCCCTTTGCCCCCCGTCAAATGTTAGCCAATTGTTTTTCTCTACCCAAACCCCCAGAGTTCTCTCTCTCTCTCTCTCTCTCTCTGTCTCAAACAAGGAAAAACAAAATCTGCATACAAATTAAGCTAAAACAAGTGTTTAAAATGTACACACAGGCAGCTTTCATTAGTGTCATTTTTTTTTTAAAAAAAGAAAACTTTCATTTCCCCCTCTCCTCCAAAAAAAAAAAGAAGAAAAAAAGGCAGCAGCGTTTCATTTATAAAGGACGGAACTCGGAAAGGATTTAGCCATTCAAAGCCTAACTACAAATATTACTCCTACTGGTCCATTCCACACACACACACACACACACCCGCCAACCCCAACAAAGGTTGACAGGCTGGTTTATCTTGGGAGCTTATGAGCCTTCCTGAAATTGCGTTCTTAGGGATCGTTCTAAGAGCAGCTCTACCGTAAACAAGGCATTCTCCTATATAAGAGAACTGTGTCAAGACACCCAGGTCTGACGTATCTTCTTTTCAAGTTACTCCAACTAAAAACCTGGTTGCAATGCTTCTGGGCTCCTCATCCCATCTACATTGTAGTGCAAACAGCCTCCATCAGCACCTGCGCTCTGAATAACCTCTTAGTTATCCTGCAGAACCTCAGAAACTAGGAGAAGAGGATGGTTGGGGCTGCTGAAAACATCTGGCGAGGCTCAGCTGCCTTCAAAAGCTCCACCATGGGTTGAATGACCCAACAGAAAGTTTCCTTGGTCAATCATCTCCACTCTGGCACAACGTACGCACACGTATATATAAGTAGATGCTCAGGGGATTTCTGCTAAGTTGTTACAGTTGTTCAAAGGAACAGGTCACAGGCTGAAGGTGGGCTGAGCTGGGGTGACAGGGAGAGGACAGAGAAGTGACCACTCTTAAGACCAGAACAGGAGGACGACCCCCTGGTTGACCAAACAGGAGGACCCTCGCGGTCACTTCTGGACATCTGCTAGCTTTGATGTCCTGCAGAAAACAGAAATAATGCTAAACGGAACTGCTTCTTCTAACCAAATACACCAAACTCGAACCTGCTCCCAATTCTCCAAACATGGCCAGATCATCAGGGAAATTATAGTGCAAAATAACAACAATAATAATAATAATAATTCAGGAGCCTCAACTCAAGGAAAAAGATATAATCTGGCCATGATGATATGTAAGTCGATCTTTCAGAGATCTATTAAGGAACTTGGACAAGCTGGGATGGATTTGGGAAGCTGAGGATACCACCTCAGCTAAATAAATGCTAATGTCGGATTTTTAGCGGTTCATACTTTAATTTTAAAGGCTCGAAAACCTAAAAGAGATGCATGTATATTTCGACCAGAAGGAAAGGACTTCTGGCGCAGCCTAGGGCACGGTATACCTGGAACTCTACGTTTCTAATGAAATAGAATTGCCCTGGGCTTATCCAAATATAGGCATTTGCCATCTGTGTTAAAATTTAGACTTGGAATTGAAGTGAAGTGAAGTGAGGTGATGTGAAGTGAGGGGCAAGGCAACAAGGAAGACACTCCGAGAATCTGGAGAAAACCCTGTGATGGAGAATGCGTGTTTGGCCCAAGTCTGATTCCAATACTCAATGGAAAGACTCCAAAATGAAGAGAATGCTGCTAACATCCACTTCACTCAACTTTACCAAATGGTGTTACACCATGAAGGTGTCTTCTGCACGGAAGGGTGTTGATCTAAGGTGTTTGAAGGGTGTCCATGAGGACAGCTGCCACAAACAACGTCCAAACTCCTACCACACAAGGCCAAGGCAGCTCTGGGACCCATCACGGAGTTGAGAAGGCTCACTTTTGAGTTCCCTACGTATCATCATCTAATAGAAGAGGTCTCACTTCAGACTGCAACTTCCTCAAAGGGTGGAGAAGGCCAGATCCAAGGCTGTCAGTTAAGGGGGAATTCAGTGCCTGGAGAGGTTGGATCTGTCAAGGACCACCATGTCAAGAGCAGAGCTCTCTCTAAGGCAGGGGTCTCCAACCCTGGCAACTTGAAGACTTCTGGGAGTTGAAGTCCACAAGTCTTAAATTTGCCAAGGTTGGAGACCCCTGATCTAAGGCATGTTGGCAAGTGCTGAAGTTAAACCCAAGAAACAAAAGCATTTCTCAAAGTGCTACTGTTTTTTTGGGTGGGTGGGAGTTCTTTAGATGCTTACACTATGTCAACACTCGACCACTCCCTGGCATGTTTCACGCATGACCGTTTCTACCCTTCACATAGCTTCCAAGAACTAAGACAGGTGAAGGGTTAAAAGCATGCGTGTTTCTTTCCAATCCTTCCCACATTATTTTTTTTTCTTCATTCTATCTAGTTCTTCTCAAAAATTCATCCTTCCAGCAGCTCATTTTGTCGGACGACCCAACAGCAAGCACGTTCTCCCCCTACCAAACTATGGGTGCAAATGACACAAACAGCACATAAGCTTCTTTTTAGAATGAGAATACATTTTAAGACGAGAGAGAACGGTTCTCCTGAGAAGCAAAGCTGCTTGCCCACACAAGGTGTAACTAAAGCTGTGCTTGTCACCATCAGGGTCTTTGCCTGTTTTGGGAACGTTCAGGATACATCTATACAAAGTTGGCTGGAGCTCAGAAAAGATCCTTTAAGCAGAGGGTTGAAGGCTGCCTATTAGCCCATAGGTTGAAGCTTGCATCCTGAAAGACCTTGTGACAATTAAGTTTCAGAACTCATGCCTCAGTCATGGCATAGCCAATGACCTACTCAAGATTGTTGTAATCCATGCTCAGGCTCAAGACCCAACAAGCCCAAATTTATTAAAACTTCTTTTTTTTTTTAAACAGGTACTTGACTTCAAAAAAAAAGATAACTGATGGCAGAAGGGAAACAATCTTCTATCAGACTGTGACCAGAACCGTGGACGGATCCTTAAAAGTTGACCTGGACAATGTCAACAGTTGACATGGACAATGTCATCCTAGAAGTTGTCCAGTAACCAAGAAGATCATTTGGACACACACACACATACATCCAACAAAAACGCAGACGATTTGCCCTACGAAAAACCAAGGAAAACCCCAAAACCATCACCATTTTTAGCCAACCACAAATAAAAATAAGTCAACCCACTGCCCCCCATTAATTGCAAGTGAGCATTATCTTCCTGTCTGTTTCCAAGTGAGCGACCCTTTCAGAAACACGAGCAGCATGTAAAAGTGGCAGAAATCCTTTAAAAAGAAAACAACAATGGGACAACTCAAGTTCTGAGACACAGGAATAAAATAAAACCGATTTAAATATGCCAGTACTACAATTCCCATTGGTCCAGAATGCTTTTGTACAGTGCAAAGGGACTTGGCAAGGACACAACTAGCACGCCTACGGCTAAGCAATGAGTGAAACCTGCAAAATATGGCTTGCTACACAACAGCTCTCAGCTTGATCAAGGAATGTAGTATATCTGCAGCTCAACTATATACAATTGTACACGTTCATACAGATAATACATGGCTCTACCCCTCTCCAAAAAAAAAAAAAAAGTATATTACAATCCTATATATAAACCAGAACGTCACTGTGGTACAAATCATCTGGAGGATTATTTCAAGTACTGGGAGAGAGCTAGCATAGGGAGGTCTGTATAGCAGGCTGTGAAATACATCCATTCCAAATTCTGCTCCCGACTCCCTTTTTTTTCTTTTAAACGGCTCTTAGTCCAAACCGGAGGTATTCCCCACAATCACGAGAACAGACCGAGAGAAGCCTCAGTTCTTAATCTTTTTCTCCGTCTTCGCTGCTCCCTGTTGAAGAAACAAAGTTATTACAATTACAAATAACTTGGGAGTGTCTGCTTGTGGAAAGACCCCTCTAAGTTAGTGTTTCGCAACGGTGGCCACTTTAAGATGCGTGGGCTTCCAACTCCCAGAATTCCCCAGCCAGCCATGGCTGGCTGGGGAATTCTGGGAGTTGGAAGCCCACGCATCTTAAAGTGGCCACGGTTGAAAAACATTGCCTTAAAACTCTGCAGATTTGTTTAGGCCTAATTTGTTGTGGTAATTTCTAGCAGGCGAACTGAATCGAAATGAAAGTCGGAGAATCTTAAAAATTACCTGCGCAAAAGGTGTGTGGCAGGTACCCGCTCCAGAGGGATGTTATAACAATTTCCCCCAAGAGTTAGAATCAAGTTTTCCCCCCTCTTCTTTGTAAGGGACATTCTGATGTACAAGGCAGTGTTCTCCACCCCCTATTACAAAATCCACAAAAGTGGACACACCTGCAAGTCTCCCCAAGCACAACTGTCTACCTCGCACACTTCAATGTCACTGCTGAGGAACATCAAAGGAAGCTGCCCGTTGAGTTACCAGCTAAAGCAAGCAACGTGTGGCTTATCTAATCAGCATTTTGGCCAAGTGCAAACAGTGTTTCTCGAGGCAATCAGAGAGCAGACCGAGAGTCAGCCTATTTACACAATAACACACACACACACATATACTCTCTCTCTCTCTCTGTGTGTATATATGTATGTATGTGTATATATGTATATGTATATATATATATATATATATATATATATATATATGTGTGTGTGTGTGTGTGTGTGTGTGTGTGTGTGTGTGTGTATGTGTATGTGTATATATGTGTGTGTGTGTGTGTGTATATAGTATTCAGCTTTGTTCGGGTAGTTTCCCACGTCATACAATGACGTAGGAAAATACCTGAACAAAGCTGAATACCATACATGTAAGTACCCGTGAAAACTTAAGAAAAACACACACATATATATGCAAGCATGAAGCTGAAAGCACCAGCCTGAGGATGGTGAGTGGGACCTCGCCGAAACGTCACCAAGATACTCTTAATCTTACACGGGAAAAGACCCGAACACACCTAGACCTACACATATATATATATGTAAATGAGCCGGTGAAGAACCTGCTTATTTAATCTGCTTTATCTATGTGTAGAAAACTAGTTTTCAAGTTCATGCCTGGATCCCAGTTCTAAACGTCTTTGCTGCACTAAATGGGGCTGGTAGGAGTTAAAACTAAGAGCAAATAGAGACTCGTGTTTTAAATGCAGGCCAGGGCTCTCTTTTTTTAACAACGTTACTTTATTAAAAAAATAAATAAAATGCAAAAGGAAAAAAAATTGGACAGAGACAAACCTAAACTAAACAAAAACACTGAAAAAACGTAAATTAAAAAAAAAAAGAACGCAACCCTATATACTATGCCTCCTAGTTGAAGCCTGGCAAATCTATTGCAACGAGAATAGATTTCCCCTCCTTGCAAAGCAGATCCAACTTTTATAAGCTTACACATCTATTTTGCAACCCAACTGACCTGTCATACATTATATATGTGAAATGGACTCTTTCTGATGAAGACATCTGGCTTGGAGTTTCCTTCTTCCAGATTAGCAGGACAGCAATCTGGTGTCCTATTAGCTGCCGCCGCCTCCTCCTCCTCCTCCTCCTCCTCCTCCTCCCCCTTTCCCTATTCTCTTTCTAATTGGGGTAGTACGATCTGCCTCCCAACCTGCTGCCTTTCAGAGGAAGAGTCCAAAAATCTAGGATAACCTTTTCCAAGGAGGAAGGCCACCACCAAGGAGAAGTTTGCGCCTGGCCTCCATAAATCGACAGAAAGCTTCTGCTTGTAATGTCTATAAAGATACGCTGTCATCCAGGTCACGCTTGTCCCAAAGGTGCTTTTTAAAGAAGGCAGCTGGGCTTTATCGTTTTCCTCTGAAGACGCTTCGCTTCTCACCTGAGAAGCTTCTTCCGTTCTGAGAAGAACGTCTTCAGAACGGAAGAAGCTTCTTGGATGAGAAGGGAAACCCCTTCAGGGAAAAACAGAAGCCCAGCTGCCTTCTTTAAAAAGCACCTTTGGGGCTTCTGCTTGTTAAGAGCGGCCAAGCCCATGGGCTGGAGGAAAATACTCACCTCCCTGTTCGATATCCGAGTCGGTCAGGTGAGTGAGCGAAAAGCTTGCAATGTTTGCCGGTGAGATGGAGAACCTGGAGTAAGGGGACGGGCGGAACCAGTCCTGCTCAGGGCTTCGGGGGGGCGGTGGCGGAGAGAGGTACTTTGAGGTCTGAAGGGAAGAAGACTTGGAGCTGATGAGAGTGCTGGCGGCCTTCAAGGCCACGGAGGGCCCAGGAGCAGGGAAGTCATCGTCCCACTCAAAACCTCCTGGAACAAGCAGATCGGACAGACATGTCAGACAAAGAGGAGGGTCATCTGGTGTCCACTACAACGTATGGAATCCAACGGTTCTTCTCGATCGATGATGCTTCAAATCAACAGCATAGTTCTAGCCCCGGTGATGTCCCCTAGCTCGATCATGAAACTTCCAGAAAACCACCAAGCTCAGAGAGCACCAAGGACCTCAAAGTCTTCCTCCTTCTCCTCTCCACAAGTCCCCCACTCCTTCTAGCCCTGATGATGTCCCCTAGCTGGATCACGAAACGTCTGCAAGAAAACCGCCAAGCTCAGAGAGCACCAAGGACCCCTCATGTCAAGCTACAAATAGTCTCTTTTACTGGTAACGTGGCTTTTAAAAATGCCCCGATAAAGATCTTCCCAGCCACCATTTAGCCTTCCGTGTGCAAAGTACACTAACATTATTTGTGTCACCCTCCTAGAGGGTGATGGATTTTGGAATTGTCAGATAAGGAGGCAAGCATGGATGGGATAAAAGCGAGATCGACTTGGCCTGGAAAATTGACGTTTGGAGAAATTTAACTGGAAAATAAAGGCCTTTGTGGATATTAAGAGGAACGGGGTTAGCTGGCAATTCCAAAATTTAGGTTTTCTCGTAAAGGGAACCTATTTTTGTATTCATGACCAATAAGAGAGATAATGTATACCTTCTTCATCCGTAGAACTTTCTGAACTGGTGAATTTATTCAAGTAACCAAAACTGGCAGCCAGGGCAGGAGTGTGATTAGAGTTTGATTCAGCAATACGCTTTCCAAGTTCTTTGGTTGGTGTTTCCTAAAAAAAAAAAAAAAAAAGGATCACAAGAAATGCAACTAGCTTCTCACAGGGAGTCCTTGACTTACAACAGCTCCTTTAGTGACCGTTCAAAGTTACAACGGCACTGAAAAAAAGTGACCTTTGACCCTTTTCCACCCAGCTGTGGCAGCATCCCCATGGTCACGTGATCAAAATCCAGACGCTTGGCAACTGGCATGTACTTATGACTGTTGCAGTGCCCCGGGTCATGTGGTCATGTTTTGTGACCTCCTAACAAGCAAAGTCAACGGGGAAGCCAGATTTACTGAACAAGTGTCTTACTAATTTAATAAGTGCAGTGACTCACTTAACAATGATGGCAAAAAAACTCACTTAACAACTGCCTCGCTTAGCAACAGAAATGCTGGGCTTAATTGTGGTTGGAAGTTGAGGATTACCTGTATAATTCTGTCACCCAGCTAGACATGGTTTTTCAAGCGCCTTTGGAAATTGTGGGAGCTTCATCACTGGAAGCTTTCAAGAAGACTGGACTGCCATTCGTCAGAAATCATGTAAGGCTCCCCTGCTTGGGTGGGTGGGTGGGGGTTGGACTAGATGACCTATAAGGTCCCTTCCAACTCTGTTAATCTGCCTGTGTTTTTCCTCAACCTTAGCAACTTTAAGGCGTGTGGACTTCAACTCCCAGAATTCCCCATTGCTGGTTGGGGTATTCTGAGAATTGTAGTCCACACATCCTAAGTCGCAAAGTTGAGAAACAACTGTCCGAACACAAATCTCTTTTTTTTTTTTTGTAGAAAATACTAGAATCCTTCTCCAAGATGAGATTTTGCTGCT
The DNA here is from genome assembly GCF_049901715.1 of Pseudonaja textilis. Taxonomy (NCBI): domain Eukaryota; kingdom Metazoa; phylum Chordata; class Lepidosauria; order Squamata; family Elapidae; genus Pseudonaja; species Pseudonaja textilis. Next base: position 5,213,553 of record NC_142003.1, read on the forward strand.
GCTTTGATCCAGAGGTGATATTCAGCTGGTTCAGCCCGGTTCTGGCGTACCAGTAGCAATAATTTTGAGCAGTTCGGAGAACCGGTAAATATCATCTCTGGTGATATTTAGGGGATATATCACCCACCTTCCCCCTGCCATTACCTCTCGACTCTATTCCCTTGATTTTTTAGCTGAGCTGATGCACAGTGGCAGAGCGGATGGCCGCGCCTCAGCTGAGCTAAAAAAAACAGCACAGCTCACCAGCGTTGATACAGAGGATGGTATCAACTAAAAAAATACCCCTTTGGTCTTTTTAGTTGCTAGCAGAAAGGGAGTGGGGGAAAGCAGTGCATTCCTTAAATGCCTCAATCGCCTTGGCAGCCCAAAGCTGATGGCGCGCAAGAATATTACTGGAGAGCAGGATGGATGACTCTTGGCTATGGATGTGTCCCATTGGAGAATATACATCCAGGGGTTGGGGGGGAAGGCCAGGGTCAATGGGGAAATGAATGAGGTGTCAAAGTTGGCTGCAACCAGGAAACGCCGACATGTCAATTCCTAATAAATCAATCTTTTTTACTCTTGAGAGACGCGGGTGGAGACTTTTGATTTGAATGGGGGTGCATGATGGAGTCCTGACAGGCGGCCTTTGAGCCCCGCAAGCGGCTCTTAGAATCAGTAGGAAAAAAAAAACATTGTTTTGACCTCTCCGCTCCTTCTATCGCTTTCGAGGGACATGAACCCTGTCACTGGCTGGACTTGAGTGTCACGCCAAGCCAGGCTAATAATGTGGTGCCGAGTGTGTCCCTCTACAACCAACCGCCATAGGAACAGACAATGGCTGCCAGCACTGGGTAGAGTCTCACCTGTCTTTCGTTACTTAGGACATATGCTTCCTTCTGCCTTACCTGGGCAGGGAAGGAAACAGCCTTTTTTAAGGAAAGAAGAGCCTCTTCTGAAAGCCAAGAATTAAAACAACAAAGGGAAGATACCTGATCAAAAAGATACAAGGTGACGTCATTGAAGAACGTTACTGCTTTTTTCCCGTCCTTCTGAAAGGCTTCGGTCGAGTGGTTCTCCTGGGGTTGCTTTGCCTGTTTCAGCAAGCTTCTGAGATGCCTCCCATCACTTCCATCGCTGATGATCTCCGGCACGGGGTGCACCACCACGTCCTCGTCGCTGTCCGAGCTAAGCCCGTGGAGGTGGAAGCTCTTCATGTCGTCCTCCGAATCGTCGCTGTTCCCATCCTCCTCGTCGGCGTCCTCTTCGTCTAAGGAGAGATCCAGCATCCCAGAAACCCCAAGTTTCCCCAGGTACTTTCCTTCAATGTCTGGTTCTTTCAACTTAGGGCCTTCGAGCTGACTCAAAGGGGATTTTTCAAAGAGCTCGGGAGCACCGTACAAGGCGGGCGTGAGCTTCGGATCGCCCTGGGGGAAAAAATCGGCCGTGCTGGTGCCCGTGCAAGATACACTTTTAGGGGAATCCTCATAGATGTCACCTTCATCCGTATGTTCTAGGTCAGGGACGAGGGGAGACGAAGGTGTATCTTTGGCCTTATGAAGCCACTCCTGGTTTGTTCCGTCAGACTCATGGTCGTCTCCTCCTCCTCCTTCCACCTCCAGCTGTGAGGCCAAGTCCCTGACGAACTGATAATTAGCTATTTCACTGCCCTTGGAAGGATTTTTTGTCTTCCCAGCATTTTCCACTTCAAAGAAATCGGCGTGGTCCTTGGCTAATACTGTTGGCTTTTTCGATAGATTCATGACCTCGGATTTCTTATCAATCTCCGAATCGTTGTCAGAGAAATAGGCCGAATCTCTGTACGAATTATGGATGCCCTCCAAGGCTGTCTGAGGAGTGGCTTCAAAATCGCCCACGTTTGTCGGGTCGGCGTAAGAATTTACATCCGCTGACACGATGACCGTGGGGTTCTCCTGCGCCAGCTCCCCAGCTGATTCACTAGAATCGCTGCCAACCAGGTGGGACGTCCATTCGGGAGATTCCAGGTTTTCCGTTTCGTAGCCACTATCGGCGGGTTTATCGGGGGGTAAACATTTCCGGGGACTTTCTGGTTCAAAGGATTCCAAAACTTCGTGAATGTCTAATGTCTCAAACGAGTCTGGCGTGTCTACCAGTTGCCCCAGGCTTGGGGTCGAACCTGATAAACTGTCTTCTAGTAGGCTATCATGGCTGATGCGATCGGTGGGAAGGCAACCCTCTGGGTTGTACCTTTCACCTTGAAAAGTCCTATCGCTTTCCTTCAGAACGTGGGCGTCATCTCGCTCAAGTTTCTCGGAGTTTAAATGGTGGGTCAACTCCCAGGAGTTACTGCTGCGCTGAAGTTCCTGTCTGTTTTCCTCTCTTTCTTCTTGAGCATGGAGAGAGACGACACCAGGGCAGGAGCCGATGCCAGGGGCCTGGTTTTGGACATGGGTGGAATGGATACCTGTTGAACCGAGTTTGGAGGCTTGTTCCATTCCAAGAAGAGAAGCATTGTTGGTAGAGTCATCTCCAACTTCTCTGTTAGGAGGGTTTTTCTCTGGGCTGGAAAAGGAGAACAGGAGATGCTTATCAACCTTAGGGGAACCAGAAAGTGCCCCTGTTGGCCCAAGAAGGTCCTTTTTAGTGTCATGAACTTTTCCACTCATGTTACATTCAACTCCCCAAGAGTTCGTATTCGGTGGGTCTGGTTTATCTGTTGGGTCTCTATGGAGATCGCCACCACTTTCGTCCCTCGTTGTCCCCTTTAATAAATTCTTCTCCTGAAGAAAAAGGAAGTTATCAGATAGCTCCTCTAAAGTCAGTTGGCTAAATTTAGATTCCTGTGAGGTATCTTCTTGCATTTCATTTTGAGAAGTGGGTGGGGAGCTTTCCTTCTTGGGCAAGCCATGGGTGGATTCCTCAAGATCTGAGCATGCAATTGCTTCCAGCTCCGGATGGATATCATTTATGTCAGCTAAATCAAGTCTATTGACCCCATTTGCCAACTGTTCATTTTTAATGATACCACCATTTTGGGAAGGGCTAACCAGACCAACACAGTGTAAATTCTCTTCCTTGGGATCTGTACTATTACAGAAAATATCCCCATCTGTACTGGATTCAGCAGCAGAGTGTTCCAGAACCACGACGTGACAATTTTTGTCTTTCAGAACTTCAGGGTTGTCCACTTCTGTTGTCAACTCATCAACCTGGTGATCAAAGTTGATGCTCCCAAGGCCTCCAATTTTTTCTTCTAGCTGGATGTAATAATCACTTCCCATTGAAGGTTTGCGGGCGTTAAACACGGGAAGTTCTCCAGGCACCAGTAAGGAAACTTCCTGCCCACTTTCAACCTGAGCTCCAGGCCCTTGGTCGGTCAGCGTGTTCTCAAACACCTCCACCGGGAAGAAGATGTTTGTGTAAGTCTTCGTGTCAATGGGGTTTGACTGGTTACATTCAAAGTGGTCGTGTTTGGCTGCCTCCCAGATGTATTCAAAGTTGAGTCCTCGGCTTGTTTCGGTTACGGTGAGAACCTCTTCCATCTCGCGGCCAAATCGGCTGCCGGTGAAATGATCCAGGATCGGAAAAGCGGAACTCCCCAAGGGTTCTCGGTTTGAAATGTTCGGCTTGAGATCGTCCCACTGTTCCGGATCAATGACAGAGTCCCTTTGGTTTTGCATGCAGAGATAGACTAAAAGCTTATGGACTTCCTCCGCTGTGGCTCGCTTTTCCGGAGACAGCCAGCAGAACTGCAGGATTTCATACCTGGGAGGATGAGATTTCAAATATACTGTTTTGTAACAAGGGAAGGATACTATTTCAGGTCAAGAGTTCTTGCAAGAGTTTTCTAAAGTAACCTTGCTCTTTGAAGTGATTTTACCTGGCAAGTTTTTATTCTGTAATTTTCAAAATTACAAATTGGAGAGCAATTTGAACTCTGGGAGGGACGCTCCACAAATGGCCTTGATCTCAGCTTCCTCCTTTCCTTTCCTTTCCTTTCCTTTCCTTTCCTTTCCTTTCCTTTCCTTTCCTTTCCTTTCCTTTCCTTTCCTCTCCTCTCCTCTCCCTTCCCTTCCCCATTCTCCTTTCCTTTCCTCCCTCCCACCCTTTCTCTTTCCCCTCTTCCATTTTTCTTCCTCCTTCCCTTTCCCCTTTCTCCTCCTTTTTCCTTTCCTTCTTCCCTTCCCCATTCTCCTTTCCTTCCCTTCCCTTCCCTTCCCTTCCCCATTCTCCTTTCCTTTCCTCCCTCTCACCCTTTCTCTTTCCCCTCTTCCATTTTTCTTCCTCCTTCCCTTTCCCCTTTCTCCTCCTTTTTCCTTTCCTTCTTCCCTTCCCCATTCTCCTTTCCTTCCCTTCCCTTCTTTCCTCCCATCCATCCATCCTTTGTAGGCTAAGAAACTGCCCGAAGCTTTCCGAACCAGTCTGAAACTCTTATTGTATAACAGAGCCTGCGTGAAAGCCAAAAACGTGGTGTTTTTACCATCGATCGGAAGAGGGCTGCTCGAGGGGTGGTTGCGACAGCTTGGTCTGTTTTTCTTTGATGACTTGTGTCAAAACCTCCTCGTCAGAGAGCTCAGAATAAGGCTTCGCGGCGCCACTGAAAAGCTCCCACAGTGTCACTCCCAAGGCCCTGACAAAAGAGGAGACTTCAGTAAGAGGTCAGTTCACAAAAGGGCTAATGGAATGCTGGCTTTTTTGCCCCTCACTGTTCACATTTTCAGGGGATTTACTACCTGAGAGCAGGCTGCAAGAAATATTAGGAGTGGACTCACGTTGTACCTCTCTGCATCACAAAAAACTGCAGCGTAGAGGGTCTTAAGTTTTAAAATACAGCTGGGGTGGGAGACTTAATTTATAGGACTGGATGAAAACAATGCCCTTATGAGGGGGGATTTTGTTTACAGTGGCAGTTTAGTTCGGTTTACCAGTATTTAGAATTCAGGCAATTTTTTTCATCGTCAGATAAGTGCGACAAATGTTGGAGCTATTGGGGTTTCATGAACATCCAAGTTATGGAATCCTCTAGTTGATTTTGGGATCTACGAAGCCACTCTTCCTCCCCGCCCCTCCCTGTAACTTTGGCATTTCCCTACCAGACGTTGCTGTACTTCGTCTGTTCTGCTGTTAACAGCCGGTCCTGGAAGCTGGTCACCAGTTCTGGAGCAGTCCACCGGAGGGGTACGAATTTATTTTCATCCGTTTCGATGTAATCTTCCTAGACATTCAAAAGCCACGTCTTAAACGGAAGGCCGTATCAAACGCCTTTCCATTTGTTTAGATGAACCCGCCCCTGGATCTATTAGACAAGAGACTTTTTCCACTACTGGAAAGTGGAATTAGAAATCCCTCCCCACCTTCCTGGCTTTTTGCAAAACTGAAAAAAAAAATATGATAAACAGTTAAAAAAAAAAGATCAGAAAGAATACGTGGGTTCCTTAGTGCTCTCTGGGCTTGGTTGTTTGTCTTGCAGGTGTTTCATGACCCAACTAGGTAACATCATCAGTACTAGAAGGGAGTGAGATTTGCAGAGTGAAGGAGGAGGAGGAAGAAGACTGCAGGATCTGTGGTGCTGTTTGAGCTGGGTTGTTTTCTTGCAGACCTTTCATGACCCAACTAGGGAACATCATCAGTGCTAAAAAAGAGTGGGGTTTGCTCTCTGTCTTCCTTCTAGCACTGATGATGTTCCCTAGTTGGGTCATGAAAGGTCTGCAAGAAAACAACCAAGCTCACACAATACCAAGGACCCCCACAGTTGAGCTACACACATTCTCTTCTCTCGGTCAGAAAAACGTTCTTGGGCATACTGTATTCTTGTAGCATTTTCTGGAATATGGCCTTCATAGATTAAGCAATAAGGGAAATCTTTCCTCCCTGAAGGAAAATGCACCAGCCTCATTAAGCTGCATCCAGACAGGATTAGAAAGGGGGAGGGGATATATTTGCACACCTTCCTTAGCGTTGCCCTGAGTCAACACGGACCCAAAAGATTACACCAAATGTCAGCAAACCAGTTAGGAAGGGAAGAACGGGGATACTTTAGATCAGCATGGCAATATCTAATAATCATTTGCAAATCAATATCAGTACACATATAAACGTATTGGCTGCTACATGAAATATCCCAACAACTGAGTAACAGGGTTTTAAATAAAAATGGAAATCGGGTTTTTAATCTGAAGCACTTCTACTTGTGTGTTGACTTACCTTGTACCTACTGAATCCTATTCCATAATCTCCAATTTTTACATTTAAATCAGATGTGAGGAAGCAATTCCTTAAAGCTAAATCTCTGTAAAAAAAGAAAGGAAGAAACAACCCAGAATATTGCGATGAGAAAAAAAGCAAAAGCTGCACACAAGATGAAACGAGAAAATTCAAGAACGTAACTAATGCTACTAAACCTATCTTTGAGATCGCAATGTTAAATTTCAGCTGTAAATTCAGCTTGGTTCTGAAGTGCCATAGCAACAGCCATTCAACAGTTATGTTTGCCTCACTATTTTAAACCTGAAGGATCAGCATTGTGTTGCAAGTGGACTTTTAGTATCCTTTGAGTCAGAGATCTCAGGTCAATCTTAGCAAACAGCACCATCTGGAGCAATGTTCCCCGATCTTAGCAACTCTTAAGAAGCCTGGACTTCAACTCCCAGAATTCCCCAGCTCTCCATGACACTAGACTTCACTAAGTCTATATAAGTCTACAGGGGATTCGGGGTTTTAAAGACTCACCCGTGCACAAAATTGTGTTTGTGCATCGTGACGAGCCCCGCCACAATCTCACAGGCCATTCTCTGTAGCAGCATTATTTGAGAGTCTCCTTTAATGTTATCCTGCTCGTTGCAAAGATAGGTTTTTACGTCACCCTGTAAAACCAATTTGAGAATGGTTATAAACAGCCTCTCCTGCCAAGGGCAGTTAACAGGTATTTAAGAAAACAGCAACTAAACACATAGTTTAGTCCCTGGCCATCAACAACATCACTAGTAGTAGTTATAAATAAACGGGTACTTAAAGAGAGCACTGTCATTAAATTTCAAGTCCCTTAAGGTAGCATGCAAGAGACACACAAAAACATGATGGTTTCAAGCCATCCAGCAGTTAAAACTACACAGTTAGATATGAACCACATGGTTTAAGATTATAGGAAGATGAAAAAGTAGATCCACCGCTTTTCTTTGGAAGGAAAAAGGATTAGGAATTAAGAGAGGAAAAAGTATAAGTTGGAAAGGTAGCAGTTGTGATCGCTGGGCAAAGAAAGCTTATATTGGGGCTTTGCAGTTCCACAATAATAGTTCAAGTCTTCTGAAATCTTTTGAAATGGGAATATTAGATTCAGAAACATAACATGATGAAATCAGAATTTGCTCCAGAGAAATAAGTTTCAACCCAGACACATAAACAGCATGTTGCAGCCACAAAAGCACTTCAAACAAGATTTTAATTGTCTGAAGACTTAAAATGTTACCGGGTTCAGAATAACATTAAAATATTTCCTAGGAGCCAAAAAGACATTAGTAAGGTATTAGGCTGGCTACCAAAGTGAAAGAAACACTGAACGGAACTGACTAGAGGGCAGTGCAACACTAGATTAAAAAAAAAAGACAATTTTCCAGAAGGAAGAGGGGAAAAAAAGAAAGGACTTGCTACGGATTTGCAAATTAAGGATCATCGTGTTGTGAAGTCTAAAGTCCATTTATTCATTTTTAAAAATCAGTTACTTTTCTTAGAGGCCTTGACTCTAAATGCATCAAAATCAAAATGTACAGCAGTTTGTTTTTTTTTCCCTACAAGCTGTAGAAGCTAAGAATCACACAAAGACGTGGCTTGCAAAAGGGGCTTCGGAGCATGAACAAAGTGCTTCTCTGCAACCCCTCCAAGCAGGCACGTGCAATTCCAGAAAAAGACTCAATTGCTTTTAAGGTCAACGGAGATGGTCAGTCATCCAAGGTCATGGTTTGTCCCGGAGGCGCTTTTCCAAAAGGTGAAGCGGACTTTTTTTTTCCTTTTTTTTTTCCTTCAGGTCGTTTTGCTTCTCATCCAACAAGCTTCTTCAGTTCCACCATTCAGTCAGAGCCAAAGAAGCTCCTTGGACGAGAAGCGAAACATCTTCAAGGAAAACAAAAACGAAGAAAGCCCACTTGGACCTTTTGGGAAAGTACCTTTGGGACAAATGCTTTAAGGGGCTACAGACGAGGGCGTCCTTGCACCTTCCAAAGCAATTTTTGGGGGGCTGAATTGGAAGCTTTGCCAGGCCCTGTAATGTGCCTCCCTTGCCTTTGTGTGTTGAGAGGGCGGACGGTCTGATTTGCTAAAGGTGAATTCCCGGTGAAAGGCACAGCCTTAAGACATGGCTGCTCAAGGCACAGCAGGCAGGGACATCCCTGTTTTTCGATTTAATTACAGGCTTTCTTTCTCATTAGCAAACAGAGAGGCAGGCAGGCAGGCAGGGCAAGGATGTATTTGCTTCGCTTACTGGCCTCCCAGAGGACGTAAGGCCTCCCTTGGGAACAGCTCCAGAGCAATCCTTGTTAATTAGCTACGGAGGGCTTGAAGGGGCGTCTTTCTAATCTTTGACAATTCCATGCATGGCATCTGGGGAAGGCATCTCATTTAGCCTCATGCTTCATTTAGCGACTACGTGCAGTTATAGGACGGTGCTTTTCAGATCTCTGAGAAAAGCACTAATTGCTCCAGCCAAAACTGGCAACTGCTACAACTTCCTTTTTTCCACATTTGTTTGATCTTTTATTTGGACGTCTTTTTATTTCTCTAATTTTTTTATAGTTTGTTTTTCTCTTTCTCTCATCGGTAGTAACAGAAATAGGACACCAGCACAGACCAAAAAGCTCGTTTTCCGCCTTCCGTACCAGGCGACTAAAACCAGAGACTTCCTCCACAAGCCAGACTGGCTTGCCAAGCGAGCTAACCTGGCAATGGAAACAGCAGCACCGCTTTATAATACAAATCTCGGCTCATCATTCATCCTTCTATCAACAAGGAATTTGGTGTGGCGACTGGCCACATATCATCAGCTAATTTATTACTGCTATTAAACTAGTTACTACCCTATTTTTAACCCAGGGTAACCTGGATGACAGACAGGAAACAAAACACCCTCAGTTAATTATAGATGAAGTGGTTCCATGGAAGCTTACTACACAATCATCCTAGACAAAAGGAGAGTAGAGAGCAATTGCTCATTTAGAAAAGACCAGAAACTCTAATTTAGGCATAGCTAAACAAGAGGTGACTAACAAGGTGATTGGCTATTGCATGGCAATAGCAATAGCATTTAAGACTTATATACCACTTCACAGGGCTTTCCAGCCCTCTCTAAGCGATTCACAGAGTCAGCCTCTTTCTTGTCCCCAACAATCTAATCTGGGTCCTCATTTTACTGAACTCGGAAGGATGGAAGGTTGAATCAACCTGGGGCTGGTCAGGATCGAATTTCTGCCAGTGGGCAGAGTCAGCCCTGCAATATTGCATGGATGCATGGATGGATGGATGGATGGAAGGAAGGGAGGGAGGGAGGGAGGGAGGGAGTTATAGACTTATATATCGCTTCACAGTCCTTTACAGCCCTCTCTAAGTGGTTTACAGAGCCAGCCTCTTGTCCCCAACAATCTGGGTCCTCCTTTGACCCACCTCGGAAGGATGGAAGGCTGAGTCAACCTGGAGCCTGGTGAGATTCGAACTGCTAAACTGCTGGCACTCGACAGTCAGCAGAATTAGCCTGCAATACTGCATTCTAACCACTGTGCCACCATGGCTCATAACACCAGACATGTCTCTAGAAAGTTTAGTTCAGTTTACTTTATTGTCATTGCACCTGTACAACGAAATTAAATTCCATCTCTAGTGCACATTATGACTATGAAAATAAACATAGACACATGTCCTTCACATTCTATACACTGAATTGAAAATCCCTGGCATTGCATTAAAGCAAAATCACAAAACTGCATTTTACTTATTTTGGCCATATCATATGGGGGGAATTCACTGGGGAAAATAGTAATGTTTGGAAGAGGAGTTAGCTGTAAAAGGAAACCAGGCAACCAAAGAACATGGTGACAACTCAAAGAGGCAGTGCAAGACTGGAAGATAGAATCACCCAAGAGTCCGACACAACCAAATGGATAACGACATCATCACCAGATATCTAGATAAATTAATTAGACCCAGATAAATCAGAGCATCCCACTAATGCTGACAAAGCAGGCCGTGTTTACCGCTCCGAAATTCTGTCTCAACCGCTCTGCAAGGCCAACACCAACTGCCACGTGGGAATATGACTGTATAGCCAAGTAACCAGGACTCATCTGCTTAAGTCAGAAGAATATTTTACCACCTCATTTTACGAACGTTCTTGCGTGTAGCTGCAGCTATAAATGTATGTGTTCGTAGGGCTGAGGGGCACAAATGCAAATTAACACTACCATCACCTCCCACTCTTTTTCTCACTTCCAAAGCTACACTCTTCTCACATATGTGCAACGGGCTAAGTGTTTTCGCAGCTGCTGTATATTATGTTCTTCCGCTTCCAAGGCAAGCTTGAATTTGACTAAAACAGACAGCACCGCAGCAGTTTCTTCCAGTGGCCATAATTAAAAGAGCAGGTATGCTTATGGGACTCCAGCCCCTTCGTATGCAAAGTTTATTGCATCACATTATGTCCTGAGAAGCAAAGTCCTTGTATGAGTCACGTGCACAGAATCAAAGTCCAGGATCACTGGGGTTTCTGCTGCTATTTAACATTAAGAACGTTAAGAAAGTGCTTTCTTTTAGGTTTAATACGCCAAAGCTTCTTGCGAACGAGCTGAATTATCAGAACCGTATTTTGCAAATAAAGTATCTCCAAGCAGTAGGCATTTTTCACCAGAAGGGGATTAAAAAAAAAAAAAAAAGATAATGCCAGTTTATTTTACACGATCTCTGTCACCCTCCCTCAGAGGCCAGGAAATTAAATGAAAAATAATTAGTACTGAATATCTCCAGAGATGCAAGAAATCATTACAGAATTAGTATAAAGAGGGCAGAGCGACCTAGATTTGTGTATTTCAGACAGAGGTCTGGGGAGGGGGGGAGGGAGAGGGAGAGGGAGAGAGAGAGAGAGATGAATCTGGAAGGGAGGTAGCTTTGCTAGGAAATGCAACTGCCCTATCATGTCGCTGAATAATGATTGTAATACATTCTGTTTGCATGCAAATGTATTGAAACTTTAAAAAGATGTTAGAAGACCAATCTGCCTTGCAAAACAACCTCTACCTTAGCAGATCTCCAACTGACCTTTATTCTATTTTATCAGACCAGTTAATTGTTTCTATTGTTGACTTGCCTTGTTTATTCTAGCTACCTGAAATGCAAGCCAGGGTTCAGGTGAAGCCATGGACAAGAGCAACAGGTCGTTTGGCCTTCCTCTCACCTAAGGCTATCACCCAACGGTGCTTCCTTCCCCAGCTCACTGCTCCAGGAGAAGAAAATAAAAAAAAGGACCTTCCTCAACTTCGCAGAATTTCTAAGGGAACCACCAGCGACACAGACATCAAACCCACGTAGATCTCGAACTGAGGTTTCATTTACTCACCAGGTCACAAAATTCAAATACCAACAGATAAGGAATGGCTTCCACATATTGGCCGGTACAGCGGAGAACATTGGGGTGCTGAAGGATACTGTAAAGAAAAGTCCGGACAAGAAAAATTAAGATCAGGAACAATTGGTTTGTATTTGTGGCTCGTGACATTGAAACTTGGAGGGGGGGGGGGAGAAAGGAGTATGATTCTCGGTCCGCTGATATATTGGAAAACATTTGAAACTGAACACAATGAAACGGTTTGCAGGTGTGAATGCCGTTAGCAAACATGTATACGTCCTCCTATTCCCAAATGTTAGCTAACCAGAACTCTTGGCTCATCTTCCCACAATTAAACTGGCTTGAGATTTTTTGGGGAATGGAAGACGTGCCAGGCTGGGGAGGCCAAGGTTCGTTGCCGGAGTCCTACTCGCTCCAAATGTATCCTTAGCAAAGGCCCAAGGGGCTACTCACAAATATGGCTCCCCATGTCTCAAAAACCGCTCTTGCTCCTTGGGGTTGGCACTGGCTTTTAACTCCTTCACGATGACTCTGGTTACACTAGTGCCAGTGTAAACTTCCCCCAGCAGAACCTGAAAAGCAAAAGAATCAAACCTCAGTTCCACTTCAAAGAGAAGAACAATCCTGGCATGGCTGGCTGGCTGGGGAATTCTGGGAGTTGAAGTCCACAGGTTTTAAAGGTGACCAAGCTTGGACTATCCCTCCTCTAAAGCTTCTTATGGCGAAGATGGCCAGCTTATACTTCAAAACTGATTCAAGAGATTTGTTGCGGTGGGTTCACTTTTACCACTAAAAATATTTTAAGCGACAGATAAATGAACAGAAGCATTGTAATACTCAGGGCACAGATTTCTTACCTTTCCAAACCAGCCACTTCCTATTTCTTGGATATAATTTAAATTCTGACGAGCCACCTGAGATTTCAGGTCTTGTGATAGAAAGAAAGAAAACACATTAAAAGAAGCATTAAAATTTTATCTGGCTAGATAAACGATTTTTCAGAGAAATCCAATGTAACTCCTATGTTACAATACAAAATCATATTTGTCCTGTCCTGTCCTATCCTACCCTATCCAGTAATTTGAAGCCACACTGAATGTTGTTTGAGCAGACTTCCTGGCATTCTCCATGTCTCCTTTCCAACATCTGCTTTGAGATGTGTAGTGAGATTAGAAATTGTTCTGTTGAGGTAACAGCATCTGCCAGTGAAATGAGGCCACTGGATACAACCCAATATTTGTATTCCTTCCGCTCTACCAATGACATTCTGAATCAAACCCTTCTGGTTCCACCGAGTAGGGAAAGAGGGAGTCAAGCTATTCTCCAGAGCACCTGAAGGCAGGACAAGAAGCAAGGGTGGAAACCAATTAAGAGAGAAGCAACTTAGAATTAAGAAGAAAATTCCTGAAAGTTAGAACAATTAATTAGTGGAATATCTTGCCTCCAGAAGTTGTAGATGCTCCAACACTGGAAGTTTTTAAAAAGATGTTGGATAACCATTTGTCTGAGGTGGTGTAGGGTTTCCTGCCTGGGCAGGAGGTTGGACTAGAAGATCTACACGGTCCCTTCCAACTCTACATGTTCCATTCCATATTCTATTCTATTCTATTCTATTCTATTCTATTCTATTCTATTCTATTCTATTCTATTCTATTCTATTCTATTCTATTTCTAATTCTAATTCTTTTTCTATTTCTAATTCTAATTCTATTCTGATTCTATTCCATTCCATTCCATTCCATTCTATATTTACTGAGACTGACTTGATGTAGCACATTGAACTCTAAATTCTAATTAAACAGTTAACGTAACATAATAATTGTAATTATATAACGCTCAAACAAATATTCTATATTAGGGTATAGCACCATGGCCTCTTTCATACAATATACTGAGACCGTAGCGGGGTCCTACACCGCTTTACTTTGGCTCTCCTTGCATATTCTGCAAACGGAAAGACAGCGGTCCTCAGCTTCTTTTTTCCTGTGTTAGAAAGACCCCTCCACCACTCCATAAGCCCTTTGTGTAGTTATGAACACGGCATCCAGCTTCACGAACATTTCCAGGAGAGACCAAGTGATTTCAGTAGCTGAGGCACACCTCCTCACTGTGACTTTCATCAAGGTACAAAACCCCAAACAAAATAGAGGCAAATTTCCTATCCGCCAAACCTGATCTCATTCAGGCTTAGAAAAAAAGCAACTTCCGCTTCTGTCTCCACCACCCAACGGGGTATACTGGAGGGTAAAACCACACTGAACTCAAACAGATTTAACGACCATCCTTTCGAGTCAAGTGAGATTTCTTAAAAGGCACATCCACAATGTTTAAGTATTAGACATCCACAGTGTTTAACTAACTGATCAAGTCATCCTCCACGTTGTATCCGCGCCAATGATTGTAACAAGACCCTGTGCTGGGGGCACAACAGCCTCAAAACCTCAAAAGTAAGCGTGTCTCCCTCTCGTGAGCATACCCAAGATGGAATCTGTGCCTAGAATAGCAAGAAGAAATATCGGAGAACCAACCGGTGCCATGATGGCATACCGGAGGGAACGGGAGAGGAAAGGCAATTATCGGATTGGGACGATGTTCATACCTGTTGGAAGTTGGAACTGGGATGGAGCTGGGAGAGAAACACTGGGTACCGTAAGGGTAAACACTTCCGCTGGAGACTGAATGGTTGGGGTGTCTTCTGCGGGTGGGGTGAAGTCTAGTTCATCATCAAAATTGTCTTCAAATTCCTATGAAGACAGAGAGATTAGCAGACTAACAGGGACATGCCCTACGCAAAGAACGTGATTTGCATAGGACAAGCCAAACCCAGTTTATACTGCAAACCCAGTTGCAACACGACATAGATCTCAGACATCAAATGCTCCTAAGCCAATTACTAATGCTATAATGCCATGTTTTATAGAAGAATACACATTATTCTTTTGTTAAGAAAAAGATTCGTCAACGTTGGGTTGGCTTAGGGCAGTGTTTCTCAACCTCAACAATTTTAAGACATGTAGACTTCAGCGCCCAGAATTTTCCAGCCAGCCCTGAAGTTCACACATTTTAAGATTGCTAAGGCTGAGAACCTTGATGTAGATAAGTGTTTCATTCAACACATGATGTATTTCTTGAATGCAGTGGCCTCCCAGATGCTGGTAAACATCAACTGTTCATCTCCCGCACTAGTTAGGACTACTAGAAACAAATGTTCAGCCACCCAGAGATACCTTATCCTTTGTGAGGTTAGTACCTATAAAGGAGAATATTTGTAGCTCAGGGTTGATATGAGGGGTCCTTGGTGCTCTCTGAGCTTGGCTGTTTTCTTGCAGGCGTTTCATTACCCAAACTAGGTAACATCATCAGTGCTAGAAGGGAGTGGGGTTTGCTCTGTCTCCCTTCTAGAACTGATGATGTTACCCGGTTTGGGTAGTGAAACATCTGCAAGAAAACAACCAAGCTCAGAGAGGACCAAGGACCCCTCATGTCAGTACCTATACTTGCAGAGGCAGCAGATCTTATAATTTCAATACATTTGTTTATTTTTTATTATGAAATTTATTTGTTGACAGTCCTGTGTCAAAGGACTCTGGGGGGCTTACAGCATAGCATAATAGACACAGGATCAAAATCACCGTGAAACACATTTATCCGAGATAAGATAAATGTGTTTCCTTTGCTAAAAGAATGATTTTTAACTGACGTATAATTTCCAAAGGTTCTTACACATTTTAAGATACAAGAATAGCAATGAACGGCTAAAACACAGCATCGAGATGCAAAGCACGCCTCACCGTAGCACAAAAATAACTCCAAACCAACCATAAGTTAACACTAAAAATATATGCATAGCTTAAGTGGTACATGGGTATGGCTGTCAAAAAGGTTTTGCTTCGCTTTTTCCCCCTACATGAATGTACACAGGTTCATTGAGTGACTGTTCAAAGTTACAATGACACTGACTCACATTTATGACGGTTGCAATGTGCCCGTCCCTTGCGACCTTCTGAGGACCAAAGTCAATGGGGAAAGCCAGATTCCCTTAATAAGCGTGTTTCTAATTTAACGATGGCAATGGTTCGCTTAATATCCGAGACAAGGAAGGTTGTAAAACGAGGCAAAACGCACTCAATAAGTGTCTTGCTTAGGAACAGAAAGTTTTGGGCTCAATCAATTTGTGGTTCAGGACTACCTGTACAAAAGGACTTCTTGATACTACTCACCTTGAAGTTAATCTCTTGATCTTTACAGCAGGAGATACAGTTGACAAGCAGTAGTATCAAAACTAAGAGGCCGCCGGCAGAAAGAACCACCAAGGAGTAGGAAATTTCAAAGGCTGTCTCTTCTCCTGGAAGATAAAATGGGACTTAACATTAATGTGGTTTAGGATACTATATAGCACAGCAAATACTGCAGGCTTTGGGGGAAAATAATTTAAACATTTCTCATAATTTACTTGGGTAATAAATCCCCACTTGCTGGCATATTTAAGGAATCTTTTGTAAGGAAGACAGCATAAATAATAAGCAATCAGGTTTTAAGGATCAGTGAACCTCAATTTACGGCTTTTGATTTGTGACAATTCTCCTTCCTATGCACACTTCTAATTTAACACAATTAGCACTTGGATTTCTTCATTGTTCCTTCTTGCAGCCCGTCAACTAGATTATCGCTAGCAGACAAAATGTTGCGTGGATATCCTTTTTTTTTTTTTTTATATAAATTTTTATTATTTTTTTAACATAAAAAACACAACAACAAAACATAAAAGTATCAGCTCCCCCATATTTTTGTACACACCGTAAGTCGGTTGGTCCATCGGTTTTGTGCATTCACCTCATAGTCACAATTACAGTTACTTTATATAATACTCTTATCAATACAAATTTATAAATCCTAGTATCTCTATTAAAGAGAAAAAAAAAAAATTTGACTAAACTTTTATTCGGTCATGCCTTTATGAGATAACTATATTTTAAATATTTTATTCTAAAACAAATCTTATAATCATACCAATTCTATCCCAAATATGAAAAAGAAAGAAACAAAGAAAACTATTATATAAATATAGTATCAAAAACCAATAAAAGGAAAGGGAAAATAAAGTCATTATTATTCCTTATTATCTAACTTTTATATTTTAATATTTCATCATTCAACCATTGATAGAAAAGATCCCAAACTAAATAAAATTGTTTATCTTCTTGCTCTCTAATTTCAAAAGTCAATCTACTCATCTCAGCACATTCCAAAATTTTCTTTATAGACCGATTTCTTTACTAAATGCAGATTATAAAATTTTTGCTTCAATATTAGCAGAAAGACTTAAAAAGTACTTGAATAACTTTATTCACCCAGACCAAAATGGGTTTTTGCCAAAGCGACAAATCAGAGACAATATGAGAGTAATTCTGGACACCCTGGAATACTATGAGGCTCATCCTGAAAAGCAAATGGCTTTGATATTTTTAGATGCTCAAAAGGCATTTGATAACGTGAATTGGAGATTTATGTTACTTTTAATGGAACAGATGGGCTTTGCTAGAAGATTTATTCAGGCAATAGAAGCAATTTATAATGAACAAACAGCTAAGGTAATGATGGAGGGAGAATTTACAGATCCTATTAATATAAGAAAAGGCACAAGACAAGGTTGTCCTCTTTCTCCCTTGATATTTGTATTGACTTTGGAAGTGTTGAATAGAAATATCAGAGAAGATAAAACTATAAAAGGAATGAAAATTAAAAAGGAAGAATTTAAACTACAAGCCTTTGCAGATGACCTAGTCTTTATCTTGGAAGACCCTATAGAAACAGCCTCGAAACTGTTGGAAAAGATAGAGGTCTATGGGGAGGTGGCTGGTTTGAAAATAAATAGAGATAAAACAAAGATTTTGTCAAAGAATATGTTGCTGAAACAAAGGGAAGAGTTGGCAGAACTGTTAAAAATTCAAGTTACAAACAAGGTTAAGTATCTGGGGATATATTTGACATCAAGATGTAGTACATTGAAGGAGAATAATTATATTAAACTTAAACAACAGATAGCTCAAGACTTGAAAAAATGGGAGAACTTACAATTGTCATTAATAGGAAGGATTTCAACAATTAAGATGAACATTTTACCCAGAGTCTTATTTTTGTTTCAAACAATACCAATTAGGCTTGGAAAAGAATATTTTGAGGATTTAAATAAAATTGTTTTGAAGTATATATGGCAAGGTAAGAAAGCAAGAATAAAGTTAAAGCTTTTACAGGATGCTAGATTTAGAGGAGGGTTTGGACTGCCTAATTGGGAGTTGTACTACCAAGCTGCAAACTTGACGTGGGTTAAAGAATGGATAACATTAAGGAAAACTAGATTGTTGACATTAGAAGGTCATGATTTGTTGTTGGGCTGGCATGCTTTTTATGGTACAAGGGAACTAAAACACAGGGTATTTTAGAAGGCATTATATACGGGAGTCTCTGTGGTTGAATTGGGAGAAGATAAAAAACAGTGTTATTTGAAAATTCCAGTTTGGTTATCGACGATAGAAGCGTTTTCTTATCCTATAATCTATAAAAAGGAACAAACAGTTAACTATGGGGAATTATTAGATGAAAAGGGTGAACTTAAATCGATGCAAAAATTGGAAGAACAAGGTATACGGATGAATTGGTTTTCATATTTGCAAATATATTCAAAGTACTATGAGGATTCCAAAGCAGAGGGATTTTATGATAAGCAAACTGACTTGGATAAGATTTTGATGGGTACTGATGAAAAGGTGATTAAAAAATTGTATGGTTATTTATTGCAAATTAAGCTTGAGGAAGAACAAGTTAAAGAAACTATGATTGCGTGGGGGAGGAATTTTGGATATGGGATTGATTTAGAGAAATGGCAGAAATTATGGTCGCAAAATTATAAAATGACAATGTCTACAGCCTATAAAGAAAACTTGTATAAGATGTTTTACAGGTGGCATTTTCCCCCGACAAGGATAGCAAGAATGTTTAAGAACAAATCCGAAAAATGCTGGAAATGTCATCAGAAACCTGGTTCATACTATCACATGTGGTGGACTTGTGAGGATGCTAGAAAATATTGGACTAAAATCCACATGTGGCTGGAAAAAATGACAAAGAAGCATATAGACTTGAAACCGGAGTTTTTTCTATTGGGAATACTACCAGATACTTATAGTAAAGAGTTGAAATATTTGATTGTAAATGTATTGACTGCTGCTAGGATTGTATTTGCAAAAAATTGGAAAAATGAGAAAATTCCATTGCAAGAAGAAGTGGATATCCTTTTATTGTTTGTTTGTTATCCTGGGCATAAAATGGGTTATATGCTTTAAATCAACCACAGAATATCTTGCACTAGAAGCAAGTTATTACAAGTGAACGACTTTCAAATTATCTAAATTAGACATGTGGTATAACCACAACGGGATCTCCACATTCAGTAGCAGGATGTCTCCAGCTCTTCAGAGGTTGGGAAAAGACAGATTTCTCCATGAAAGTCTAGCAGCATCTGACTGGACACACCTTAAACCAAAGGTTAGATGAAGACGGGATTTTGTCCAAGATTATTACATCTTTCTCTCAACTAACAGAAGTTATAAGTCTTCCCACATATAACACCTGCACAGGCTAAAAAGATTTTTAATTATTATGTCTTGGAGGGATCCACTGATGGCATGCATTGGCAATTATTTTTAAATTACTGCCTAAAGCTTCTTTGCCAAGCTGTTAGCTAAGTATTATAATTTGTTTTGATTAGAACAAAAGCTATTTTGAAATGTAATAGGAGCACTATGAGATGAATACGATAAGTATAAAAATGTATTCATATTTTGCTACAGAATTTTAATCCCACTCCAATAGGTCAAAGTCTTTGAGTAGTACCTACGATCAATAAGAATCTCTAAAAGAAATTATACAGAAGATAGAGGAGACTGAGAAGGATGAAATGACTCTAAATTAAGCTGTAAAGACGAAATTCTGAGGTTACATTCCAGTTTTTAAATAACTATCAGCCAGATACAATGGGCAATAAATAAATAAATAGTTCAGTAATAGCTTTGTTTCCACCTAGGAAGAATCAGAATTATATTTTGGTGGAAAACAGTGCTTTGAAAATTCAACAAAATGAGCAGTGGAGCCTTGTGATACATACAGCATCTCCTAAAAACAATAGCAACCTAAAAAAAAATAATGTACAGGTATCCTTACCTTACAACCACAACTAAGCCCAGAATACAGGTTGCTGAGAAATTTGTTGAGTTTGCCCCATTTTACAACCTTTCTTGCCACATTTGTTAAGCGAATCACGGCAATTGTTAAAATTAGTCAGATGGTCGTTAAGTGGAGCTGGCTTCCCTATGGACTTCGCTTGCCAGAAGGTCGCAAAAGGGGATCACGTGACCCCGAGGCACTGCAACCGTCATAAATGAGTCAGTTGCCAAGAATCTGAATGTAAATCACCATGGGGATGCCTCATAGGTCGTTAAGTGTGAAAAATGGTCATAAGTCCATTTTTTCAGTGGTGTTGTAACTTTGAACTGTCACTAAGTGAACTGTTGTAAGTCGAGGACTACAACAGTAAGGACTACCTGTAATAAATGCCAATGAAGTTGTCTGAACTTTATGTATTTTTCTTCAAAAACCAGTTCAACATTTTATTATAGCAATTTTTTAAAAAAATCTACGCTTTAGGCTGGCCATAAAGGCTCACAACATACAGGCAGTCCTCGATTTATAGCAGTTCATTTAGTGACTGTTCAAAGTTACACAGTGCTGAAAAAAGTGACTTATGACTGTTTTTCACACTTGCAGCACCCCTCTGTGGTCGCGTGATCAAAATTTGGCCACTTGGCAACTGACTCAAATTTCACACGATCCCCATTTGGGACCTTCTGACAAGCAACGTCCAATGGGGAAGCCAGATTTACTTAACCACTGTGATATTAATGTAAAAACTTCGGGGATTCGCTTAACAACTGTGGCAAGAATGGTCATTAAATGGGGCAAAATTCAGTTAATGAATGTTTCGCTTAGCAGCAGGAATCTGGGATTCAACTGTGGTCGTATGCCGAGGATAATCTGTACAGGGACACACACACACACACACACACACACACACACACACACCCATGCTGGGTAAGAAACCTCAGCAAGAATAAAACTACAGCCCTGTTTTGACAGAAGGCAGGTGGGAGTCTCAAAGGCAGAAGAATTGAACTACTGAATAATCACAGCGGAGACAGTTGCTAAGATGCTCTATTGAAAACGAGGAGAGGACAAGAGCATACAGCTCCCTTCTAAAGGGGTTTAGTTGGAGATCACCCCCCAAAAGATCAAAGAGCAAGTCTTCAACCTCTACTTCATCTGCATACTCTATTGGCCCTGAGGGTCTCTGAGAGACGTGCTTATACAGGCATGCCTCATGGGGCGCTGGAAGTCATCCCAAAACATAAGCGAAGTCATGAATGTAAATTAATTTTTAAGCGAGCGTGCCTGAACCTGAGAAGGACCGGCTTTCTTTATCTTGGTTCCTTTTCTGGCTACTGGTAGAAAGACGTTCCCGCTGCAATTTTATCCAGGCTGCTTGGACAGGAAGCCGTGAGGATGCTTGACCTCGCTTGTTAAAGAGTTGGCTTTATGGAGTTTGACTCAAAAAAAAAAAAGGAGACATCAAAGGGGCTGTTCTTGAAGACTTCCTTCACCATGGATCTTCGTGGAGCTAAACATTAAGGTGCCAGAAGGCTATGGAGATTCTTAGTCATACAGGTCAACTGTAGTCACCAAAGGTGCTTTTTTAAGAGGCATCTGGACTTTCTGGTTTTTTTCTCCGAAGACGTTTCGCTCTGACCAGCTGCCTGCAAGGAATATATATCCTTCCATTCCCCACCCATCCGGTCAGAGCTGAAGAAGCTTCTTGGATGAGAAGCAAAATGTCTTCAAAAAAAACAGCAACAACAAGAAGAAGAAAGTCCAGTTGCCTCCTGAAAAATCATTTTTGGGACATTAAAGTGCCAGGGTCCTTGAAAGATGGATGGCAGTTTCCAATTTAATTCCTAAGATCCAAGGCCTAGCTAAGGGTTTTCTCTTTCAATATACTTAAGTGAGATGAACTGTCTGTCACAGATCGTCCTCATTTAGCAACCACAACTGGGGCTGGCAAATGGAACTTAAAGAG
The DNA here is from genome assembly GCF_049901715.1 of Pseudonaja textilis. Classification (NCBI taxonomy): domain Eukaryota; kingdom Metazoa; phylum Chordata; class Lepidosauria; order Squamata; family Elapidae; genus Pseudonaja; species Pseudonaja textilis. The sequence goes on from NC_142003.1 coordinate 5,235,302, forward strand.
AACTGGCTGCTAAGTGAAACAGTGCATTTGTTTATTATCTCACTTCGGCTTCTTTGCTTTATAAAGCAATTTGAAGATTAGTCACAAAATTACTCTTTTCATCAACATCATAACTGTGAGTGGTTGTTGTACAAGGCAGTCACTCCAGGAGGCCTACCTATGATACCCACTCGTGTGTTTTTTTTTTAAATGATGGTGTCCCAGCTCCAAATTCCTCTTGGGCTTGTTTTCTTGGGCTTTTCATTGGTTAGAAATATATGCTTTTTTCCTATTAATGGATAAATTCACCTTTAGCAAATAATGCACACTCTGAAAAATGGATTGTTACATGCAATACTTTTTATGATTGCCAATGGCCTTTCGGCCTGGACCTATCCAAAATGAACGTTCTTCTCTATCTCTAAGAATTATTCTGAGTCTTCATCTTGGAAATACTTCTTTAAATGTTAGCCAGGTAAGTTTTAATATAGTGCCAATGTTACTCTTGCACAGAGACAAAATAATAATTTGAAAAGAGAAGGAGCTCTGTACACAGACACAACATATGATCATCATGCAACTGTACAATCAGAAGTTAAACAAATGGTTATTTGAGGCCTATTTGTAGGAGTACCAGCAAAGCCGGAAATTAACTAGCTAGAAGAACAGGGAAAGAGTGTGCCACAATTATATCACACCCAATCTGAAGTTGCTAAGTCACCTTGCCTCTCCCTTAACAAACAAAATAATCGCAGCTATTAATCCCGCTTTCAACTCAGAAAGCAGTACATGTAAAAAGATGTGTTCATTCCAAGCAGAGCCTCCAATATTGAAGATGATCAGCCAGTCAAGTCTAGTAGGGTTATTCAAGCCAAGGGAATTTGCTCATCACCACCAGATTTATTCTATTAAAAAAAAAAAAAAGCCACAGACATACATGCCCTCAAAATCTTATAACAGCTTTTATTACCTGGCATGTTTCGATGTGTTCAGATTCCCTATCTCCCACCCTTGAATGAGGAAGTACCCCAGTTTCACAAAGATTCAAGTCTGGAAATTGAACTTCAAATGCAAATCAATCCCAGCTCTAAAGCAGCTTTTTGACCTCTCCTGGAATAACCAAGACATATTCCACACTGCTGGGAAGATTTTGCTCATCACAAAAACTATTTTATCAAATCAACTCACTTTCCCTAATGAACATGATTATTGCATCAATGATCCAAACAGAATCAGAGCCGAATTGCATCAAGTCAGGATAGCCAAATCACTGTTTAACATGATACCAAAGACAGCTCCCTTAAAAAAAAAAAAAAAAAGGCAACTCCTGCATAATAATCCCGAAGAAGCCACAGACACAATTCCTGGTCTGTTTAACTTCTGTCATAATCTCAGGGGCAATCAGGCAAACCTCCCTATCCCCTTTCCATGCTCCAGATAATCTTGAATTCTAAATCTCTCAGTAATATAGCAAACTCAAAATAGCAAATCCGTGGAGGGTGCTTCTCAACTATCTTCTAGGCTAATATAAGCAACCTATTATCTGCAGGACAGTTAAATGTTTCTAATCGTTAAGCACAAGAAAACCACAAAAGGCAGCTGCGCAAACCTCCGAAAAGCTGGAGATGAGTTTCCACTTCTGCGTTTCCAGATTCCCATGAAACGGGCAGGAAATCTGGTCAATTATTTTTCAGTGCACTGTGACAGAACCTTTTACCAGCCCTTCAACAACACTGCCAAGGACAAAAGGAGAGAAGATGGGAAAAATAAGCAGATTCCAAGCAGTAGCCAAAAAAGGGAGGAGGGAGGAGCCATTTGTTCCTGTTGGGTAAAGGATAGATACCTGCAGTGTAATTTGTACATAACCTATGAAGCAAAAGGTAGGCGCCAATCCATCAAAAGATTTGTGGCTGGTTATATATATTACTTTCCTGATTCAATTCAAAAATTAAGACTTGCTGTTTTCAGTTAACTCTGTGAGATTCACTGTTTGCACAGGCATTTAATGATTGGGGTTAAACAAAGGAGGGCCTTCTCATTCATTCTTACAACGGCAATAATACAACACTTCATTTTACTGGAAGTTGCATTTTCCATTTCAAACGTTGCCCCGGCATGGGGAAAAACAGAACTGTAAAATGTTTTAAGAAAAGAGAGAACTCTGAATCATAAAGATTGCACTAAAACCTAACCCAAAAGACATCTGGTAAGTTCAATGATGCAGAGCAGTGAGAACCCAGGGAGGTATGTAACAAAACTGGAGTAGCAAGAAACAAAATCCTTGTGTACAGAAAGCAGGAAGAAATTGTCTGCATACAGAAGACCAAACCCCCAAAGAAAGCACAATAAAAGAGGAGGAAAAATATATATGAAAACAACAGTTGGAACAGCTCAGAAAGAAAAGGCGGGTCATTGTAATTTCGTAAAGACCTGGGATTGAACTAAAAGTACCCCAAATTTTAGGACTTTCAATTGAAGGGGCAAAGTTACTCCTATCACACAGTATGTGTATTTTGTGCTCACAATGTTCAATCTATACACAAGATCTACACAGAGTCAGGCAAGCTTGCTAATCTTATGTTTGGCAGATGGGGGTGGTGGTGCTTTAATTGTCACTCTGTGAAGTTGGTCCAAACATCTGGATTCCACCACTTTGAGAAGACTTAAGAAGGGCAACACAACTGCAGTAGTTTCATCTTATATCAGTGTCTTTCAAACTTGGCATAGGTGAACTTCCAAGTCCCAGAATTCCCCAGTCAGCCTGGCTGGCTGCGGAACTCTGGGAGTTGAATTCTGCAGATCTTAGAGTTGCCAAGGTTGAGAAACGCTGATTCAGACCATCAAGCAGGTATACTTGGAAAGCAAAATGAAGATCTTTACATTTTAAAGTAATAATTAATTCCTTGCCAAAGGTAAAACTTGTGTCTCATGGCATGAGATCAAAGGTCAAAGGTGCTTTGCTTTCACACCTGAATGTACACTATGACCACACATTCACTGACTTTCTAAAAAAACAAAAAAAAGAGCAGATATCTTCACTCAATTCTGAGATTGCAAGGACAGACTCTGATAAATCAGTTACTCGGAAGAACAAATTTCCTTAGCTTTTATTAATAGCATAGCCAAGGGGCATGGCACCAAAACTGACAAAAAAAGTCTGCTTAAATTCTTCCTTCGGTGTTTTGCTGGCCTATGCATTTCATCATCCAGTTCTGAACAGGACGACAGCCCTTGTCCCAGTTTAAATAATGGAAATGTAAGGCTGTAAATCTTTATATATTAAGGACGATTACTCTTGAAACTTATCTATGCTAACACTGGAATTTTTTAAGGAGAGATTGGACAACCATTTGTCGGGAATGGTATAGGGCAGAGGTCTCATTCTCGCGGCCCAATTGCGGCCCGCAGGACGATATCCTGTGGCCCCCACCGTGATATGAAAGTATAATATTAGTGTATAATATAAATATAAAGTATAATATAAAGTATAATATTATGCGGCCCAGCCTCACCCAGACTCTGCGTCCAGCGGCCCCCAGGTAAATTGTGTTTGAGACCCCTGGAATAAGGTTTCCTGCCTGAGCAGAAGGTTGAAGGCCTCTACTCTTAGTTTGTTCTGTTATTCTGTTATTGACTTTGAAAGCTGTTACGTTCAACAACGGAGCTGGCATCTAGCAAGGGTGCACAGAAGCAAAGTCTTAGTACAGTACGTGGGAATTTTGTTACAAATAAGATGACTCTCTACTTTAAAAGCAGAAGGAAATTGATCAAGGTACACCAGTCAGTTTTAAGGTAGCTACGCTTCCTGTTTCAACACAGAAACTGTGAAAGTGCGAGAGCGAAAATATGCACTTCAGGTATTGCACATCATGGCTCCCATGTCTACCATTACAAAGCAAAATACAATATATTTACCCTATATACACACACTATGTTTTGAAAGCTCCTCCCAACAATATCAAGAACTCTTTCAAACGTTGCCCTTTGGTTATTTTAAAATCCCCTTTTGCCCCTGCTGAATTTATACTTCATGAACCACATTCTAATAGTTTCCAAATTCGAGGGAAAAATATGGAAGACGAAAGGTTGCACCAGTTGCAGCAAAAGATAGATGGGAAAATATTAGGATAAGCTTATTTTTGATCTCTACCAAACTTCAGACAACAACAATAATCTCCTCAGGGCAATTATAATTTATTCAAGACCTGAGATTTACAGAGATTAGAGATTAATAAAACAAAGATGACTCAATTAATCAAGCTAACAGATTCAATTGTATTACTTCCCTTAAGACTGGTTAGCATCTGAATCACTATGGGGAACCATTTCATAAAATGTTTGAAATCTAAAAGCATGTTAATAACCAATAAGTTGTTTCTAAAAACATTCAGAATGGTTATCTCTGGTTATTTGTCACAACTTGTCACAGACTGAATATCTAGGTTTAGACACAAAAAGACACTGAATGATTTGTGGGGTTCTTAAATCCCTGAGAACAAATAGAATCAAGACCGGATAGTGATAAGATAGTGATTCTTATCCATTCTAGTTCCTTTTTTTATGTTGTGCTACTAAATGTTTGTGTCCGTTGCCTACACAATAGGCTTGCTCCAGTGAAGGAAAGCCTTTACGCATGTGTAAGGGAAGGTTTGAAGATGATAGCCTATAAGTACCTATATTTATCTCTCTTGTATTCTCAGAGGTCAAGAGTTTCATGGCATTTTAAAAATTAACCTGCTTAACATAGCTCTTTTCACAAACTAAAGCATACCATCACTATTGGCACGAAGCATTTTTGTTATCTGGGTAATTTTTAGACATCAACACACAAACACACAAAAGCAGGTCAAAATGCAAAAAGAATCTTAAGGCTGTGATGTTTCTACCCAAAACTCAGGTTTGTTTAGAAAATATGCGAAGTGTCATTTATAACAGCAGAGCTGAAGAATCTTTCTTTTATCCTCACTTCCCCTCCCCCTTCCGTGTAAGGTGAGATGCTTTCTTTCTCACATCAACACACACATCTGCAAATATATAACATCGGAGAGATAGAAAGATGGAGAGATATTACACCTACATTCTTTGCTGTTTCCATGTTACTTTTTTTTCTACCAAAGCCCCTTGCAAGCTGTGCACTTCCTAGGATGTACCCCAATGGAAGATACAAATAAAGAATTGTAATCACTGATTGTGGTCAGCAAATGGATGTTAATGATGAAGAAGTGCCATAAGAAAAGGATCAGACGAATGGATCAGGGAGGACATGAAAGCAGGTTAAGAGGCCAAGGACTTAAAACAGAAAGTTGAACATCTGGAAGAATGTCATGACGGTCAGCTATTTCATAATGGAAAAGATTACCTTGGGAAATACAGATGTTTAAACAGAGACTAGCCAGGCACTTGTTAAGCAAAGGGCAGGAGTGGGACTTGATCGCCTTTCCCTATTATTTTAGATTGGAAGAATTTCCTAAGCCTGTGAGACTAACCATGAACTAGGCTGCCTCAGGAGACAGTGAAGTCTCCTTCAGTCCAGATGTTTAAACAGAAACGCTTCAATATGATGGCAGCGGTCCATATTCGAGGGGTTGCCACAAGGAAGAGTTGGTCAACCTATTTCCCAAAGCACCTGAAGGCAGAACAAGCAGCAGTGGATCTTGAAATGAAACTAATCAAACCAAGCCAGATTATTATTATTAATTATAATTATTATTGCATTCCAGCCCTCTCCAGAGATATTGGCCTACCAGGGCAACACTTAACAGTGGGGAGGATGGATGCTGGAGCCTTGGGGAAAGGGTCAGTGCAAGGTTCCAAGCTGGTGGTGGTGGTGGTGAACCATAATAGGAAAGGCAACCAGAGAAAGAAAAAACACCCACCCACCCCCAATGAACTATATCTTTCTTTCTCTTTTTCTTTCTTTCTTTCTTTTTCCTTCCTTCCTTCCCTCCCCTTCCCTTTCTTGGATTTATATGGCTATATTTATTTATTTACTTACTTATTGGACTGATATGGCAATAATATTTATTTATTGGATTTATAGGGCTATATTTATTGATTTGGATTTATTGATTGGCTGGACTTATTGACTGGATTCCTTTGGCCGTTCAGTCATTTTCAGTGACCGTAGGCAGCTTACACACCATAAAACTCCCTTTGGATGACCGTATATAATCTCAATATAAAAAGAATACAAGCAATAACACCACTACCACCTCCCCCACACAATGACACACACACACACTCAACCTCGCAACAACCATCAATCAAATGAGCCCCTTTGAAGGTCTCCATCCCCCTCTGGGGTCATTTCCCCCCCCCCACTCCCCAGGCCCAGAATGGTTGAATCCATGAATCCCAGAGAGACAGAATAGAGAATAGAGAATAGAATAGAACAGAATAAAATAATAGAAAGAATAGAACAGAACAGGAATAGAATATAGAATAGAATAAGGAACAGAATAGAATAGAATATAGAACAGAATGGAATAAAATATAGAATAGAATGGAATGGAATGGAATAGAATAGAACAGAACAGGAATAGAATAAAGAATAGAATGGAATGGAATGGAACAGAACAGAATAAAATAATGGAAAGAATAGAAGAGAAGAGAACAGGAATAGAATATAGAATAGAACAGAATATTCTTTATTGCCCAAGTGTGATTGGACACAGAAGAGATTTGTCTTATAATAAATAAATATAAATAAGGATAAACTGGGGGGAAAACCGAATTCAAAGAAAAGCTGCTGATGTCACCCACCCCCTCGACCGAAACCCGCCTCGCCGGTTTCCTTGCAGGGGCTTCAGACCCCCACCCCACTTCCCCCGGCCTTTGAGGGCTCACAACAACCCTGCCAGGTAGGCCAGGCTGAGCGGGGGGAGAAAGGGGGTCATGGCTGCGGGTGGGGGGCAATCCAATCCCCGCCCCTCCTCAAACGCGCTTTCTCCCCCGCCCTGCCTCTCTCCCTGAGAAGGGGTCTTTCCGCCCCTCCCGGCTTTAGGGGCTGGACTAGAAGACCTCCAGGGTCCCTTCCAGCTCTATTTTTGATTGATCGATTCTCACCTGGCCCTGCCGGGGGCAGCGGAGCCGCCTGCCCGCTGCCCAGCCACAAGCAGAAGAGTCTGAGGCCGCCCCAGCCCAGCCCGGGGAGCAGCAGCTGGCCCGACATCCCTCCGCCGCCTCAGAGGAGGCTCCAGCCGAGTCCTCAGCGCGGCCAGGCCTGTCTCGCCTCAGCCCGCGGGGCTCCTCGGAGGGGCCGGCATGGGTTCCCGCCGGAGAACGACGGCGCAAAGCAGCAGAAGGAGGAGGAGAAGGCCGAGGAGGGAGGCCCGCTGGAGCCGCCGCCGTTTCCCTCACGCGGCACGGCCGGCAACGGCGCCTCGCCTCGTCCCCGCCGCCGCCGCCGCCGCCGCCATCTTCCGGGTTACCTGAGAGAGGGCGACGCGGGGATTGGTCGCCGGAGACGGATTGGCTGGCCGGCGCGCCAATCGGCGCGGGATCCGCTCCCCGAGGAGGCGGAGGCGCCCCAGCGCGGCGGGGGTGGGAGTCCGCCGTGGAGTGACAGCCGCGTCGCAGCCAACCGGAGGCGTGAGCCCTCCTCCTCCGCGTTAAGACAGCAGCGCGTGAGGAGGGGTGGGGGAAGAAGGTGAAGCTGCAAGAGGCGGGCTTTGGCTGTCCAGATTGGCAGGAGAAGCGAGCAATTAAAATGTTGCACCTTTTTTTTTTTTTCATCTTCACTCCAAGGAGGGAGGGGACAGTATAGAGTTGGCGGCTGAGATTTATAATTGGCAAGAGGCGCCACCAATCGGATAAGAGCGAGGGCGGGCCTGGAACGGAAAAAAAAAGGCTTTTTAAGACTGTCCTGGTTCAAACCTTCCAAATGCGCTCTGTGCATGCTCAGGGGTGTGTGTGATGTTTTATTTCTGCACTTTATTCTACGGCTAATTTCCTTAATAAGCTTGATTTTTAAAATAAATAAATAAAGCAAATGATAAGTGAAGGGAGATTTGCAGACTTGGAAAACATAACACAGAAGGAAAGGATAAAAGGAAAAATTCAAAACACCCATTCTTATCGTTTAACTCTTTCTCCTTATCTTAACTGGTGCCTGCGAGAGCTTGGAGTTAAGGGTAAAGTGAATGACTGGTGTTCTTTGAGTCACGGCCCCTGTCCCAATTTCTATCTTGGGACAACCTGACATATAAATAAGATGATAAATTAAATGAATAATAAAATAAAAATAGAGCAACTAAGATGATCAAAGGCCTGGAGACTAAACCGTATGAAGAACTGCTGCAGGTTTTTGGGTCTGCCTAGTCTAAAGAAAAGAAGAATTAGGGGTGACATAACAGTAGTGTTGCAGTATTTTAGAGGCTGCCACAAAGAGGATTTATTTTCAATTTATTTTCCAAAGCACCAGAAGGCAAGACAAGAAACAATAAATGGAAACTAATCAAAGAGAGAAGCGACCTGGAATTAAGGAGAAACTCCCTAAGAGGGAGGGCAATTAACCGGTGGAACAATTTGCCTTCAGAAATTGTGGGTGCTCCGTCACTGGAGGTTTTTAAGAAGAGACTAAACAGTCACTTATCTGAAATATTATAGGTTCTTCTGCTTGAGAAGGGGGCTGGACTGGATGACCTTCAAGATCCCTTCCAGCTCTATTCTATTCTAATTAAATATTAGTCTGTGATTCTTGAGTACAGTACTCAATTTGGCTAATTCTGCATATATTTGCCCAGGAGGGGAAAAAAAACTGTTACATAAGCTGCACTGTAATGGATTTAATATTTCTTGGGCGGGCGGGGGAAATAGTTTTCTCTTTGTGAAATCAATTGGAGGCACAAGCCTGCGTACCTTTCCAAGACCAGCCAAACCCAGCTAAATGCAAATTAAACTTGTTCAAATTATACAGCAGCGCAAGTTAAACTGGTTACTGAACAGAGCCTTCTTATTATAAAAGAGCAAATGACCATATTCCTTGGTATTTGTGTGGTAAACATCCTAGGAAGTGGTTTGAACCCGTTGCTATGAAGCTCCAAACCCTTTATTTTAAATTACAGATAGTCCTTGACTTACAGCAGTTTTGTTTAATGACTGCTCAAAGTTACAACAGCACTGAAAAAAGTGACTTAGGACTGTTTTTGACGCTTATGACCACTGCGGCATCTCCTCGGTCACGTGATTAGAATAGAATAGAATAGAATAGAATAGAATAGAATAGAATAGAATAGAAAATAGAATAGAATAGAATATAGAAGAGATGAGAAAATAGAAGAGAAGAGAATAGAGAATAGAACAGAAATGGAAAAAGAATAGAATAGAATAGAATAGAATAGAATAGAATAGAATAGAATAGAATAGAATAGAATAGAATAGAATAGAATATGATGGTTGCAATGTCCCAGGGTTATGTCATTCCGCTTTGCGACCTTCCGACAAGCCGAATCAATAGGAGAGACAGATTCACTTAACAACTGTAATTTTAACGACTTGCAGTGCTTCCCTTAACAAAGGTGGCCAGAAAAGTTGCAACCTGGGGCAGAAGTCACTTAACAAATTTGTCCCTTAACAACATACATTTTGGGCTCAATTGTGGTTGTAAGCCAAGAACTAGCTCTACTCAAGGACTGAGTGAGTCCTTAGCGGTTTAACAGAGGCATTCTCCCTGGAAGCTCCGTTGCTTATTTCCCCTTTCCTTCTCTGTATTTCAGGTAGACTCAGCCAGGCTCTCTACAAAAAGGAGAAATACTTAAAAAAAAAAAAACAAGCAGAAGAAGAGAGGGGGAAAAGAGAGAAAGAAAAACATCCCACCTCTTGTTCAAGATCCAATTAACATCCTCTAAAAAAAGATTTTTTTTTCCAACACTTCCCACGCCAAGCAATTTGCGTAAGCCTGCTGGTGACAATAGCGGTGCATAATTAAGAAACCTGCAGCTGTTTGGGTTAGATAACCCAATTTTTGGTACGAAGGGGAAAAAAAATAATTCCTGTATTTCAATACGAAAGTGGCTTGTTCGAAAAGCTTTTCTATGGGTTAAAGCACCAGTTTAAATCTGTTTTCATCTCTCACTTTAAAAAAAAAAAATGTTTATTTACAGTTTTCCTTCCACAGCATACATATTTTGTGGACACTGCGTTGACTGGGCCAATGTCCTTTTTAAACAATGCTAACAATGACAATACAAATAAGTATATATAATCCTAATCTTCCAACGTCAACAATACCATTCTCTCTTGATAATTCTTTCTCATTTTTTCCATTACTTCATTTAAACGTTTCTTTTCACCATCCCCTATTAAGTCACTTATATTTAATATTTTAAAAATTACTCATTATTACACCATACTTTCAATATCCTCATATAACCCAAACTACTAATCAGACCAAATATTAACCAAAGTCAGTCAATCCTGGGATTATATCTCAAAATCCCTGCAATTTCTAATCCTTAAAAGTTTTAAATTCAACAATATATTTTAATGCACTGTTAATATTAATAATACAACCCACTTTTAATCATGCTGGTGTTCTGCGACTATTACTACAGAGATTCAACCTGGAAATAAGGAGAAACTTTCTGACAGTGAGGACAATTGACCCATGGAACAGAAGTTGCCCTCGGAAGTTGTGGGAGCTTCATCCCTTGAGACCTTCAAGAAGAGATTGGACTCCCATCTGTCAGAAATGGTGTAGGGTTTCCCGCTTGGGCAGGGGGTTGGACTAGATGACCTACAAGGTGCCTTCCATCTCTGGTTATCTGTTATCTGTTAAGTTGTGGATCTGTTAAATTGACTGGACTAATGTTTCGCTTAGCAATAGAAATTTCGGGTTCAATGGTGGTCCTAAGTCGAGAATTACCTGTACGGATGCTTTGTCTGAAGGCGCAATCGTTTATTTTAATTTTATGCAGGAATAAATTGCACTGATTATCAGCAGAATAATGAAGTTTTGGCTCTGCCTTAGTCTGTTGAATTGCTTTTATTCTTCAGCAATGCCCCAGGGTCACAAGGCAGACATTTTAGGAGAGAGAGAGCGAGGGGGGAATTAATTAAAATAATGACCTTTAATGGCTAGGAAAGAGTTCATATAATTTAATTCTCCAATGATTTCGCCTGCCTCAGAATTGGCTTTTTATCTAAGGATGAGTCAGTGCAATGGTTGGATTCAAAAAATTTTACTACCGGTTCTGTGGGCCTGGCTTGGTGGGCATGACGCGGCTTGGTGGGCGCGGCAGGGGAAGGTTACTGCAAAATCCCCATTCCCTGCCCACCCCACTAACCTGCTTTCCAGCTCCGTTCTCCTGTGCAGGGCAACCAAAGAAGACCCAGCCGATCAGCTGGGACTCGATGGGAGGCAAGGAATAGATGGGGTTGGCGGGGCCAGTCAGAGGTGGGATTGGCCGGGTCTCCAAACTACTCAAAATTTCCACTACCGGTTCTCCAAAACGGGTCAGAACCGGCTGAATCCCACCTCTGAGTTAGTGCCCGGCCTGATTAACTGCCGTAGGAGCATGAGTGTATGCTAGAAGCCATAATGATGCCATCTTTGTCGTGACATCATCATGCACGCGATGCCCCATTGACACAGTAATATCTTACCGCGTGAGAGATCCTTCCTCCTTCTAAGACAACGTTTTTCAACCTTGACCAAGTTTTTTAAGAGGGGTGTACTTCCAAATTTTCAATAGGGTCCTTGGTGCTCTCTGAGCTTGGCTGGTCTCTTGCAGACGTTGCAGGACCCGACTAGGTAACAGTATCAGTGTGAAGGGGTGTAAGGTTTGTTCCCCCACTCCATAGTTTACGTACAATAGCTTGCCCTGCCAATGTCGATGAGGGTGTGGTTTTCTCCTTGCTAATTCCTTGATTAGGGTATTGTGTTCTGCTTGATTGTTTCTCTGGTGTTAATCCTTGCTTATCTAGGGTATTGTTTTCTGCTTGATCGTTTGTCTGGTGTTAATCCCTGCTTATCTGGATGTTGATTGCTAGAGTTGGGGTTTTGTTTGTTTGTTTCCTTAAGGAGTCTCGCAATCTAGCTAGATATGGTTTTATTTTTTTCCATTATGCCATGCAAACCCAGGAGATTATTTTGAGACGTAAGCGAAGGCAGCAGAAATTATAGAGAAGAGAGCTGGTGAGTAAATATAAATAACCCACCTTATCTGGATTTGGAAGCTAAGCAAGATTGGATGGGGTTAATCTGTAGGTGGAAAACGGGGCTCCGTCGAGAAAATCATTTGGCAGAATGGAAATAAACTTCTTTTTCTCGGAGACGATGGATCGAGATGGATTGATGGATGGATGTCATGATATCTGGTGTGCTGGCGAATTTCCCTGGGCCGTCCCGCAGACGAGGGAGGCCGAGAGTGTTTTTGCCAGCTGCGAATTAGTGAGAGCCTGGAGCCAGATCGCCACAAGATGGCGCCCTGTTGCAAGAGGACTAAGCCGGGCCAGTGAAGAGTCTCCAAGAGCATGGATGGACCTTCTCTCTGTCCAGGAGAACCAGCCGGGCACATCCTTGAACCCTTACAGGGGTGTAAAACCTCGGGGAGAAGCTGAAGGAAGACTGGTTTGTCCTCCAGCATGACACACCATTCATTGTTTGCTCTCCTTTCAGTGAGTATTCCGGGAACTAACCTTGGTGTTGACCGTCTCTATGGTGTTGACGTTCTTCACATTTCTCTGGGCTTCCCTGTAAGTGCCAGCAGCATCTGTGGAATCCAGGCGAGGGCTCTAAATCTTCAAATGCCACCTGTATGGCCTGCGGATTCTTTCCCACGTCCTCGCCCCATCCCGAAGGGCTGTCCCTTCTCCTGTTACAAGGCCAGATAATTGGAGTAACGAGTCTTTCCGGGGCTGTGGAAGGAGGTTGGCTATTAGGAGGGGTCACCACCACCCCCGCGGCATTTGGGGAGCCCACTGATGCTCCCCTAAGTGGAGGGGAGGGAGGGAGAAAGGGAAGGAGAGATAAAGAGAACAGGAAGGAAATATAGATGGGGAAAAGGAAAGAAGGGAGAGAGGGAGGAAGAGATGGAAAGAGGAAGGAAGCGACTGATAGAAAAAGGGAGGGAGGGAAGAAGGGAGGGAAAGGGAAGGAGGGAGGAAGATGATGGAAGGGACTGATAAAAAAAAGGGAGGAAAGGAGGGAGGGTGCAAGGGAGGGAGGGTAGAAGGACGGGAAGGAGGGAGGGAAGGAGGAAGAAAGGGACTGAGAAAAAGGAAGGACGGAATACCCTACACCACCAGGCCTGAAATTTGGGGCTTGGACAACCTTGAACGACGGTGCCTACAGTTAGACTTAAGCATAGTACACAAAATTATCTGCTACAATGTCCTACCAGTCAGTGACTACTCCAGCTTCAACCACAACAACACAAGAGCACACAACAAACTCAATGTAAACCGCTCCAAACTCGATTGCAGAAAGTACGACTTGAGCAACAGAGTGGTCAATGCCTGGAACGCACTACCTGACTCTGTTGTCGCCTGCTCAAACCCCCACTCCTTTAACCTCAAACTATCCACTACTGACCTCACTCCCGTTCCTAACAGGTCTGTAACGGGGCGTGCATAAGCGCACCATCGTGCCTACCGTCCCTGTTCTACTGTCCCCATTTATCCGAACCTATTTCCTGTATTCTTACTCGTGTTTATGCTTATACCTATTATCTTGTAAGCGACTGACAAATCAAATAAATAAATAAAATAAAAAAATAAAAGAAGGAAGGAAAGAAGGAAGGAAGGGAGGAGAGAAAAGAATGGAAGGAGGAGAGAAAGGAAGGGAGAGAATACCCATTCCTAAGAGGTCTGTAAGGGGCGTGCATAAGTGCACGATCTTGCCTATCGTCCCTGTCCTCTTATCCCCGTTGATTTGTACCTATTTCCTGTATTCTCACACCTGTTTAGACTTATTCCTATTATCTCATAAGCGACTGATAAATCAAATCAAATCAACATAAAATACGCTAAGTAAACCAAGAAAGACACAGGTGAGGTGGGAAGCCTGGATCCTGCAGGCAGCGGTAAGCAGCCTTCTACTCAAGCTGCCCCATATAAGTCCCGAAGTCAGAGACAGTCCGGCCGGTGCTTCCTGGAACGTCCCAGGCCTCCAACTGCCTCCAAGAATGACATCATCCCCCAAGAATGTGGGGGCACCGGATCCAGGGACCCCTTGTCTAGGGGCTAGGGGATCTTGCCGATCTTCACCAACACCCAGTCATGGGGGGAGGGGGAGGAGGAGGAGGAGGAGAAGGGCCCAGGGGAGCCAGGCAGTCCCTCACCTCCCTCCCTCCCTCCTTCCCGTGGTGTCCTCCCCTTACCATTATGCAACCCGGGCCAAGGGGAACCCAACACCCGGACAAATTTAGCCTGGTCCGAAGGCGTCCGTGCAGAGTTGGCTACCTGGGGATACACAGGCACAAATAATAGACCTAGAGGTTGTGTGTCACTAAGGGTATGGCGTGTGGATCGGTGTGTGAATATGTATACACACTATATATAGTAAATAGATGATGGATAGATATGAGGGGGGGGAGAGGAAGAGAGAGGGAGGAAGGGTGGGAGGAAGAGAGGGAGAGGGAGGGAGAGAGATAGGAAGAGAGAGAGGGAGGGAGAGAAAGGGTGGGAGAGAGAGAGGAAGAGAAGGAGGGAGGCAGGAAGAGAAGGAGGGAGGCAGGAAGAGAGGAAGAAAGGGAGGGAGGGAGGGAGAGGAAGGGAGGGAGGGAGAGAGAGAGGGAGGGAGGGAGGGAGGGAAGGGAGGGTGAGAAAGGAAGAGTGGGAGGGAGAGTGGGAGGGAGAGAGGGAGGGAGAGAGGAAGAGAGGGAGGAAGAAAGGGAGGAAGAGAGGGAGAGAGAAGAAGGGAGGGAGAGAGAGAGAGAGGACGGGAGGGAGAGAGGGAGGGAGGAAGGGAGGGAGAAAGAGAGGAAGGGAGGGAGAGAGAGGAAGAGTGGGAGAGAGAGGAGGAGTGGGAGGGAGAGAGGGAGGAAGAGGGATGGAGAGAGGAAAGAGAAGGAGGAAGAGAGGGAGGGAGAGGAAGGGAGGGAGAGAGAGAGGAAGGGAGGGAGAGACGAAGAGAGGGAGGAAGGGAGGAAGAGAGGCAGAGGAAGGTTCTCCGAACTACTCAAATTTCCGCACCGGTTCTGCAGAACCGGTCAGAACCGGCTGAATATACCACCTCTGCTATGGGCGTATTCAGGGGTGGGCTTCGATTTTTTTAGTAACTCTGCCCAGTTGCTGGGTGGGTGTGGGCATGGTGGGCATGGCCTAGTCGTCCTCTTGCACCACGGTGCCGGCTGGGGGGAATGTCTTTGCCCTCCCCAGGCTCCAGGGAGTCTCTGGAAGCTGGAACGGGCCCATTTCCGGCCTTCCCAAACTTCCGGGAGGCCCGTTTTTCGCCCTCGTGGAGTGTCTGTGTGTGCCCTGCATTTACCTGCACCCAAGACGGGCCACCTGGGGATTTCTGGGAGGGGAGGGGAGCAATGGGCGGGGCCAGCCAGAAGTGGGATTTGGGGGGGGGGTTCTCCCAGCTGCGCAGAATCTTAGCTAGGGGCTCTCCTGAATCCCTGAAAAAAAAACCCCAGTAGCCAACCCCTGGGCCTATTACTTGGAAGAACCATGACATTAGAGATCTTCCGGGTTGCCTGGACTTCCGAAGGAGCAGAGGAGTTTAAGGGATTTGCTCGAGATCCGACGGGAATGTGGGAAGCCGAAAGTCTTTACACCGCTGGCGAGATGACTTTGCAGTGGAAGATAGAAATCCCAAGTGTAGGTCATGCTTCATCCAGCCAGGAGGACACACAAATCGTTCTCGCTGGACAGCCGAAGGTCCATCTTAGCCCCCGGCCTCTTGCAATGGCCAAAGAGATGGCCGCCCGCCCCAGATACCCTGCACGGACCGGAGGATCCAACTAGATGGCTTCTTAAGTTCCCTCCTAAATCTGTGAGGCTAATTCCCAAACATGGGGGCAGAAGAGACATACTAGAGAAATATAAAATACAAGAGAGAATAGAATAGAATAGAATAGAATAGAATAGAATAGAATAGAATAGAATAGAATAGAATAGAATAGAATAGAAATTAGGATAGGATAGGATAGGATAGGATAGGATAGGATAGGATAGGATAGGATAGGATAGGATAGAAATTAGGATAGGATAGGATAGGATAGGATAGGATAGGATAGGATAGGATAGAATAGAATAGAATAGAAATTAGGATAGAAATTAGGGTAGAAGAGAAGAGAAGAGAAGAGAAGAGAAGAGAAGAGAAGAGGAATAGAAGAATAGAATAGAATTTGAATAGAATAGAATTAGAATAGAATGGAATAGAAGAATAGAATAGGATTAGAATAGAATAAAAGAATAGAATTAGGATAGAATAATAGAATAGAATTAGAATAGAATTAGAATAGAATTGGAATAGGAATAGGAATAAGAATAGAATAGAATAGAATTTGAATAGAATAGAATTAGAATAGAATACAATAGAAGAATAGAATAGGATTAGAATAGAATAAAAGAATAGAATTAGGATAGAATAATAGAATAGAATTAGAATAGGAATAGGAATAGGAATAAGAATAGAATAGAATAGAACAGAACAGAACAGAACAGAACAGAACAGAACAGAACAGAACAGAATAGAATAGAATAGAATAGAATAGAATAGGACAACAGTATATGGAGTGGAGTAGGAGCAGAATAGGAGTAGAGGCGAAGGGAAGAGCAAAGCTTTATTGGCCAATTGTGATCGGACACACAAGGAACTTGTCTTTGGTGCATAAGCTCTCAGTGTACATAAAGCTACAAGATGGCATAAACTACAATATATTGAAGGGACATCTCCAATCAGTGAAGCGGGAAATCCAGCGAGGTTTCACGACGTGACCTTCGATGCCCCGATCCAAAGAGTGGAGTTTGCATCTTTTACTCTCCTGGGGGAGGAGGAAAAAAACAAACAACCCACGACACTGAATTGCAGCTTTTTTGGGTTAAATATAGCCCTAATCTAGCGCTATGCCTGAAGCGGCGCGTCAGCCTTGCAGGGCCCGGGCAAGGCGGTAACCTTATAGCTCCGTCCGAGATCTGCAGGCTGCTCTCAGAGGATTTAGGCTTCTTTGGAGGAGCCCGGATATTTCATCAAACGCTCTTCGTGGTTGGGTGTCGCCACCCGGGAGCGTTTGCCACATCCCTCAGTGCGTCCTTATGACCTTGTCCCCCGAAGCCCCAAGGGAAAACGGCTTTTGGACATCCTGACAGGCAGTCCTCGGCTTACAACGGCTTCACTTACTGGCCGTTGGAAGATACGATGGCCCCGCTAAACAAACCAGGACTGTTCTTCACCGACACAACCTCTGCGGTAGTCCCAGGATCACGTGATCCAAATTGAGACGCCCAGCAAGCAGCTTGTCTTTACGACCGTTGTAGAGTCGAGGGGTCACGCAATTTCCCCCCTTTTTGCAGCCTTCTGATGAGCCAAGTCCATGGGGCAAGCCTGATTCACTTAACAACTGTGTTAGTAACTTCGACACTGCAATGATTCGCTTAACAACAGTGGCAAGAGAGGTCGTGAAAGGGGGCAAAACTTGCTTGACGACTGTCTCAGTTAGCAACAGAAATGTTGGGAAGGAAGGAAGGAAGGAAGGAAGGAAGGAAGGAAGGAAGGAAGGAAGGAAAGGAAGAGCAATAGCACATAGACTTATATACCGCTTTATAGTGCTTTTACTGCCCTCTCTACGCACTTTACAGAGTCAGCCTATCATCCCCCAAATCTGCGTCCTCATTTTACCCACTTTGGAAGGATGGAAGGCTGAATCAACCTTGATTGAACTCCTGGCAGTGGGCAGAGTTAGCCTGCAACACTGCATTGTAACAAGTGCGCCACTAGGGCTTCCTTCCTTCCTTCCTTCCTTCCTCCTTCCTCCTTCCTTCCTTCCTTCCTCCTTCCTTCCTTCCTTCCTTCCTCCTTCCTTCCTTCCTTCCTTCCTTCCTTCCCAAGCTTCCCAGTGCTTCCCAGCCCTCTCTAAGTGGTTTGAAGGGTCAGCCTCTTGCCCCCCAACAATCTGGGTCCTCATTTTACCCACCTCGGAAGGATGGAAGGCTGAGTCAACTTTGAGCCGGTCAGGATCGAACGGCTGGCAGTCGGCAGAGTTAGCCCGCAATGCTGCATTCTCCCCACTGCGCCACCACGGCTCTTAATCAACCATGCGCTTGTTAAGTAAATCCAGTTTCCCCATGAATTTTGCTTCTTCGAAGCCAGTTGTGAAGCTCGCAAATGTCCATCACGTGGATGCTGTAACTATCATAAATACATGTTCGTTGCTAAGTGCCAAAATTTTGGTCACATGCTGCAGTGGCCATAAGTGCGAGATCCGGGCATGTAATTCACTTTTTCCCCCATGCTGTTGACACCTTGAACTGTCTCTAAATCCATAATTGTAAATCAAGGACCACTTTTAGTTTAAGAATGAGAACATATTCCTTCTCCTGAGTGGGAATAAAGCACTGAAAAATTAGTTCAAGTGCGCTAAGCAAATTTCAGTTCCAGTCCAATGTTTGGTAGCAAGCTGTTCCACTGGTTAATTGTCCTCTCTGTTAGGAAGTAATTCCAGGCTGCTTCCTTCCTTGATTAGTTTCCATCCATTGTTTCTTATCCTGTCCCCTAATGCTTGGGAAAACAAATTGACCCCCCTTTTCTTTGTTGGTAGCCCCTAAAATACTGGAATATTGCTATCATCTTCCCTCTCGTCCTTCCTTTCTCTAGACCGGCCATACCCAAATCCTGCAACTGTTTTTCGTATGTTTTAGTCTGCAGGCTTTTAATCATCTGAGTTGTTCTTCTTGGCACTTTTTTCCAAAGTCTCAACATCTTTTTTGTAATGCGGTGACCAAATCTGGATGCAGAATATCCCAGGTGGTGGCCTTACTAGAGCTTTATAATTCATACATTATAAATATAATTTAGAAGGCTTTATCATTTATAAATATAATTTAGAAGCCCTTATAAATTATAAATATAATTTAGAAGCCCTTATAATTCATAAATTTATAATGCATACATTGACGATTTAGGCTTCGTGGACTGCACCAACCCGTTAGCCAGTGATGGTTTACGCAATCCACTGTGAGTAAATGGCTTAGTAGAATCTACCCCATCTCTTAAATAGCTGGGGGCACTTAATCAGGAAGTCTGCCAGAAGCGTTGTGTAGGAACTGCACGAAATCCAACATGGTATGGAGTGAAGGGCTGGGAAGAGCACTTTTTCGTGTGTGTGCGCGAGTGCTCCCAAATCGGGACAAAATAATCTTCAACGCTTGTAAGTTTGTCGTAGCAATGCTGCAAAACAGCTTCTTCCAAGCAAGCCTGTGATATTCCTTAAGAATGGTGTGAAAGCAGGCCCCATGGGGGGATTTGGGTCAAGCAGAGATATCTGATCTGCACAAACCAAGATGGAATTTCCTTACTGGCTGAAACCGTAGAACTCGGGCTAAACCGTTCCCCGCAAAAAAATGAGCTTAAATTAAGCCATGGCGTGAAACTTGGTAAAATCGTGGTCGGGAGAGGTGGGGGCAAGGGGATCTTTGAAAGAGATCATTTTGGGAAAGCCTCCCTCTCTCTCTCTCTCTCTCTCTCTCTCTCTCTGCTTCCAAGTCAGCAGATCTTACGTAAACAGAATCCCCCGAAAATAGCTCAAAGGCCCTCAGCAAAATCCTTTTTAGTGACTTAAGGACAAACCTTTCAGGTTGTTTGGCTTTTTTCAGGAGAAGAAACTACTTTTCAACCTTCACTGTTGGGAGGAACCGAGGACTCAGCTTAGAACCTGGGCAATCTAGAACCCGCTTAGTCAAGAGCTTCTGCCAAGTGGTCAACCTCATGTCAGCCTTGTACATACGTATATGGTGTATGGTTAGTCGGTGGTGATGAGCTTTTAAAAAGGGGATTCTTTGAGTAAACCACAGTAGAGTCAACTAAGAGTGTCATCATGGGAACTGAAGTCACGGTGCCACCTTAGATCCAGGTGCAATGTCCTCCGTTGGCGTTTGTAGGACATCACGATGGCTTCACATTGCATCGTGAGGTCATCATGTACATGATGCAATGGGCAGGGCCTCTTGCCGCTCTCTGAGCTTGGTTGCTTTCTTGAAGACATTTCATGACCCAATTAGGTAACATCACCAGTGCTAGAAGGCAGTGGGCTTTGTGGAGTGGAAGAGAAGCGGGGAGTAATAGAGGACAACGACAACAAGGATAACAACTGTGGGGTCTTTGGTGCTCTCTGAGATTGGTTGCTTTCTTGCAGACATTTCATATTATTTCATTTTCAAATATTTCATTTTCCTAGGAGAGGTGTGGGTGCTAACTTCCAACATTATATTTGCCCAACCTGCAAAATTAGATCGGCTTTAATATTAGTTAGGTGTGAAAATCATTGCATGGGTGCATGATTCATGGGTGAGTCATTGTATGTGAACAAACTTCAAATGCGGATTAATTAATAAACCTGCTTAAACGTGTTGGAAGAAGAGAGCCAAGCGATAAGTGCCATAAGGAAAAATAAAATTCCTTGGAAAATGAAACACCCCTGCCCCAAATAAACAGGAAAAGCCCCTTGTTCCATGTTGCAGCTCTCTAAAGCTCCACCAAGGGGCACTTCAGCTGCTGAAGTATTCTACCCTAGCTCACCTGAGATCACCTTTAGAGGGATGACAAAGAAAACAGGTTTATAACCTCTTATTATTAGGTGGAAGGAGCGAAACAACCTGGCTTCCCAATTTTTGGAAGACTTTCACAACCCAGCAGGATGTTGGATCGCATCCTGGTGTCGTTTTTGGTTTGAAGCAGGAATGTTGCCGCGAGAGAGCGGCAAGCATACGTAATAAATGAAATAAAATAAAAGATATTGCTTAAGATTGATTTCTCATCTGCTCCCTTGAGGATTTGATATATTCTTCCCTCTTTCTTTAAGAAAAAAAAATATATTCAGCTTGTTTTTTTCAAGAGAGAGAGAGAAAGAAACAGGCTTATGACACAGAGCACCAGATGATTTCAAGGGGCTGGATAATCCCTGTATCTTAGTTTAGCATCTATCTTAAATTGCAGTGGGTTTGTTTATCGGTGGCATCGTGCAAACTCCCAGTCAGTTCGATCAACCCTGTGAAACGTTCTGGGAATAAGCAGGCTGTGTGAACATAGTATGGTACAGCCACTGTTGGGCAATTTAAAAATTATCTTTGAAAGACATTGGGGGAAGAGAGAAGAGCGAGAGAGAATGGTTGCGGGTTTAAAAATCTATTTTTTTTTTTTTTTTGCAGAGTGGGATTAATGCCGGCCAACAGACATGTGAAGGATGCAAAGAAAAGATATATATATATCATATTGATACCCGTGCTTCGCTATGAAACTATGTGCTTGGGCTTAGTTTTGAGGGAGGAAAATAAGCTACCAGCATCCATCGGTATTCATCTGGCTAGCGTCCTGTCGGTTTGTGTGACAGACTTTAAGGCTGTTTGGAAACTGAAATGGTATTTGCTGTGTGAGCAAGAAGGAGACAGCAAGGAGCCTGGGCGTGGCTTAGCTCAACTGTTCTGTACTAAATCTGCTTGGTGGTGTGAAACTAAAGCTGAAACTGAAATTCCTCTCCTCTGCTTGTGTTTTGCATTTGGAAGGGATTTCTTTTCAGATGGGGAGGGGGAGTAGAACTCCTTAGCATCAGAGCGAGTTAATAATAATAATAGATGATAGATGAAATACTAAAGCTCTGATGGTCATTTCGAAAAATCCTTTCTTAGTGAGCCCCTAGAATCCAAGAGGAACACATGTGCCAAATTTCAAGTTTGTAGGCTTTACGGTTCTGGAGATTTTGGGATGATGCATGAGGGGTATTTTGCAACAACACAACAACACAATACTGCTCTAACAATGGAGGTTTTGGATAAGAGATTCGCCAACCATCTGTCGGAAAGGATATAAAATTTCCTGCTTGAGTAGCACAAGTAGATCTCCAGGGTTCCTTCCAAATTCTGTTATTCTTTTATTCAATGTCAGAGTTGATACTAAGATGTTGAGACTCTACAGAAGAGCAACAAAGATGATTAGGGGACCGGAGGCTAAAACCTATAAAGAACGATTGCTGGAACTGGGTATGTCTAGTCTGGTGGAAGGTGACATAATAGCAGTCTTCCAATATTTGAGGGGCTGCCTTAAAGAAGAGGGGGTCGAGCTATTTTCCCAGGCACCCGAAGGCAGGACAAGGAACAATGGATGGAAACTCAACAAGGAGAGAAGCAACCTGGAATTAACTTCCTAACAGTGAGGACAATTTAACCAGTGGGACCATTTGCCTTCAGAAATCGTGGGTGCTCTATCACTGGAAGTTTGTAAGAAGAGTCCCTTATCCGAAACAGTACAGATTGCATATGGGTTCTCCTGCTTGAGAAGTGGGCTGGACTAGAGGACCCCCAAGGTCCCTCCTATCTCTGTTGTATTCTAGCTCAGGAAGGGTCCCAGGCTCCAACCCAGCCTTACCCCAGGATGTAGGAGTTATTTTAAGGACTAAATTGCTTATCTCACTAATGCATACTCAATGCCACGAATGTAATTCCTGCAAATGTTTTTGAGCCTCTCTCTCTCTCTCTCTCTCTCTCTCTCCTCTCTCTCTTTCCCCGTCTCTCTCTCTCTCTCTCTCCCCCGTCTCTCTCTCTCTCTCTCTCCCCGTCTCTCTCTGTCTTTCTCTCCCCGTCTCTCTCTCTCTCTCTCTCTCCCGTCTCTCTCTCTCTCTCTCTCTCTCGTCTCTCTCCCGTCTCTCTCTCTCTCCCGTCTCTCTCTCTCTCTCTCTGTCTCTCTCTCCCGTCTCTCTCTCTCTCTTTCCCCGTCTCTCTCTCTCTCTCTCCCGTCTCTCTCTCTCTCTCTCTCTCTCTCCCTCTCTCTCTCTCTCTGTCTCTCTCTCCCCGTCTCTCTCTCTCTCTCTCCCTGTCTCTCTCTCTCTCTCTCTCTCTCTCTCTCTCCGTCTCTCTCTCTCTCTCTCTCTCTCTCTCTCTCTCTCTCTCTCTCTCTCTCTCTCTCTCTCTCTCTCTCTCTCTCTCTCTCTCTCTCTCTGCTCTCTCTCTCCCCGTCTCTCTCTCTCTTCTCTCTCTCTCCCCGTCTCTCTCTCTCTCTCTCTCTCTCCGTCTCTCTCTCTCTCTCTCTCTCTCTCTCTCTCTCTCTCTCTCTCCGTCTTTCTCTCTCTCTCTCTCTCTGTCTCTCTCCATCTCTCTGTCGCTCTCTCCCTCTCCCCGTCGCTCTCTCTCTGTCTCTCTGTCTCTCTCTCTCCATCTCTCTCTCTCTCTCTCTCTCTCCTTTCCAGCTGCCAGAGCGAAGGAGTGATGTTACAATGCCAGTCGGCTTTCTTTCTTTCTTTCTTTTTTTTAGCAGATGGACATGCTCAGCCTCATTCCATGCGATCACAATTCGGAAATGCTCCTCTGGATGAAGGGAAAGGTCTTTTTACGGGCTCCGCTTCTCAGGCAAAACTCTCAGCAGAGGAAGGAGGAGACTTTTGAGGGTTTTTCCTACATTTTTTTCTGCATTTTTTTTGGGGGGGGAAGGAGGTTTATCCTATCTGGGGGGGTAATACTAAGGACTTCCACTAGATGGCAGCCCAAAGACCAACGAAGTGCCATCTGGTGGGGGTCACCCATTAAAAGTGGTCATTGCTGTTGCTTTTTTAAAAAAAATAAATATATTGTACCCCGTTTGAAACCATTATGGAGCCAGGCAACTTTATATACTGTATTTTATTTATTTTATCTCTTTATTGGAATTTGTCAAACAAAGACGAGAACAAGAATAAGGGAAAAAAAATACAACGACAGGGACGATAGGCACGCCAGTGTACTTATGTACGCCCCCTCGATTTATTTCATCCGTAAATAAATAAAGTCGTATTTTGGCTGCCCCGATGTGTGTGCCATGTTTCTTGCAAGAAAAGGGAAGCTTAGGCCAAATGCTGAGTTACTTCAAGAATTAATTAAGCTCTCTTTTGTCTCAAGAGAGGTATTAACTGACCTTGCAACGGAATATCTAACATGGCTTCATAGCTCAAAGGACTTCACTTTAGAATTAAGAGCTGAATGCGGCCGTAAAAACCTTGAGAATGGCTCACGGACTCCCTTCAACCATTTTTAATTTTAAATGTGACCGAAGAAAGTTTTCAATAGGTTCAGAGCAGTGGTAGTATTCAATTTTTTTTACTACCAGTTGTGTGGGCGTGGCTTGATGGGTGTGGCTTGGTGGGTGTGGCAGGGGAAGGATACTGCAAAATCCCCATTTCCCTCCCCACCCCACTAACCTGCTTTCCAGCTCCATTCTCCTGTGCAGGGCAACCACAGGAGACCCAGCCAATCAGCTGGGACTCGATGGGAGGCGGAGAATAGGTGGGGGCGGGGCCAGTCAGAGGTGGGATTTGCCGGTTCTCCGAACTACCCAAAATGTCCGCTCCCGGTTCTCCAGAACTGGTCAGAACCTGCTGAATCCCCACCTCTGTTTCAGAGTGTACTGTATATTCGTGATATTAAATTATCCTCATTTTTAATTATATTTGAATGTAAATGGAATTAACTCGTTCAGGGTCTGGCTCTTTTAAAGAAATCTGCATGTTCCTTTCTTTCGAATTTTGCTTGGACTCCGAATGTATTAGACGATCCGAGAGGAACCTCAGCTGTGAGTTGCAAAATGGCAACTAGAAGACAAGATGATTACAAACCTTGTTTTTAGATTATACTGTCCATAGAACATTTGAAAGGACGAGAATTCTTTTTGAGATAGATCATCATTAGCCCTAGGAAGGATGGTTTACACATGTTAGGGCGTGGGGCTTAATCACAAAGTTGGTGTATCACCACAGCTGGGAGAAAAAAAGACAACTTGCCCGATTTTTTTTTTTTTTGGTAAAAAATTTTATTTGGTTTTTCACAAAACATAATACAAATAAAATATCTTTTTTTTTGAGAATAGCATGATCTTGGGTTGTCCCTTTTCCATACAGACACAAACTCAATTTCATATTCATCTTTGTAGGGAGGAGGAGGAGGAGGAGGAGGAGGAGGAGGAGGAGGAGGAGGAGGAGGAGGAGGAGGAGGAGGAGGAGGAGGAGGAGGAGAGGAAGAAGAAGAAGAAGAAGAAGAAGAAGAAGAAGAAGAAGAAGAGGAGGAGGAGGAGGAGGAGGAGGAGGAGGAGGAGGAGGAGGAGGAAGAAGAGGAGGAGGAGGAGGAGGAGGAGGAGAGGAGGAGGAAGAAGAAGAAGAAGAAGAAGAGGAGGAGGAGGAGGAGGAGGAGGAGGAGGAGGAGGAGAAGAAGAAGAAGAAGAAGAAGAAGAAGAAGAAGAAGAAGAAGAAGAAGAAGAAGAACCAGGGCATCTCTCTGTTCGACCATGCCCGAGGAGGGGAGGGTGTTGTGAAACGCTGGGCTGCTTCGGCCCAAGACGAACAGGTGTCATCTCTTGTTGGCGCATAGGCTAATCTTAGCCAGAGCTTGAGAGAGGAGGGAGACACTCGGCTGGAATGTGCTTCCACAGCAGCTCCTGTGTCTTCTCCTTCAAAGGCCCTAATTGGGCATCTCTTCCAGCTCTTTCTGTTTGTCCGATGCTTTTCCCGTTCTCTTTCCTCCTCCTCCTCCTCCTCCCACGGCGACCCCAAAGCTTGCATTTACTGCATCTCATTGAGAGAGGAAAAAGGGAGGTATGTGAAAAATCGGGACATGCCAAACCGGTGTTGCGGAACAGGTGTTTCGCTGAACATCTGCTCACCACCCAGGACTTCGGGTGGCTGAATGTCCAACCTGGCAAGGAAGACGTAGGCGTGAAACCGAAAGCAACCCATCTGTTGGAGAGACAGAGAGAGAGGGAGAGAGGGAGGGAGGGAGAGAGGGGCGGAGAGAGAGGGAGAGAGAGACTCCAAATTACGCACAAATTCCAGCGCCAGAGGTTAAACATGGCAGGAGCTGTCATGGCTCAATCTTGCCAATTCTTTGGGCCATCCCATTCTTTTGAAAATGTGCTGCAGTGGGGCAGTAGCTTTTCTGTCTATTTTCATTTTATACTTGCCTCCCGCATCCGAAAGGGAACGCCCTCCTGGGCAGGGTGAGGTGAGGGAATGAGGTCACGTCAGTTGGGTGGACCTTTACCATCTCGGTCCTCTTGTTGATGCATGAAATCCAGAGGTAGCATCTCCATCTTCTATCTGTGGACCTCCTATGGGAGACCACATCATCCACCCAGGGAAGGTTATGGAGATCCTCGATCATCCAGGTCACAGTTTTTACTCCCAAGAGGCAACTGGACTTTCTTGCTTTCCTTGAAGAGGTCTCGCTTCTCAACCAGGAAGCTTCTTTGGTTCTGAGAACAGCTTCTTGGATGAGAAGCAAAATGTCTTCAAAGAGAACCAGGAAGTCCAGTTGCCTGTTGAAAGAGCCTCTTTGGGACGTGCAGGGAATGGGCTCCACTGACCTTTGGTCCATGAGATGGTTGACTAAGTGAGTGGAGAAGATACTAAAGAATGATGGGTACACCCCAAAAGATTGTCCCAATATGTCAAGGGTCTTCAAACTTGGCAAGTTTAAGACTTGTGGACTTCAACTCCCAAAATTCCTGAGCTAACTTTGGCAGAGAACTGGCTCTAGCTGCAGGCATAAATGCTGATTTAAGATGGACCCTCTCTGATTTCTCCTTGCAAAACCGATCAGCTGCAACTTTCCAGCTGCAGAGAAACATCAGGGAGAACAGAGTCCTCTTTGCCAGCATTTGCAGTCATCTTAGCAAGACCTGTGAACAGGAGACCAGGTGAGGCAGGTATGTAGGAGGGTTACAGTTGGTCTGCTTGCCCCTTCCTTCCTTCCTTCCTTCCTTCCTTCCTTCCTTCCTTCCTTCCTTCCTTCCTTCCTTCCTTCCTTCCTGACTTATCTCCCTCTCCTTGCTTCCTTCCATCCTCCTTTTCGTCTTCCTTCTCTCTTCTTCCTTCCATCCATCCATCGACCCTCCCTTTTATCTTCCTTCTCTCTCTCTCTCTCTCTCTCTCTCTCTCTCTCTCTCTCTCTCCTTCTTTTGGTTCTTTCAACACATATAGCTAGATATCAACCTTCTGTTCTCCCTTCTTCCTTTCCTTCCTAGGTTCTTAATAAATATAGCTAGATTTCTTCCTCCCTCCCTCTCTCCCTTCCTTCCCTCTCTCCTTGTTGCCTTCCACCCTTCCTTTTATCTTCCTTCCTTCTCTTTCCTTCCTTCTCTCTTTCTCTTTCTTTGGGTTCTTTGAATACATATAGCTAGATGTCAACCTTCCTTTCTCTCTTCCTTCCTTCTTTCCTTCCTGACTTCCTTACCTCTCTCTCTCCTTGTTTCCTTCCACCCTTCTTTTTATTTTCCTTCCTTGTCTTTCCTTCCTTCTCTCTCTCTCTCTCTCTTCTTTGGGTTCTTTGAATACATATAGCTAGATGTCAACCTTCCTTCCTTCCTTCCTTCCTTCCTTCCTTCCTTCCTTCCTTCCTTCCTCCCTCTCCCTCCCTCCCTCCCTTCCTTCCTTCCTTCCTTCCTTCCTTCCTTCCTTCCTTCCTTCCTCCTCTTTATTTTTCAAAAAGAACTGCCCCATTGAAGCATCTTGGGACATTTATATAACTTTCAACGCTAGCATAGCCCTGAATTTCAAGCCGATCACGTAATGCGGAGGGCAGCTCGATTACAGCCAAAACCGAAGCTAAGCCCCATGTCAAATGTAAGGCTGTGAACTCCGAGAAGGAAATCTCCGGAGCTTTCTCCCCAAATGCCTTGGCAAACGGGCTTCTTGCCAAATTATTGCGACCCTCAAAGCTTTCAGTCTCACCTTGATTTCCCAAATGTTAAAACACGGGCGCTGTCTCTCACTCCGCCAGGATGGAATTTGCAGCCGTTTGGTTTTCTTGCAACAACAACATCAAAAAAAAAAAGTCCCAAATCTTATCTAGGATGTAAATCCCCATGGCTGTGCTTTTTTTTTTTTTTACAAATGTAGGTAGGTACATTGGGTTGATTTTGCCTGTTGCAGCAACGATAAACAAACTTTGAGATTCCTGCAGAACTCTGCCAGCCCTTAAAGAAGAGGGCAAAACTCGGAGCCCAACTGAAGAGACAGGAAGTTGTGGGCTTCAGCAGGACTGAATGAAGTTTGATGAAAAGAAGGACTAGGGGTGATGTGATAGATGTCTTCCAGTATTTGCAGGGGCGTCACAAAGAAGAAGAGGGGGGTCAAGCTATTCTCCAAAGCCCCTGAAGGCAGGACAAGAAGCAACGGATGGAAACTCATCAAGGAGAGAAGCAATTTAGAACTTAAGGAGAAATTTCCTGACGGGGAGAGCAAGTAATCAGTGGAAAGGCTTTTTCCTCCTGAAGTTGTAGGCTTCATGGAATAACAGAGTTGCAAAGGACCTTGAAGGTCATCTAGTCCAACCCCTTGCTCAAGCAGGAGAGTCTATTTCAAACATTAGCCTCTATCTGGGATTGAACTCACAGCCTCCTGATTGTGAGGTGAGAAGTCCACCTCTAGGCCACCGGAGCTGCTAACATAAGTGCTCCATTTTTTTAAGAAGAAGACAAGTATTTGCCTTGCGTCCCCATGTTACGAGTAGCACTGGGAATTCAGGTCTCTTGAGTGCTATTCCTGACCCTAATTCTGGATCAGACCAACCGTGGGTCATGCTTAGAAGCCAGCCAGGAGAAGGAAGAAGAGGAGGTCAACAAATGAAAAATATCCATATCGGTATGGATGAGAGCCTTACAGAAGGCCTAATATTGAGCTAAGAGTTGGACATGGCTCATCCATGATTTACGGGGGTTAACGGGATAAACACCCTCACGGAGTGCAAATTCCACTTGCAAAATGAACTTGTGGGTAGCCATCACGGTTGACCAATTTAGAAAGGAGGAGAAAGCTGTCGATGGCCGCTGGGTAGGAAGGTCCTACGTTACTTTAGATCTTGGAAGCTGCAAGTTCCAGCAACTTCCATCCACAGACGAAGGGCTGGGTGTGCTTCTAATCTTTGCAGGCTTCTCATCCACCAGCTGTTGTGGAGAAAGCATTGCTCTAGAAAGTCGTTGGGTCTCATCCAACAGAGGCACATTTAATTTCCCAGCCCGACCTGGAGATACCAGGAATGACCACAGAGGAGATTGAATAGAGACTTCCTCATAGAACGGAGCCCAAAGAGACCTCAGGAAGCAGTTCTTGGCATGAGACTAAGATCTCTTAAGGAAACTCTAGTTTCCTCTTTGGAAGAATTAAATTATTTTAATAATAGAAACAGGGTCAGAACAGGCCACCGTGGTTCTAGATTGTTTGCTTGGTGGAAGAATCCAAATTGAAACATGGCCATCTTTGAACAGGTCCATTCAAGAGGAGACCACATCTCTGTAGGAACATGGATCCAGGCCCCATTTATGGTGCCAGAGGATGAGGTGGCGAGAAGAGACTGCCATTCCTCTGTAGAAAACATCAGAAGCATTTTCCGTAGAAGTTACTTCCTTTGGTGCCACCTATTGGCACAACGGCACCCATCACCAAGCCATTCAGTCACCTACACTTTACAGCTAAATAGCTTAGCTACACACGGTTCTCCAAAAAGCTTCGGTGAAATGATTGTTTATTTATTTTTTAGATTTATACAGCCATCCATTTCATTTACATAATTACAAGCGGTTGGCAGTTAAAGCGGGAGAGAAACAGCGTGAAAGCAAAACCAACATTTATAAACATACTTCCCATTAAAAAAGCAACGGAGAAACTCAAGTCTTCCACAATCGAGCCCATTGCTGAAGTCGTATTTCCTGCAATCAAGTTGGGTGCGGTTTACCTTGAGTTTGTACCTATTGTGTGCTCTTGTGTTGTTATGGTTGAAGCTGAAGTATTCATTGACAGGTAGGACATGGCAGTAGATAATTTTATATACTATACTTAGATCGGACCGAAGGCAGCGTAGTTCTAGGTTTTCTAGGTCTAGAATTTCAAGTCTGGTGGCATGAGGTCTTCTGCAAGGAGCTTCATTGCATTCAGCTGCTGGATTTAAAAGAGCTCATCGCTCGGTCATGGGCCGATCTCCAGCACGGTGAAATATCGTACAGGGAGTTCCTTCTCCAAGTGACATATTTCTGGTGCGTCTCCAACTCACTCTCCAACATGTGCCCCTTTCGTCTCCCTGCCAGGAGAAGTTGCAAATGTAGAGGCAGCCACGAGACAGCGAAGACAAAGTTATCCCGACTCGAATGCATGACATTCATGGGGGTCTAAATAGTCCGAGGGCCAAGCATTCTTCTGGAGCTTATGGATCTGGGATGTCCGTGGAAACCTGGCTCACAACAGCCAGTAGAAGAGGAAGCTGTTGCGGAGTTCCCGATTTGTGTCGGGGTCACCATCTTTGGAAGGAGCCCGAGAGCCATGGAAGAGTGGCAGAGCAACTGAAATGTGATCCCTAGCATCTCTAAGCAGGATAAGCCTCCGTGAAACCCGGAGGGAAAAAACTGCAATAGGCAACTTTTAAGGTCAGAGAGTATATACAGTATATAACACATTTGGTCTGCAGGGCGGGGTCAATCTCTAACCGGAATGGCTTCCAGGGGGCAAATTAGATAATACCATTGTCCTAGTGGTCTTGTTCAGAATCCGTCCAGAGCTGGAAGTCTTCTAATCCAACCCCCCCTGCTCAAACAGGCGATCCTATACTACGAGGGCTATCCACAAAATAGATTATGTTTTGCGATAGAAAAAAAACAAAGTGTAGGAAAAAATTTTTATTATATACACTTGAAAGTGACACTTAAATACTACTTTTCAACATATTCACCGAACCAATTGAGGCACTTATCATAGCGGTGAACAAGCTTTGTAATTCCATTGTCATAAAATTCATCCGCCTGAGATTTGAGCCAGTCAGTCACGCCCACCCGCAGTTTCCACGTCGTCGTCAAAACGCTGTGTTCCAAGCCAGGTCTTCATCCTCGGAAACAAGTGGTAGTCGCTTGGTGCAAGATCGGGGCTGTAGGGCGGACGAGGAAAAATCTCCCACTTGAAAGCATTCAGGACTTCTTGAGTGCCGTAGTTCGGCCATTTTTAAACTTAATGCACCATTGGCGCACTCCACCTTCAGTGATGATGTTGTCCCCGTACACTTCACACAGTTGCCGAAAAATTTCAATCGGTTTATGGTTTTTTGCCAACAAAAACCTGATCACTGGTCGCACCTCACTACTCGTGGGATTTTCAATTGCAGCACACATTTCAAATGTTTGCTGTGAAATAACGGGCAACGATATGAACCTCCCACTAGCACGACTAGATGCAGACTGAGCGGCGGATGCACAGGCCAAAGATGGCCGTGCTAGCTCCGCCCCTTCTTGCTGCAGACGAAAACGTAATCTATTTTGTGGATAGCCCTCGTATTTCAAATAAGTGGCCGCCCAGTCTTTGCTATCTGGTGATGAAGCACCTACAACTTCCGGGGTCAAGCCATTCCACTCACTATTAGGAAGTAATTTCTCCTTAATTCCAGGTTGCTTCTCTCCTTGATTAGTTTCCATCCGTTGCTTCTTATCTTGCCTTTTGATGCTTTGGAAAATAAGTTGATTCCCCCCTCTTCTTTGTGGCACCCCTCCAATACTGGAATACCGCTAACATATAACCCCCTGGTCTTTCTTTTTTCTAAGCTAGCCAAATCCAAATCCTGCAACCGTTTTTCTTATGGTTTAGTCTCCGGGCCTTTAATCATCTTAGTTGCTCTTTTCTGCACCTTTTCCAAAGTCTCAACATCCTTTTTTTGGTAATGGGGTGACCAAAACTGGATGCAAAATATTCCAGGCGTGGCCTTACTAAAAAGATTTATAAAGCGGTAGTAATACTTCACGTGATTTTGATTCTATGCCTTTGTTTATACAACCAAGGATTGCATTCTTCGTCATCAAAGAGCAAACAATATTCCCAACAACCAGAGAATGGGAGGCCAATCATTGTTTACGAAGCAGACAGATTAAGCCTGCAATTTCTGGCTCTTCCTTTGTCTCTTCACTATTTATTTTCCTTTCGTTATTGGTTCCAGCGGCTTATACTTCCCAGAGTGATCCAGGATCCCTGGAAAATGTCCCCGGCAGCTCATTTCACGGAACACCAGCGAAACATTCAGAGAAGTAAATAAAACTCAAAGGCAAATCATTAAAATATCAAATACGGGTAGTCCTCGAGTTACGACCCCAACGGAGCCCAAAATTTCTGTGGCTAAAAGCGAAGTGTTTGCTAAGTGTGCTTCACCCCATTTTACGCCCCCTTTCTTGCCGCAGTTGCTTAAGTGAATCAGTGCAGTTGTTAAGTTAGCAACGTGGTTCTTCAGTGAATCCGGTTTTCCTGTTGACTTTGCTCATCAGAAGGCGAATCACATAACGCCACCATCTCCACCCCGGACACTTGCAACTGTCATAAATAGGAATCTGCTGCCAAGCATCTGAAATTTGATCAGTAATCCTGGAGATGCTGCAATGGTTGCGTGTGTGAGTGTCCAAAAAAACATTTGTAAGTCACTTTTTTCAGCGCCGTTCTAACTTTGAACAAAGAACTAGTGTAAGTTGAGGACTCCCTGTATAAACCAATATTGTTGACTTGCTGGCCTTGTTTATGTAAGCCCACCACAGCTCTGAAAAACCTCTGTTTCTGCTGAGAATCAGCAATTCAGAAGGAAATGCTGCAACTTGAAAACTTCTTAGATTGTCTAAGGCCGAATGTACATTCCGGTGAGATATAAATATCAATTTGATTAGCTAGCAGGTCTTGTCAGATACAGTGTCTCATCTCCTCGGTCATTTGAGCGATGACGTGGTCTGAAGGTTTCTGTAAAAGGCTGTGGGGTCTTAACTCAAACCTATATAAGACAGGGGCTGAGCTTCGGCCAAGACTGCAAGGGAAGATAACTCCTTAGATCATTGTCTTGCCTCTTCTCCCTGCGTTGAAAAGCAGCTTCAAGGTGAGTTTGAGCCTAGCCAAGAACACTTACTATGACGATGATGATTTTTGTTGTTGTTCCAGTCCAGAGCAAGCCTTAGGATCTTAAGAAGCACAACTGCACGGGAGGAATTTGGCATCTCCAAGACAGGAAGCCGGCAGTTGTGTTTTGTTGTGGGTTTTCGGCCAGGCCAAAGTTGCTGAAATTGCGCAAACTGGGAATCTGATGTGGAAGCTACCTTTGACCATCTCAGTGGGACTGAAAGAGAGAGAGAAACAGAAATAAAGAGAGAACTAAAGAGAGAAAGAGAAAGAGAGAAAGAGAAATAAAGAGAGAGGAATAAAGAGAGAAAGAGAAATAAAGAGAGAGAGCAAGAAACAGAAAGAAATAGAGGTAAGTAAAGATAAAGAGAAATGAAAAGAAAGATAAAAGGAGAGAGAACGAGAAAGGAAAAGAGAAAGAACGAGGAAAGCAAAAAAGAAAAAGATTGAGAGAGAAAAAAAGAAAGAAAGACAGAAAGAAAGACAGAAAGAGCTAAAGTGAAATAGAGAGACAGAAATAGAATTAAAGAGAGAGAGAAAGGGAGAGAGAGAGGGGAATAGAGATGAAGAGATAAAGAGGCAGGGAGATTTCATGAAAGACATTCTGTTTGCTAGTTTTTGGCTGTTTTTAATATCTTAATCTACCCTCTAACTCCACTTCTAGAAATGCATTGGGAGGCTGCAAATTTGCTTCCTTGATTCTGCAAGTGTTCTTCCTTGCAAAGATTCCTGCGTTTTGCAGATCTCGTCCAAAAATGTTACTTGTGTGCAATGAAATTCAAACTCCTTCTCTCTCTCTCTCTCTCTCTCTCTTTTTTTTTTTTTTTAACCTCTTCCCAGCTCTGAGATGGCATTCTCTGGAATACTGAATGATGCTGACATTGCAGCTGCTTTGAAAAGCTGCCAAGGTAATTTCTATATACATATGCCTATATACAGATTATTTTTTTAAAAAATAAACTTGTGTATTGGAAAAAAAAACTTTTGGATTCAAATATTGGAGAGGAGAGGTCATAAACTTTCCAACTTTTGTCCTGACCCCCACCATCAGCACTCCAAAATTCCCAAATGTCTTGGGTGATTTTAGAAAAAAAAAAACAACCATCTGGTATTTTTGCTGTTAGGTCTCTGAATGTTTTACAGTTTTAATATTTTAGAGACAAAACAGTTCTTCCTAAATTTAACATCTTAAACCAGCACACCTGTTTTTAAGGTTAACAAATTCCCAAAGAAAGTGCAGATTACGCAACTAAAAATCAGTCATTGTAAAGCATTTTTGAGTTATTTTCTGACCTTGGACAGAGGTGATCGATTTTCCGCCCCTTAAATCTCTTGACTGTAATATTTAGGATGGTTACAATTTAGCATTTCCCCATCGTCTGCTGCTCTGTTCTGGACTATAGTAGCCATCATCCCCAGCCAGCAGGGCTGATGGGGCAGGGAGTACTGCAAGCCAAAACATCTGGAGCATTTCCTCAACTTTGGTGTGTGATCAGTGGATGTGCACAGTGGATGAAGGACTTTTCTAGGGATTTAGATACCTATCCGCCCACTTATGAACTCTGCCTAGTATTGAAATGTGACCCCAGACATTCCTTCCTGTCTCTAAATATGGCCCTGCAAAGCCCACGTATAATTCAGACAAGAAGAGAGATGATATTTTTCCTGTATGAAAAAATGGGACCGAACTACTTCTCTGGAGCAGTGGTCGCTAACCAGTGGGCTGGGGACCACTGGTGATCCACAAGAAAATTTTGGTGGTCCGCAGAGAAATGTCTCCCCCAAAGCAATTAATCCAGGCTGCTCAGGAACGCAAGGCTGCGCCGCCCACATGGCCCGTGGGAACACAAGGCTTGTGTCGCTTGCTTTGTGAACAGCGCGAAGTAGTGAGGGGAGGGGGGAAAGGGTAGAGGGGGGGAACTTGCCCCACTCGCCCCACACACCTCGACTGGTCACCGGTCTGTTTCTTTCCACTTCTTTCTTCTGCTTCTAGCTGTACGCAAGGAAAGCAGCCAAAGTCTTTCTTTCTCTCCCCCAAACTCCACCAGAAATGGATCTTTGGGACCCTGCAAGGCATCCGACTCCAAGAGGCTGCGCTGGTGTGACGAGTCTCACAAAGACTCATTTCTGGTAGAGTTTGGGGGAGAGAAAGAAAGACTTCTGCGGCTTCTGCTGCTTTCCTTGCATGAAGCCAAAAGTCTCTCTCTCTCTCTCTCCCCCTGAGAACAAAGCTGGAGACGGTACCCTTCGATCCCAAATAAAAAATGATCGATCGGTAGGAAAACGGGGTGGGGGATTTTCTTGCAGACTTTTGGGGGGGATTTTTCCCAGGGTCTCTAAAATTATGAGTTTGGTGATCCCTGAGGCCCAAAAGGTTGGCGACCCCTGCTCAGGAGGATCCATTAGAACGGATTGTAGCGATGAGGTTAGTAGATGTTGTAAGGACGCCATGTTGACCACAAAGCGAAGCAGGGTGATTGAAGCTTCTAGCTCAACAGCTTCTTAAGGAAACTGTGTTCTTTACATGCCGACCTAAAGCTTGAGAGCTCAAAGGCTGGAAGGCTCTTGGGTTTGACACATTCTTCTCCCAAGGGAGGAGGGATAGTACAGAGATGCTGTCTGGGCTGTGGGTGGCAGGGTTGTCCATGGTTCTCTTCTGGAGAGTGTGCTGCTCTGGGCTTTACGCTTCCTGCAGTAGCTTCAGGAGATCAAAGAATCTGAAGGAAGTCCTCCAGGGATGAGTGATAGGTATTTTGGAGCTGAGAAGGGTCTCGGAAAATTCATCGGCCCTCTCTGTATAAGCATCTCCTAAGTTAATGCCTTTCAGATATAGTGGATGTTAACTTCTATACTTCCCAGTTGCTGGGTGGATGGATGGAAGAAAAGAAGGAAAGAAGGAAGGAGAGAGGGAAGGGAGGGAGAGAAGAAGGAAGGAGTGAGGCTAGCTGGCTGGAAGGAAGGAAGGAAAGAAGGAAGGAAGGAAGGAAGGAAGGAAGGAAGGAAGGAAGGAAGGAAGGAAGGAAGGAAGGAAGGAAGTAGAGAAGGAAGGAAGGAAAGAACAAGGAAGGGAGGGAAGGAGAGATGGAAGGGAGGGGAAAGAGGGAGGGAGGAAGAAAGAAAGAGTGAGTGAGTGAGTGAGGAAGGGAGGGAGAGAGGGAAGGAGAGAGGGAGGGAAGGGAGGGGAAAGAGGGAGGGAGGGCGGGAGGAGAGAAGGAAGGAAGGAAAGAGCAAGGGAGGGAGGGAAGGAGAGATGGAAGGGAGGGGAAAGAAGGAGGGAGGAAGAAAGGAAGAGGAAAGAGGGAGGCAGGAAGAAAGGAAGGAGTGAGTGAGTGAGGAAGAGAGGGAGGGAAGGAAAGAGGGAAGGAAGGGAGGGGAAAGAGGGAGGGAGGGAGGAAAGAAGGAAGGAAGGAAGGAAGGAAGGAAGGAAGGAAGGAAGGAAGGAAAGGAGGGAGGGAGGGAGGGAGGGAGGAAGAAAGAAAGGAAGGAGGCAAACTACAATGCCACCCTTGATCGGGAACACGATGGAAGATGTTTATGTCTCAATTCCCATTAGAAAAAGACAGAGCAGGCACAGACAAATTCTAACCCCCTACAAAATTCTGCAGGAAATATTATTGCCTACCTAACGTAATTCCTTAAACTCGTCACCTGGGTTTTGAAAAACGAGGAATGTTTTGTTCGAAATGGAACATTCTGGCTGCTTGAAAACCCACCGGCCCCTACCCACCAGCCCAGGATTGATGTCAGAACATAGCTACAGAGAATTTGAGTCAGAACTGGCCACGCAACCAAGAAGTTCAGGGCACATCTAGATTTAAAAATCAGTTCCTATTTACTTTGCTTTTTTGGGGTGGCTGATATTTAATCTGTCCCTAAACTTTTTTTTTAATTGGTGTCCAAGCGTAAAGTCAATTAAGGTCAGCACCTCAAATGTCTACTTCACCCCCAACTGACATGATTGGGACAGCAAAAAAGGTGATGCTGGATTTACGGGAAGTCCTCAAACTTAATCATTTTGGGGGCAATCGTTCCGAGTTACAATGGCAGTGGGGTAAATGATTTATGACCCGCCTTTACGCTGACCACGTCTTACATCTCCTGATATTTTGTCCTCTTTTTCTCTTCCTCTTTCGGTTTCCTTTTCCGCAGCTGCCGATTCCTTCAGCTGCAAGACATTCTTTGCCAAATCCGGTTTGCAGGGCAAATCCAAGGATCAGCTAACAAAAGTATTTGAAGTTATTGATCAAGACAAGAGTGGATACATTGAGGAAGGGGAGCTGAAGTGAGTCAAACTTAAACAACCTCCCTCCATCCCTGATTAGGGACCCAAGCGGCCATTTCCAAATACAAACACATCATCAATCCTTTGTACTGCCTTATCCTCTCTTAATGACCGGTCGCTGAGTGATGGGCATTATGAAAGACACACCAAAAGAGACTTACAACCCAGATTCAAAATTGTGACATCGCCGCCCTCGCCCCCATAGTTATATGATCACAAACTAGCCCATATTTATAGCTGATTGCAGCACCTTGCAGTTACACAGTTGTGATTTGCATTATTTATTTACCGGACACCAGCGTTTACATCTCTTTTCTAGCCAAAAAAAAAAAAAAAAAGATCTAATAATGACTCAGACTTCCATCCTTCCGAGGTCAGTAAAATGAGGACCCAGATTGTTGGGGACAAGAGGCTGACTCTGTAAACCGCTTAGAGAGAGCCGTCAAGCGCTGTGAAGCGGTATATAAGTCTAAGAGCTATTGCTGATTAGCTGTGGGGGCGCAGTGGTAAGAATGCAGTTCTGCAGGCTGACTCTGCCCCCTGCCAGGAGTTTGATCCTGACCGGTTCAAAGTTGACTCAGCCTTCGTTCCTTCCGAGCTCAGTAAAATGAGGACCCAGATTATGGGGGCAAGAGGCTGACTCTGAGAGGGCTGTAAAAGCACTGTGAAGCGGTATATAAGTCTGCTATTGCTTGCGAAGGACGGAAGGAAAGAAGGAAGGAAGGAAGGAAGGAAGGAAGCTGTGCGGGCACAGTGGTTAGAATGCAGCACTGCCGGCAAACTCTGCCACCTGCCAGGAGTTCGATCCTGACCAGTTCAAGGTTGACTCAGCCTTCCATCCTTCCGAGGTGGGTAAAATGAGGAGCCAGATTGTTGGGGAGCAAGAGGCTGACTTTTGTAAACCGCTTAAAGTGGGCTGTGTAAAGCACTGTGAAGGCGGTATATAAGTCTAAGTGCTATTGCAACTGTCATGGCACTCCAATCACCTTGTTAGTTACCTCTTGTTTATCTGTCCCTTAGAATGTTCATGCAGAATTTTGATGGGAAAGCCAGAGTGCTGACTGATAAGGAGACTTTGGAGTTTCTGAAAGCAGGTGACACCGATGGAGATGGCAAAATTGGCGTGGATGGTAAGGAAGACTTCACGGATCCCCCCTCTCCAATGTCCAGAACGATGGCCATGTTACTCAAATATCATTCCCTCAGACAGTAGACAGCGAACATCCGCAGGTTTAGAATTATTTAGCAGAGTTGAGTTAATTCTGTAGCTAACTGCTGAGAGCCTAAATAATTACACTGGCATATGAAATCAATTAATCAATCAACCGATCAATTGTCCAGAGGGAGGGCAAATATTTTTTATTTTATATATTTATTTACATTGATATGCTGCCCATCTCCCTTATAAGGCGACTGTCTGGGTGCAATCTTGCAGATTGTAAAAAGACCAAGAGATAAATAGTTAAAATATGAAAATTAGGCTATTTCAAATTTAAAAATTACAGAGGGGAAAAACAGGACTCAGAGACAGATGGTGAAGGGGAAGGGGTGGTTGCCACGAGAATGTAGTGAGGTAAGTGTTACGTCTGCCACCTTCATATGGCGACAATCCCTGGAATTAATTCCTAAGGTTAGATAATAAATCGATATACATTAATAAGTAAAACAAGTCAGCCACTTGAAATGGATAGAAACTGTTTTCTTTAGCATCTGCTATCCACGATAATCTAGAAACCTGTTATCTATGGACTTGAGTAGACAAGATTCAAAAAAATATAACCTTTCCTTTCCTTTTCCTCCCCTTTTCCTCCCCTTTCCCTTTTTTTCTTTTCTTTTCCAGAGTTTGTAGTCCTGGTTTCCAAGTGTTAAAGCGATTCAAGGGAAGACCAAGCCAATTGTATTGTACAACATCCTTTCTTATTGCAAGTCAACTATTTATTTATACATTTTATACAGTGAAACAGCATTGACAGTGGCCAGCAAGTTGTTTCTTACTATTTGGGAACTGTGTTAACTCCCAATGCACTGTTCGACCTTTATTATTGTCCATTGTTGTAAAATTCATAATTAAAAGGGCTTTCTACATCAAAAAGCAGGACAGAGTCGCGGCCCAAGGGAAAAGAAATTGGATATTTCGTTTTGTTGGTAGGGTCCATTTAAGACGACAACTCAGTTGAGGGGAGTTTTCTAAGAAATTTCATCAAGAGTTAACCAAGCGACCGCCTTCCTTCCCAACCTAGTATATGACATGATATTGGAAAAACAGTTAAATAAGAAGTTTTTGCCTTACCTAACCAGGTTCACAAAACCCTTTACTAGTCATACCCGTGGAATTGTCCATTCATCCATATAAAGTGACTTCATCATTCACAGATTTTGAGCCTGTTTCTTTGCCGGATGCAATTACCATGGTGACACCCCTCCTGTCCTTGCTTAGTTTCAATCCATCAGATTTAACAGATTAACAGAGTTGGAAGGGAACTTGTGGGTCATCTAGTCCACCCCCACCCTCCACCCAAGCAGGAGATCTAGCACCATTTCTGACAGACGGCGGTCCAGCCTCTTCTTGAAAGCCTCCAGTGATGAAGCTCCCATATCTTCTGAAGGCAACTTCAGTTCCATTAGCTGATTATTCTCCCTGTCAGAAAATTTCTCCTCATTTCCTGGTTGAATCTCTCCTGGATCACTTTCCATCCATTATTCCTTGTCTGGCCTTCGGGTGCTTTGGAGAATAGCTTGACCCCCTTCCTCCTCTCTGTGGCAGCCCCTCAAATATTGGACAGGCTGCTCTCATGTCTCCCCTGGTCCTTCTCTTCACAATACCTTCATCACTCTCAACCTTGCAATTTTTAAGATGCGCGGACTTCAACTCCCAGAATTTCCCAGGGCAGCATGCTGGCTTGGGAACCGTGGAAATTGGGAGTCCACGCAGAGTTGCCGAGATTGAAAAAGGCTGCTTCAAATGATGAATGAACACGCCATAATTTGAGAGAGAGAGAGAGAGAGAGAGAGAGAGTCTGGCTTCAAAATTCATTTAGAGTTTTAAATAGAGCATTGCTGGGTGGGTTGGAGGTCTGTGCTAGATCTTTAACTCTGGTCCATCATAAATCAGGAAAGAACCCGGAAGCTCAGAATATCTGTATTTAAAGCAGGGTCTAAATTAGGGGTCATATCAACGTGCATTGGACTGACTGATTGATAGCAAGAAATCGTACATGATTCAAAGTCTCACTTGAAGTCCTGATCCTCTGGAGATGTTCAAAATCCAGATAGGACCAATAAAAACAACAACAGTGCATTGTCCCAGTCATAGGCATGGTAATGACATAATGTTTTGGTTTTTTTAAAAAGCAAAATCAATGTGGAAGCTTTCCACATCTATTTTGCTTCTGTTCCGTTCTCCTTTAAAAAACAAAAAAGGAAAACCATATAACCTAGGATACAGCTCCTATAACAAAATGACTATTTGTTGTTGGTTCAATTTATTTGCCGGCTGTTCTAGGCAGCTTACAACAATAAAAAATGGAGGAATGAAAAGAAGCGTAAACATAAAGTGATGGAACAACAGAATAAACCAGAAAAAAAAGAAAGAAAACAATGATATGAGAATAGATATTGATGGCTTTTGGCACTTGATCCTTAACCATCGGATTTGATGGTTGGGTTTAAACACCAGTTCAGTGGCCCCTACTGGCTAGCAATGTTGGATAATCACCTTCATCCCACCTTCTAGTCCTCAGACTCGGGAAAAAGTCCCTCCTGACTGAGGGAGTCATCTCCAAAAGAAACTCCCATGGTGGCACAGTGGTTAGAAAGCAGTATTGCAAGCTGACTCTGCCCACTGCCACGAGTTCGATCCTGACCAGCTCAAGGTTGACTCAGCCTTCTATCCTTCCAAGGATGGTAAAATGAGAACCCAGATGGTTAGGGGCAAAATGCGGACTCTGTAAACTGCTTAGAGAGGGCTGTCAGGCACTATAAAGCGGTATATAAATCTAAGTGCTATTGCTACTGGCTGCCCTGTAGCTATCCAACAGCTTCAATTGCTAGAAATACTCAAGTGGTATCTTATGAAGCACTCTTATGAGGAATGCTAGAAAGTGAAGGTTTGCCTTGTAACACCCCAACTCCCCATTGCAAATGGCTTTATTAAAAGATTTAAAAAAAAATCTAAGCCACATGGGACACCATAAACACACTTTTGAGTTCTCTGTCCTCATATTTTGCAAATAAATTCTTTCAATCGTCAAGGCTGGGGCCTGTGGTTGACTCTTCAAGAAGGCATCTGTTCTTCTTTCAAAACTGTCCTCTCGTCTGTGTCTCTAATGCGGCCAAGAGTTAAAGACATATCCCATAACCGAGGACTATTTTTGCCTGTCCTGCTGTTCTAAGCACGTCTTCCTTTCAACCCTACTACAAACTTCATGCGTGGGGCAACGATTATTTTCAGCTGGTGGCCAACAGTGTATTGGAATGGATGTGTCAATTGTCCACCGCTGAATACTTGCTGTCAGCATTCCAACTAGCCAGCTCCAAATCAATAAACTCCCCAGATCAACATTTCCTCCAGGGTCCATTTTATTAGAGTTGTCCTAATGGCACATCTGGGAAAACTCAAATCTGAGAGTCGCGTGTTTTCCCTTCCCAAAAGAGAAATCAAAGATCCACCCCCTGCACCCATCAGTCCATCACATGGCCCAATCAAACCTTCGCCCCACTTGGAGACATCCCTTCAGTCACTCCCCTCCAGGTGCAGGGCAACTTGTCCTTGACTCTCTGAGAAAGGAATGTTGTTGTGTCTATTCTTCTATGAAATCCCCCCGCTCCCAAATTCCTAGGCACTGAATGTGGCAGCCTTGAAGCTCTCAAGAAAAAAAACAGCTTCCAATGCTGGCACTTGTGGCTTTTCCCAACCATTCTTAAGAGCTGTTTTCTAGATGGTTAACTCTCCCTTAATCTTTAGGGGCTATCTTATTGTTGAGCGAAAGGAAGAAAACCTAAATAATTCAACAATTTAAGGGATGGCTCTCCCGGATTACATCACCGACGGCCCCAGCCGGTGAGATACGGTTACGGAGTCGCCAGGGTGATTCTAGATGATCTGTTTTGACAATCCTCAGGTGGAGAATATCAAACGGCAGCTTAGAGCCATTTGGTTTCCAATTGCGGATCGAGCAGAATCTTAATCTCTCTCCAAGAGGCCGGAACGATAAGGTCACTCCGAAAACACGTCTCTAATTTGGACATTTTCCTACAGAGAAGGCAGGAGGTTTCATACTTCGTGCCGATGGCCTCGTCTTGGGAGAGACTCACCAATTGTCCCCAGAAAATATGTATTATTCGCTAGTCATGGGTTTCCTTTTAATATTTCAAAACAGGAAACTATCTCAGAGGCCTTAGTAGGAAGTCTACTGGTGTAGGGTCTCCCGCTTGGGCAGGGGAGTTGGACTAGAAGGCCTCCAAGTCTTCTGTTATTCTGTTATTTCAGGGCCTATTTGTGGAGAGAGGTAAGAAAAGCCCTCTCATTAGTCCGGCTGACCCCAATCATGTCATTATTCTAATTAAGGGAGGCAGAAAGCAATGCCTGAGATGAAAGCTATCATCAATGAATAAAGAAGCATCAGTAACTAAAGATTGTCGCCTGTGGAAGAATAGTTCTGAAATGCAATTCTGCTTCACTTTGGAGACACGTTTGGATAGGATTAGTATTATCCGGAACTCCGGGATGAGATTTCATCCAATCTTCTCTTTGTTTATTTGTTTGTATCCTGTCATTATTATTTTTACAAACAACTCAAGGTAGAGAACATACCCAACATACCTTCCTCCTTCTGTTTTCCCCACAACAACAACCCTGTGAGGTGGGTTGGGCTGACAGAGGTAGTGGCCCTCCCAGCTGCCTTTTATGCTTAAGGTGGGACTAGATCTCATCATCTCCTGGTCCAAAGCCAGCTTTCATGCCTAAGGCAGAACTAGAACTCATTGTCTCCTAGTGGTTGGTCCAAAGTCACCCAGCCGGCTTTCAGGAGTAAGGCAGAACTAGAACTCACTGTCTCCTAGTGATTGGCCCAAATTCCTCCAGCCAGCTTTCATGCGTAAACTGGACTAGAATTCATTGTCTCTTGCTTTCTAGCCTGGTGCCTTAACGTGAGACGAAATGGATTCATTTCACTTACTTTCTTGATTTTTCTGGGCTCCTTACAGAACCAGTCAATTCTCTTGAACCATTTCATTCTTCCCAGGTCATTGCTGAAGGACAAGATTGGGCAAAAAGTTATTTCACAATTGGATGTCCCTGATTTCTGCACTATCTGAATATTGATAAGACAAGCATTCCTACGGAAGGCAAAATGCATACCGCAGCCAGAGCAGGAGCTCAAATAGTGTCATAGTGTCCTCATTATCTCTGCATGGACCTTGGGAAGGACATGCGTCAGTCAAACCCACAACAAGACCAAAGGATCTCCTGCACCACATATGTGCACGTTCTAAAAGATGCCCACATGGTAATATCACAGCTATTTCCTTCGCTGCCAGAATCCAAGTTGGGGTAAGACTTCTATGAGTTATCAGTGGGGAATCACCTTCCTTCCTTCCTTCCTTCCTTCCTTCCTTCCTTCCTTCCTTCCTTCCTCCCTCCCTCCCTCCCTCCTTCCTTCCTTCCTTCCTTCCTTCCTTCGTTCTTTGAATACCTATAGCTAGATGACAACCTTCTGTTCTCTCTTTCTGGGTTCTTCAATAAATATAGCTAGATTCCTCCCTCCCTCCCTGCCTCCCTCCCTTCCTTCCTTCCTTCCTTCCTTCCTTCCTTCCTTCCTTCCTTCCTTCTTTTTTTCTTTGAATACCTATAGCTAGATGACAACCTTCTGTTCTCTCTTTCTAGGTTCTTCAATAAATATAGCTAGATTCCTCCCTTCCTCCCTCCCTCCCTCCCCCCCAGGAGATGTCGTTCCTTGTTCAAAGCATTGAGTACTAATCTCTCCTTTCCAGACCATCTAGCTTTAGTGGGCCTTGATGCTGGGCTAAGCACAAAAGTTGGCCTGCCACCCATTTTCATTCTCTTTCTGTGTTATTAGATGTGGGAATCTCTAGAGTTCTCCCCATCCTATCCTCCTTGGGTATAAATAGACGGGGGAGGGCGGGGGGACAAAACCCATTTCATTAGTTAAACGCGACACCTGAGCCCAGTCTCACATGGAGCACCTAATCCTCAAAAAGGTAACCCAAGTAGCTCTTGTCATTCACTGAATCTCATATAAATTCGATAGAGAACTCTTTGCCAAAGGTGCCGCCTGGCTAGACATTATTTGCGCTTTGGGGCTCCATCATCCCTGCTCTGCTAATCCGTACAAAGGAAAGTAAGCAGAAAGTACAAACCAGTCCCTGTGAAGTGGAGTTTGCAATTTGCCTTCGAGGAATAGTGTAAAGGAGACACGTATGAAAAAAAAGCATCTCACAAAAGTGCCTCCGCTCTTAATTGTGATTAGATTGTTGTGACTTGGATGAACTACAAAGCTGAAAAATTCTAGTCTGATACTGGGAGGCAGGAAGGCAGGAAGGCAGGAAGGCAGGCAGGAAGGAAGGAAGGAAGGAAGGGAGGAAGGGAGAGAGGACTATTTGAATATGATGGATAAAAACAAGAGTGATTGATGAATGATTATACTGGTTATAGTGGTTATGCCATTTGTAAGGCAATTTGTAAGAGGTT
The DNA here is from genome assembly GCF_049901715.1 of Pseudonaja textilis. Lineage (NCBI taxonomy): Eukaryota > Metazoa > Chordata > Lepidosauria > Squamata > Elapidae > Pseudonaja > Pseudonaja textilis. Next base: position 5,280,288 of record NC_142003.1, read on the forward strand.
GTTTCTTCTCTTTCTTCTTATTTCTCTTACATTGCTTGAGTGAAAATACTGCCTTTCCTTTCCTTGTAATACTGCTTTGCTATACCTTCCTTTATCAGGGTCCAAGATGAGCATAAGTGACTTCCTTAGTCCTTCGGATATTGCTGCTGCACTCCAAGATTGTCAAGGTAAGAGGACATTGGGGTAAATAAATTAAGAGTTGTTTTACTAGGGCAGATCAAAAGCTCCGATGCAGCCTAAGACTGTTTTTGTGAGTCTTAGATTGAGAAATTTACAAACAGAGCTGAATTTCCAGCGTTCTAGACAAAGGATGAGTTGGGCAAGGAAGTAATTATTAGGCCACCAATTTAGATGGTGCCTTGCACGTTAAATGTGTCTTGATCCCTTCAAAATTGGGGATGCGGGTGGCCTGTTAATTAATGTTTGTCCAAAACTACCTCTTGAATTGAGATGTTTCTATTATAGTTCTATCGTGGCTGTCTGGCTAACAAGTAGGATGTGTAACTAATGATTTTGATTCTTAATAAGAGTTGAAGACTGTAGGCTCTTACCGACATGTTGACATCCAAATGTGGACTTTCCCCTAGATATGACTTTCCTTTTAAAATTATCAGTCCATGTTTTGGATTTGTGTGTGTGTGTGGTTGTTGTCGACGGGATTGGGTTTAGCATCTTGGAAGAACCGTGTCTGTGCAAACCAAGTCGACTTGTCTTCCACATGGAAGTTTTACAAACTGAGCATCTTTAGTAAGAGAATGTAATGTATACAGCAAAACCACAGCAACACAGATGATTAGGGAACTGGAGGTTAAAACATACGAAGAACCGTTGCAAGGACTTAATTTGTAAGTAAGTAAGTAAGAACTGGGTGTGGCTAGTTTAATGAAAAGAAGGGTTAGGGGTGACGTGATAGCAGCCTGCCAATATCTAAGGGGCCGCCACAAAGAAGACGGGGGGTCAGTCTATTTTGCAAAGCACCAGAAGGCAAAACAAGAAGCAACAGGTGGAAACTAATCAAAAAGAGAATCAATCTAGAATTAAGGAGAAATTTCCTGACAGTCAGAACAATTCATCAGTGGAACAACTTGCCTCCAGAAGTTGTGGCTGCTCCAAAAATGGACAGCCATTTGTCTGAACTGTTATAGGGTTTACTGATTGAGCAGGGGGTTGGACTAGAAGACCTCCAAGGTCCCTTCCAAGGTCCTTCACAATGGTTCTTTTTTCCCCTTCTTCTTCTTGTCTTCCTAGCTCCAGATAGTTTCAACCACAGAAAATTCTTCCAGCTTATTGGAATGTCCAAAAAGAGCAGCAGCCAAATCAAGGACATTTTCCAAATATTAGACCACAATCAAAGTGGATTTATTGAAGAACAAGAGTTAACGTAAGGAAGCCCCACAATTTTCTTCTGTCTTTCTTTAAATATATTCTGAGTACTGTAGGTACAATCCTGGTTTGTTTTACGTGGGAGGGAAGCCCAAATAAAATCTGTGGACTTTCCTTCCTGACAGGATTGTCTGAAATGGTGCTGCAGATCTCTGGCTTCTCGTTTAAAATTGCATCTACGCACTGAGAAAACTTTTGGTGTAAAAGGCAAACATTTTTGAATTTAAAATCTTTTTATGCATGTAAGAATATTTCTTGAACTTATGGCACATGATATACTAACGTCTGTCCTCATATATCAAGAGATTTCAAAATAAAAAATAGTTAAAAGACTTAGCGGAAAGCCAATTAAAAAAGAGAAAATGCCAAATGACTTAGCGCAATGTTTCACAACTTTGGCAACTTCAAGCTGTGTGGACTTCAACTCCCAGAATTCCCCAGCCAGCATGGAATTCTAGGAATTGGTAGTCAACACAGCTTAAAGTTGCCACGATTGAGAAAAACTGGCCTAGAGTTTTATCTGGCATTCCTAACGTATCAACTCGGCTCAAAAGAATTTCACCGCATGAAATTGCTTTCCTCCTCCTCTCTCTAGATACTTCCTCCAGAGATTTGATCCCGGGGCTCGCTTGTTAACAGCGACAGAAATTGAAAAATTTATGGCGGCAGCAGACCACGATGGAGATGGCAGAGTTGGGACTGAAGGTACGAGTTGGTTGACTCGGATTTGTTCTGTCATGCCGTCTCTCCCGAAGAGAAAAATGCAATCCATAGATGGATCTTTTTGAGGGAGGAATGGGATCATTGCTCCAGGCACCATCGACAGAGGAGCTCCTAGCCAAATTCTAGTTTCAAAACGTGAAGTGAGCAAATGGTTTGAGATGACCCATTACTCATAACAAGCTAAGGTGTGGAAAGAAGTTTTCTAGAGTTATCTGAGATATTCTCTTGTTCCCTGGGAGTGCCTTTGTTTTGCCCATCACCTTCAACGGAGAAGGTTTATGTAGGAGGCAGTGAGAAGAAAAAGGAAGAGAGAATTCAAATTAAAACTCTGCCCTTGGTGAAAAAAAGGTTCCTTGGGAACCATTTCCAACAATGGTCACTGAAAAAGTCTAGCAAGGTAACAATAGCCTCCCTTTTTATTTTTAATAATCTATTTTTTTTTATTTTATTCCAATTAAAATACAAACTCCCTAAGTAATGCAAAAACAACAGAATAAGACACAAGAGTGTATAAAATGAAAAAAACAAGTCATACACACACACACACACAAATTAATTGTCCCTATAGTTGAACGCTGATAAATATACTTCAAAAATAGTAACTCCACCCCTCCTTGTGAAGCAGGCACACAAGTTATTGTTGACTATAAATTGTGTGTGAAGCCAACCATGGTCTCCATCAAGAGTTTAGAACTTCTGGATATGAAAAGTTTAGTGTTGGTAGTTCAACTTCAACTCTTCTATTGAAGAATGAGTCCACTCAAAAATTTTCGAACTGCTTCTCCTTTTTATTGCAGAATTCCAGGAGATGGTGCAGTCCTAAAGGACCGGAAGTGGCGGAAGAACTTCTGCTAACCCGAAAAAGTTCTCTTGAAACTTTCAAATCCAAGGATCCTTTGTTATGCTTTGCCTCCTATTCAGTGGTGCGCTGCACATAGTCCTCAAGATACGACCGTAATGCCCATTACAATTGTGACAGTCGTTAAGTTAAAGCTTGACCGCATACCCCAGCTCTATCCCTGTGGTTGCTCATAAGGATGAATGACCACTGTTGTAACTTTGAAACAGGGTCATACGTCATTTGGGACCCTCTGTTGTAATGGTGAACATGTCACATCACAAGGACTAGCTGTCCAATTTCCAAAGCTGTCCAATTTCCTTAATTCTCTCAAGCTACCAAATAAAGATCATTTCAAAGTCACTGTCTCTGTGGTACAACGGACAGATATCTCTCTTTGAACAGGGACATCTGTTTTCCAAGTCAGGATGACAACTTGCCATTTCAGGTATCAGACACAAGGGGAGGTGGGGAAAATAAAAACTAAGCCTGTTGACCCCAAGGTGGGCTGTCAGCATTTCTTCTATGGCTTCTAGACCTGGACAAAAGATTTTGGATGTACAGATAAGACCTCGACTTACAACAGTTCCTTTAGTGATCATTCAAAGTTACAACGGCATTGGAAAGTGACTTATGACCGTTTCTCACACTTAAAACCATTGTAGCCTCCCCAATGGTCACGTGATCAAAATTTGGACACTTGGCATCTGACTCACATTTATAATGGTTGCAGTGGGGAAGCCAGATTCACTGTGTTAATAACTTAACCACTTAACAACCGTGGCAAGAAAGATTGCGAAATGGGTCAAAACTCACTTAACGACTGCCTTGGTTAGCCACAGAAATTTTGGGCTCATTTATGGTCGTTAGGTTGAGGATTACTGTAGACTTGAGTCCATGCATAGTAAGCAAATCCGGGAAGCGGTAAATAACCAATGAATGAAACTGTAACCTTGTCTACTTATGCAAACAGTATAAAAATCTGATATTAGCCTGTCTTTGAAATTGTTTGACAATTTGCTTTTGCACAGAAATAAACGTGTTTGAATTCCACTTTTCTCGACTCCATTATTTTTAAAAACAGACATTATTGAAACTTTGCAAACTACAAATGAAAACAAATATAGTAAGGAAACGGGGCAATGTTACTGTCTGCTGGATCTCTGCTAGTTGGTGGTTGAACCTAAAAGGCAGAAGCCATAGTTTATAGTGCATCATTAACCCGTATTATTGCAAAGATGATTAAATTAACTTCCTTGATTGTAGGAAAGAATTTGTTTATTGTTGATGGGAAATCCCTTATACATTTTCTGCATGAAAGCGAGGGGGGGGGAAATGCACAAATGTCAACTTTGCTGAATATATATAAAAAGGTAAAGATAAAAAATGAGCTTTTAAAATAATTTCATAAATTCTGCAATTGTATTTGTTGCGGTGGAAATTGGAAGTTCTCTTCTTTCTCACAATGCTTTTGCTTCTTTCTTTCTTTCTCTCCTTCCTTCCTTCTTGCTTGCCTGCCTGCCTTCCTTTCCTTTCTTTTCCTTCTCTCTCTTTTCTTTCTTCTCCTTCCTTTTTACTGGACCTCTTCCCCCCTTTCGTCTTAAGTTTTTATGCCCACTTTAAAACTTTTAATAAACTTTATTAACCACCAAGACAGGGCAGAACCGGGCGGCGCAGGCCTTCCTCCTCTTCCATTTTAACAGAGCAGTCCCGAGGCGGCCGCATCCTCCCGCTTCCCCTCACTCGCTCCGGGCTCGGCCTGCCTGCCTCCCTGCCTGCCTGCCTGCCGCGGCCGCCCTCCTCTGGGCCGGGTTGGGCGGGCGCGCGCGCAGCGGCAAGGCGGGCCAGGCGAGTCCGGGGCTTCGGACGGCGGGCAGGCCGCGGGCCGGAGAGGCGGACGAGGAGGAGGCGAAAGCGGCCGCCCCGAGGCTGCTCTGCTCCGCGGTCCCCTCCCACCCCCGGCAGGATGGCGGCGGCGGCGGCGGCGGAGTCGGGGACCGGGCCGGAGAAGCTGTTGGGGCCGGCCCTGCTCGGCTTCTTCGTCTACAACCCGCGGCTGGGCCCGCGAGAGGGCGAGGTGGGGCGGGCGGAAGGACGAGAAGGGAGAGCCGGGACCCTCTGGCGAGAGGGCGGGCAGGGGAGACGGAGGGCCGGCCGGGGCTTCCTCGCGGGGGAGCGGCTCTGGCGGCCGGGCCCAGCGGAGGGACGCAAGCGAGAGGCGGCCCTTCTCTCCGGACAGGCCGAGGCCCGGCCGGCAGGAGGGACGGGAGCGCTTGCACGGCTGGGGGGTGGTGGAGGGGGTGGATGCACAATTGGGGTGTGTGGGAGGTGTTGTTTTGTGTCTGTGTGTGTAACAAACTAGAGAGACATAGATGTGGATTAGGGTTGTTGTGTGGGACTATTTTGTACAATTGCAATAGTGACTGAAATGGTGCAGGTAGGGTCTCCTGCTTGGGTGGGTGGGGGTCGGACTAGATGACCTACAAGGGGCCTTCCAACTCTGTTAATCTGTAAGCAAGTAAGTAGGTAAAGGAAGTTGTGGGTGCTCAGTTACTGGGGGCTTTTTAAGAAGAGACTGGACGGCTGTCTGTGTGGGATGGGTAGAGGACAGGTGTGTCCAGCCTTGGCTGCTTTTAAGACTTTTGGACTTCAACACCCAGAATGGCCCAGCTGACAGGTCTTAAAAGTGGCCAAGGCTGAATGCTTCTGGTGCAGGTGATCCCCAACTTAACAACAGTTCACTTAGGGACCGTTTGAAGTTACAATGGCACGGAAAATAGCAATAGCACTTAGACTTATATATCACTTCACAGAACTTCCCAGCCCTCTCGAAGTGGTTTACAGAGTCAGCCTCTTTGCCCCCAACAATCTGGGTCCTCATTTGACCCACCTCGGAAGGATGGAAGGATGGGTCAACCTTGATCAAACTCCTGGCAGTGGGCAGAGTTAGCCTCAAACACTGCATTTTAACTACTCTGCCACTATACCTACCTACCTATCTACTACCCACCTTCCTTTCTTCCTTCCTTCCTCCCTTCCCTTCCCTTCCTTAACAGTAGCAGACTTATATATCACTTCACAGAACTTCTCAGCCCTCTCTAAGTGGTTTACAGAGTCAGCCTCTTGCCCCCAACAATCTGGGTCCTCATTTGACCCACCTCGGAAGGATGGAAGGATGGGTCAACCTTGAGCCTGGTGAGATTTGAACCGCCAGATTTCAGGCAGTCGGCAGAAGTGACTTATAATGACCGCTTCTCAGACTGTGGCAGCATCTCCATTATCAGGAGATCAAAATTCAGATTCTTAGCTACTGATTCATAGTGCAGTAATCTGGGGTCACAGGATCCCCTTTTGGGACCTTCTGATGAGCAAAGTCAATGGGGAAGCCGGATTCACTTAACAACTGGGTTACTAACTGAACAGCCACAGTGATTCATTTAACGACGATGGCAAGAAAAGTCATAAAATGGGGCAAAACAAATGTCTCATTTAGCACCTACCTCCTGCTAGAGGAGCAGGTTGGGCTAGAAGACTTCCCAGATCCTTTACACTTTTTCACACACCTCTATTCTCTTTCCCCTTTTGGATACATGTGTACACTTACATGCGTGTACATATTGCATACGTGTACACAGACCCAAGTGTACTTTTTCTGTCTTGAGTACATGCAAATTCCTTTTTCACAAAAAAACTTAACAGATATATTTCAGAATGTTAACGTTTCAGCACAATGTATCTTTTAAGGGCCCTATTCATAGACTTGTGAATTAATTTAAAATGGGTTAATAATTGTAAAATGCAATAAGTTGTGAAGGCCTTGTATTTAAAGGTGCTGCACGGATAATATTTAAAATAATGAATTAGGTGTTTCGTTTCTAAATTCAGGAAGAAAAGAAGATTCTCTTCTATTACCCAAATGAAGCAGAGAAGAATGAAAAAATCAGAAATGTTGGATTATGTGAGGCCATTGTTCAGTTTACAAGGTACCACACTCCCTAGGACTGCATGTCTAGTATTTCATTTATTTGGGAAAAATGAAACTTACTTGCCTCTTGGATCAGTGGCGTGAACAAGGTGCTATGACAATAAAGTAAAGTAAACGAAACGAAACCTTGGCCAAAAATATTAAATTGTTTCATTTCCGTAATGATGACATAACTCATGTCATCTTGATGTTCTTGAGGCATGTTACTGATGCTTCAAATCCCACATTTCACCCAAAACAGTGTATCTACTTTTTTCTGATGTTTTGATCACCCCCCCCGTCCCCCGCCCCCAAAAATGAAAAACAGCCTGGGAGAATTATAGAACTAAAATTGCCCTGTGAATTTCTTGGCTAATTAAGGTTTAAACTAAATTTCTACAGTCCATCTTGATTTGTTTACATATTACTTAAACGAGGAGATTTGAGAACACTGTAATGAATAGTTTCCTCCTTTATGAGGAAATAAACACAATAATGGATTATTTCATGCTCTCCTGGTCCTGATGAACATTTAAACTCTGCTAATTCATAATAATATATTTTTTCTTCGTAGAACCTTCAGTCCTACAAAACCTGCAAAATCACTACATACCCAGAAAAATAGACAGTTCTTCAATGAACCGGAAGAAAACTTCTGGATGGTTATGGTATATAAATGCATCGTGCTGTTCTTTGAAGCAATTTTTTTCTGTACTTTCTGAATGTCCTGTCATATTTTTATACCCTTTATGCTGAAAATTTCTCTGAAACGGTTTACAGATGAATAATTGGACAATCCATGCTATCAGATTCCAAAAGGGGAATAAAAGGGATGGCTAGGAGGAGTAAATAAATAAAAACCAAGGTCCCATTTGCTAAGCTATGATGATTAGAAATGATGGTTGCAGTGAAACAATTCAGGAGTCTGGTGGAATAACTGTTGTTGGATGACAGTTTGACCAGAAGTTGTAGGAGAAGGAATGGTAGCATCTGGAGGCGGGGTCAAAAGAAGAATCAGTCTAGAATCCCTACGTAGGCACAAATGAATTCCAATGACCCTTATCCGGAGCCAAAATAGTGCTTAATCCACCATTATTTGCCCGCTGCTCTCTATAAAGGTTCTCAAAAGAGCCTATAGAAGCTAAAACAGGCAAAACAAAATTGCTTAAATGAACTGTTTTGTTCCGTTTTCAAGGTCGTACGGAATCCGGTGATAGAAAAACACAAAGATGGCAAAACAGTTGTCGAATACCAAGAAGAAGAGCTGCTGGTAAGAATGAAATGTCACGTTGGAAATGTTAGCAAATATATCTAGGTGTTGTTTTCCTTTTCTTTGACGACTTGAACCCCTTAAGAGTCGTCTTTTCTTTCTCCCAACATCTGTAAATAGTTTCTGAAATTCTGACCTCCAGAGTGCACCCCTTTCCCCTCATTTCGCTTCTAAAATAAAGTGACAGCACAGCAAGGGATCAGCTTTCTGGCCCATAATGGCCATTCTTCAGCGGTGACCATTATTCTTTTTTTTTTTTTTAATCATTTTATCGTATTAGTTTATTGCATTTTTCCTTGTTCCCATTCAAATGAATGACTTTGCTTAATGACCATTGAAAAAAAATATATTTCCGGTTGCATGAATGCCTTGACTTACTATGGTAACACATTATGCCCAGATTTCTGGCGCAATTTTGGTCATAAGCCAAGGACTACCTACCTGTAGTGTGATCAATACCTATTCAGAAGCCAGAGCCACTGTTTCTAAGATTATTACATCTGGATCCGATCCAATTGCAGCTGGTTTTCATGAGTTGTTAAACTTATTTCCCTGAAAAAGTTTTCTCTTGAAAACAGCAGTTATCTAATGGTGCGATTTGCAACTTCTTGGAGTGGTTTTTTTTTCTCACAGGCATTCCTCTGGGAATATGGTTTGAGAGAAAGGCTGCCACATACAAAGCGTAAAAAAAATGGAGTTGTCGTTTATAGATGGATGGAAAAGTACCGATGGGCAGTTCTGTTTTTGTTTGAGGTTGTTGATGTTGTTTTTTTAAAAAAATAAGCCTGTGTAACTGCATCCTTAGTCAAAATAACTGCCTTTGTGTCTTTGTGATAATGACTTTCTGACTGATTCCGAATCTCTTACAGGACAAAGTTTATAGCTCAGTGTTACAGCAATGTTACAACATGTATAAGGTCAGTTTCACCATAATATTTGTTAATTAAGTTAAGAGTGGGTAAAACAGCTTTTACTTCCCCAAAGTAAAATGGAATACTTTGCTTCAGTTTTTCTGAAGTGTGAGCAGCAGAAATATGAATCCAGCGCTGAATATTTATTGATACTTATTCCGTGTCACGTTTCCTTCATATTATTTCTTGTCATGAACTATTCCATTTTTGTATGTATGCCTTCCAGATGGCACACAGATTTTTTTTAAAAAGGATTAAAATCTAGTCTGTTGTAGAAAGAAAAAGGAAGACAAGGCAATTGCAGGTGATAATCACTTTGGATTGCAATAGGATGCAAAAGGAATGAATAAAATAATGTGTACTGTTGACTGTCATGTATGTCTCATTGATGAGTTGCGTGCTATTTTTGGGAATATATAGGTTGAGGGGAAAGATGTTACCCATTAGCAATCAGAAATACACAGTGTTTGTCATCTGTTATAAGCTTTCCGTAAATAGACTCCTAAGTGCTATGCAAGCATTATTCCTAAAATAATGGAGTGCGATTTTTTCCTTTGAATCCAGGGAAGCTGGAATCCCAGGGCCAACACTCAGTTCAATATTTATGTCTTGAAAAACAAGCGATTAAATGATGATTTAGTTAACCCATTATTTTTTTCCTCTTGAAAATAAATGATTAGCTTTTTAATGGCACGTTCCAAAAAGCCATGGAAGATGGAGGCATCCGGGTTCTGAAAGAAAGACTGGAGAAATTCTTCCATCGGGTGAGACATTTTCCCCTTCTTTTTATCGGAACAAGTGGGTGTTAGTTAAGGTGTTAGTACTTCTACTAGAGAAATACAATGGATTGCCGATAGAAGAGAGTATTTGTAGCTCAGGATTGAAATGTGCTTGGTGGTTTTCTGGCAGACGTTTCATGACCCAACTAAGCAACGTCATCAGTGCTAGTTGGATCATGGAACATCTGCAAGAAAACAGCCAAGCTTTACCTTCCTGCACTCCATCTCTTCTTTCCTCCTGTTTCTTATTCCTTCTCTTTTTTCTATTCTTCCTTCTACTTTGCCATCTCCTCCTCTCCTCCTCCTCCTCCAACTCCACTCCTCCTGGCACTGATGAGGTTTCCTAGTTAGGTCATGAAACTTCTGCAAGGAAACAACCAAGCTCAGAGAGAACCAAGGACTTCAATAATGGGATAGGAAAAACAGATGGATGGATGGATGGATGGATGGATGGAGTTAATTTAGAATCCTGGCAAGATTCTATAATAAGGTGACTCAGAATATCCACTAGATATTTTTTAAAGTATGCTCTCAACCCTTACTTTCTCCTGTAACTGTTTATCAGGAGAATATTGATCAACGGATTATGTGTCAATAAGTCAATGTTGACTTTTAGGAGCCACCTAGATAAATTTTACCCATGACAATCTGTCCCGGATCGGGTCCTTCAGCACTCCCGATGCTGCCCCTCCCCCCCCCATCACCACCGTAACGGAGTCCTTCCACCTGCCTGCTGATCGTTCTCCTCCTCCTCAAGACCCTTCCCCCTTGTGTTTCAGTACTTGCAGACGCTTCACTTGCAGTCCTGCGACCTGCTGGATGTCTTCTGCGGCATCAGCTTCTTCCCGTTAGATAAGATGACCTACTTAAAGATCCAGTCATTCATCAACAAGATGGAGGAGAGCTTGAGCCTTGTCAAGTACACGGCCTTCCTGTACAACGATCAGCTGATCTGGTGAGCACCGGAAAGCTTTGGAGGAGCTTCTGCAGATGGCTGTCTCAGGGGATAACAGATAATCAGAGTTGGAAAGGACCTTGTAGGTCATCTAGGCCAACCTCCCTGCCCAAGTAGGAAACCCTACACCATTTCTGACGGATGGGAATCCAGTCTCTTCTTGAAAGTCTCCAGGGATGAAACTCCCACAACTTCTGAAAAAAGCAACTTCTGTTCCACTGGTTGATGGTTCTCACTGTCAGAAAGTTTCTCCTTATTTTAAGGTTGAATCTCTCCTTGATCAGCTTCCATCCATTGTTCTTTGTCTGGCCTACAGGTGCTTTGGAAAATAGCTTGACTCCCTCTTCTTTGGGGTAGCCCCTGAGATATCAGAAGACTGCTATCATCATGTCACCCCCCTGGTCCTTCTCTTCCTTAGACATACCAAATTCCTGCCACTATTTCTCCTTAGTTCCAGGTTGCTTCTCTCCTTGATTATCCATCCATTGCTTCTTGTCCTGCCTTCAGGTGCTTTGGAGAATAGCTTGACTCCCTCTACTTTGGGGCAGCCCCTGAGATACTGGAAGACTGCTCTCATGTCACCCCATCCTTCTTTTCCTTAAACTAGACATGTCTTCTGTCCATCCATGGTTTGCTCAGATATCTTTCTTTCTTTCTTTCTTTCTTTCTTTCTTTCTTTCTTTCTTTCTTTCTTTCTTTCTTTCTTTCTTTCTTTCTTTCTTTCTCTCTCTCTCTCTCTTTCTTTCTTTCTTTCTTTCTTTCTTTCTTTCTTTCTTTCTTTCTTTCTCTTTCTCCCTCTCTCTCTCCTTCCTTCCTTCCTTCCTTCCTTCCTTCCTTCCTTCCTTCCTTCCTTCCTTCTTTCTTTCCTTTCTTTCCTTCCTTCCTTCAGAAAAGTTTGACCCCTTCCTCCTCTCTGTGGCAGACCCTCAAATATTGGAAAACTGCTATCCTGTCTCCCTTGGTCCTTCTCTTCCTTAGACTAGCCAGGCCCAGTTCCTGTAATCGTTCCTCATATGTTTTAGTCCCCAGTCCCCTAAATCCAGTGGAATGTGGAATAACATGATACAGGATAAAGTAGGGTGCTTGTGTGCACACTTGTGGCGTAGAATCTCTCTGGGCACGCTCAGCATTCTTCCCTGCACACGTAGGTCTCACCATAAGGGTAGGAATGTGCCAAGGATGGGACCTAGGCATAAGAAGGAGAAAATTCCCATGCATTTCCCAGGCCACAGGATATATTATTTCCCTGTCAGGCCACCTGGTTGTCCACATATGATTTACACTACTTGTAAAATTCTTAATCCAGCTGTCTTCTAACCGACTTTGGCAGTCAAAGCAGAGTCTTTTAAGAAGAGACTGGACAGCCACTTGTGTGAAATGCGATAGGGTCTCCTGCTTGAGCAGGGGGTTGGACTAGATGACCTACAAGGTCCCTTCCAGCTGCGTTATTCTATGTTCAGTGTTCTCCTTCCATCTCCTGATATTTTGTCGTCTTTTCACCACATTGTAAAAAAAGATGTTGAGACTCTAGAGAAGAGCAACAAAGACGATTAGGGGGAATGGAGGCTCAAACATATGAAGAACAGTTGCTGGAACTGGGTATGTCTAGTTTGATGGAAAGAAGGACTAGGGGAGACATGATAGCAGTGTTCCAGTATCTCAGGGGCTGCCCCAAAGAAGAGGGAGTCAAGCTATTCTCCAAAGCCCCAGAAGGCAGGACAAGAAGCGATAGGTGGAAACTCATCAAGGAGAGAAGCAACTTAGAACTCAGGAGTAATTTCCTGACCGTTAGAACAACTAATCAATGGAATGAACTAGTAAATGCTCCAACACTGGAGCATTTTTAAGAGACTGGATAACCATTTGTATGAAACGGTGGAGGGTTTCCTGTCTAGGCAGGAGGTTGGACTAGAAGACCTCCCGGGTCCCTTCCAACTCTGTTATTCTATTTTATTTTCTCATCCACTTTTTGTTTCCTTTCTCCAAAGCTGCTCCCGGCACCTTTATTCTGTTAGTTATTTTTTTCCTCAACTATACTAAAAAGATCGGTTAACAAAGGAAACAGAGCAGTTTTTAAGCAGGGGACTAGCTGAATAGCAGCCATTGTTTTGGACCTAAGGACATCCTTGTGCCAACTGCAGGCCAGAGGGAAAAAAGGATGAAATCATTTTTTTTTATAAATCTGATCCTCAGCCTCCCAGAATCTTAGGTTTCTTTCCCCCTCCCAAACTTGGAAGAAGAGCTTCAATGTTGAAAGAAAGAAAGCCCGTGCCCAACGTTGAACAGTAGCTGGTTTTTTTCCCCACTTCTCTCTTTTGACCTCACGCAGAAAAAATGTTGGATTTTAAACAGAAACAGAGGAGGGCTGCCTGCAGCTTGTAACAGGAACCAAAGGGCTTCTCTTCAGCTGTGTTTGCTTTCAAGAGTGTTTATTGACATGGCACAGCTGCCAGCCGCCTCCAGTTTCATTTTTCAGAGCAAGAGCTCAAGAGGTTTCCTATTCAGAAGTGATTAAGGAGCCGAGAGAAGAGGCTTAGATAAAAAGCGATCGATGGAGCCCTGCGTAAAATAATTACCGATTCAAATGGGATTCTAGAGCCCTGTGTAAAATAATTACCGATTCAAATGGGATTCTATAGAGGATCCTCCAGGTTTTACTACAAAACGTTGGCTTCAGATTGGAGGCAAGTGTGTTTACTTCAGTTCTACACATTGACCAGTTAAATAGGCACCCCTAGCAGTTTGAAAGCATGCAAATAGATAAATAGGTACCAGCAGTAGTTCGAAAGCATGCAAATGTGAGTAGAGAATTAGATACCAGTAGCAGTTCGAAAGCCTGCAAATGCAAGTAAATAAATAGGTACTACTAGCAGTTCGAAAGCCTGCAAATGTGAGTAGATAAATAGGTACCACTAGCAGTTTGAAAGCCTGCAAATGTGAGTGGATAAATAGGTACCACTAACAATTCAAAAGCATGCAAGTAGATAAATAGATACCACTAGCAGTTCGAAAGCCTACAAATGCAAGTAGATAAATAGGTACCACTAGCAGTTCAAAAGCATGCAAATGTGAGTAGATAAATAGGTACCACTAACAATTCGAAAGCATGCTAGCAGTTTGAAAGCCTGCAAATGTGAGTAGATAAATAGGTACCACTAGCAGTTTGAAAGCCTGCAAATGAAAGTAGATAAATAGGTACCACTAGCAGTTCAAAAGCCTGCAAATGCGAGTAGATAAATAGGTACCACTAGCAGTTTGAAAGCCTGCAAATGCGAGTAGATAAATATGTACCACTAACAATTCGAAAGCATGCAAGTAGATAAATAGGTACCACTTTGGTGGGAAGGTAACAGTGTTCTGTGAGCCTTTGCTGTATCGCCACATGACCACAGAAATGTCTTCGGACAACCCTGGCTCCCTCAGCCAAGAAACAAACGGAGATGAGCACCATGCCCTAAAATTGGACACATTTGGACAGGGGTAACTTTTTACTTTTTTTTTAACTTCACAGGAGTGGATTGGAACAAGAGGACATGAGGATTTTGTACAAATACCTCACCACTTCGCTCTTTCCAAGACACATGGAACCTGAGGTGAGCGGGGTGCCCTGCCTTCCCTCGGGCACATGCGGTAACCCTGGTTCAAAGGGAAACAATGTCAGGCACAAGTCTCATTTGCTTTTAAAAAAAAAAAACAACCCTGAAAATTTTCCTTGACTGTCTCTTCTGTTTCAGTTGGCCGGAAGGGATTCCCCCATCCATATAGAAATATCCGGAAATCTGCAACACTATGGCAGGTGGGCATTCCTTATCTCTCCGTCGCTCCATGCCCAATGGAGTGTTCGGTCTGAGGGCTCCCTAGTTCTGGTTGTACCTTTTCCCGCCACACCAGCACCAACAACTGACAACGGACAGCATTGGTTTCCGCCATTTTGAAACCGCGCAAAAAATAATAATACAAGGCTTGGAAAGCTTAATGACAATAACAAAGTCCTCCCCAAACAGGTGTTCTGACCCAAACCTTGTTCCAAGTAAACAAACACCAAACAGAGATAAAAGCAAGACCTTTTAATGCTTCTCTGTGAATTCCATTAATTCACGGTTAAAAAGCTATTAAAACTAATGGTCTCTGATAAGAACGAGAGCCTTGCCAAGCTTGTGCAAGGCTGCCAAGAACACTAGATAAAGTTACTAAGAAATATTTCAAACACAAAAGAGTCTTCAAACACCAACTAAGATATTCCGAACGTCTACTTGAGTGCAAAAACGTCTTTGCTTCCTGCAAAGAAGTCCAGTAAAAGCTGGCTTTTATCTCTTAAGGGAGGGCCCATCACTTTGCAGCCTTACTCTCGAGTTGCCTGTGCTTTTGAGGAACCCTGACACCCATCTTTTCTTTTTAGGTTCCTGACTGGACCCCTGAATCTGAATGGCCCCGAAGCAAAATGCAGGTTCCCCAAAATATTTGTGAACACGGACGGTGCTTACGAAGAGCTTCATTTAATTGTGTATAAGGTAACCTCAGTTCTCTAGGAGGTAGTGAATTCTTCTAGAGAATTCGTAATTTTGGATGGAAAGGGGCTGTGCCCTAGAGCTCTGTTTCTCAACTTTACGACTCGTAAGATACATGGACTTCAACTCCCAGAGTTAAATGGCTGGGGAATTCTGGGATTTGAAATCAGGACAGGTTGTCAGGGCCCCAACAAATCCACCCTCATTCAAATCAAAAGTCTCTAGCCGCATCTCAGGAAAAGTAAATTGGTTTATCAGAAATTGCCATGTTGGGGTGTGGCTGGGTGCAGCCAGTACTAAATCACATCATACATTTCCCCCTTAACCCTGGTCTTTCCCCAACCCCCTGGATGTGACTTATCCAATGGGACACATCCATCTCCAAGAGTCATCCATCATGCTCTCCAATAACCACCTTATGCTCCGACAACTTTGGGCTGCCAAGGTGATTATTTAGGCATTTCAAGAATGCCCCCACACCCTTTTTCTGGCAGCTAAAAAGACCAAAGGAGTATCTTTTTAATTGACACAGGTCTTAAAGTTGCCAAGGTTGGACACCCATGGTATAGATGATGGATTCTTCTAGAGGTCATTGGGGAATCTAAGACAAGAATCCTGTGCTTGTGGCGTTGCAACTACCATTGTCTCCACCCGTTGGCCACGCTAGCTGGGTTTGATGATGGAGCCCAACTTTGGGAGGTACCAGACCTTCCCCTTCCACAATCTTAAGTTATCCTTTCATCTCAAGAGAACATCTTCAAACTAGAAGTCTTTGTTATGCTAGCTTGGGCCGACATTCTTCGCCTAGCCATAAAGCCGGATTATAGTAACGAGATAGCTCAAAAATGGCTGGTATGATAAATCTTTTGTCCCTTCCAGGCAATGAGTGCAGCTGTCTGCTTTATGATTGATGGTGAGTATCAAATAATAATTGTTGAATTATTATTCCATTCCTGTCTCGGTTCCCCACATCCCATCCTTTGAACATTCTCCATGGTCGTTTGGATATGAGTGCGATAGTCTGTTCTCTGCAAGGTTTCCAGAATCTTGTAATGAGCGAATTGTTTGAATAATTTCCTGTTACACAGGAAAGAGAAAATACATTTTTTGTTTTTTTTTCAAAGAGCCACAGTTTGCCAGCAAGTCATCAAATAATAAAACTTCAAGAACAGAGTAAAGATTTGTCTAAACTGGGGTTTAGACAAATGGTGCTGTGATGGTCAAAACTAGAATGCTTTTTCCTATTTCTTTGTACTTAGCAATGCAGGAACTGTAGCATCAATCCTAAAATAGCCCTGACAAAAGTTTTGAGGGAAATATTCCACCCCTGAACGAATCAAATAAAATCCCTGGGCCCAACTAGTAGCAAGGCCTGGCCCAATCTCTATTACATGTGCCAGTTTGGTGTAGTACTTAGGATGCTGGCCTAGAAACCAGGTGTCTGTGAGTTCTAGTTCCACCTTAGGCATGAAAGCCGGTTGGGTGATTTTGGGCCAATCACCAGAAGGCGGTGAGTTCCAATCTCACCTTAGGCACGAAAGCCGGCTGAGTGACTTTGACCCAATCACCAGGAGACGGTGAGTTCTAGTCCCACGTTAGCTATGAAAGCTGACTGGGTGATTTTGAGCCGATTACCGGGAAGCTGTGAATTCTAGTCCCGCCTTAGGCATGAAAGCCAACTGGGTAACTTTGGGACAGTCCCTCTCTTTCTCAGCCTCACCCATCTCGCAGGGTTGTTGCTACGGGAAAAATAAGAGGACGAAGGACAATTATTGGCTATCTTCATTGCCTTGGGTTGCTTATAAAAATAATAAAGGTGGGATGAAAATCTTAACACGTACATAAATATCTCTCCCCACATTGTGGCTCTGAGACTCTTACTATCCTCTCCCTGTGCCATGCCCCTGTTGGAGACTGATTCCAAGGGAGAGGAGGAACAGCCGACAGGGAGTAGAAGGGTGACTCCAGAGGTTGTGGAGGAGGCTGGGGAAGGGCAGAGGCCGGCTGGGCAGTCAGAGAAGGACCCAGGCCCATCCCCTCTCCATCCTGGGGAGGAGAGGATAAGGAACAGACTGGTCTGCTCAGGAGGAAAGGGCCTTGATCCCCTTCATGGGCTGCAGCTGTGACAACTGAATAAGAGGATGGATCTGCGTACTGGCAAACGCTGGAAACAAAGCTTGTCAATATCTCTAGTTTATAGTTCCTCTCTGAGTTTGGCGTCCTTCCCAGTGTGGGTTATCTGTGGACATCCTCCAGCCCTTATCTTGCCTGGTTTGCATTGCTTTATTCCTTCTTCATGTAACTGTTTGTGGGTTTTTTTGTCTTCCGTCAAAGATATTCGGAGCTTGGAAGCAAAGTGAGGGAATAAAAGGGGCTTCACCTGTTTTCTGTGACTGTGTTTGTTTTGTATCCCACCCTGATCAACCGCCTGCCCTATCGCAAATGTTCATACTCAAATTACCTTCAAGCAGGTCTACTTGCTTTCTAATTTGGGAGCAGAGGAACAAGGTGATTATTTTAAAAAAATGCTCTGCCTTTTCTGGAAGTATTGAGAACTCAGATCTGACTAGCGCCTTTCAGATTCTTTACCTTTTGGCACGTAATTTTGTGAAGTCCAAATCTCGGCACCTCAACGTTTATGGAAACCGGTCCCTTTGTGTGTCCGGGCCTTGCAGCCCTGCCTTGGGCATGTGTCACCCTCAGGCCTGGAACCTTTCCTCTGTGCCCTGTGGATCTGCCACCTGTGCTCCAGGTGGGGCAATTCTCACCTTTCTTCTCCCCTTCCTCCCCCCCCTCCTCAACCCCTAAATCTTTCCCAGCCTCTGTGCAACCTACGTTGGATTTCTGCCGCCGACTCGATGGCCTGGTGGGCCCTCAACTTACTGTCTTAGCTTCGGATATCTGCGAACAATACAACCTCAAGAAAAGGATATCTGGGTCAGTTCCTTTAAAAAAAAAAATTTGAGGTGGGTGGGAAGAGTTTGGGATGAACATCTTTCAAATGGTGTGGGAGTATGAATGGGATTTCCAGAGAAATATTGCAGACCGCAGGGACATTTGCACTACTGAGGTGATCGTGAGGACACAGATAAACCACCAAGTGGCCTCAATGACTCAATAGAAAGGATGCAAACGACCAGCTGTCTGCAAAAGGAGTAGAAATCCTTCCATTCCTCACCATCCAGTCGGAGCTGAAGAAGCTTCTTGGATGAGAAGTGAAACATCTCCAAAGAAAAACCAGAAAATTCCAGTTGCCCCTTGAAAAAGCACCAGGGTTCAGCACTCTGAACAAATCAAGCCATCGACGGTGGGCTTGGCTTCATCCCCACCTCAGGTTGATAGATGAACCAATTACTAGGAGTTCTGATATACCTGAAAGGTACCTCCGTCCTGTTCTCGGAAAGAGTTCTGGTGCCTCCTTTGATCTCTCCGTTCCTCTCTTTCTTAGGTCCGAGAAGGAGCCTCAGTTTAAATTTATCTACTTCAATCATATGAATCTGGCTGAGAAGAGCACCATCCATCTGAGGAGAACGTCCAGCTTCTCCCTCACATCCGTCCATCCTGACTTGATGAAGATCCTTGGCGATATCAACAACGATTTTACGAGGTGATCTGCCTTCTTGTCCCCCACTAACTATTTATCGCTCTCCTTATCGTTTCAGATGACAGGATGAATAATACGTCCATTTTTGACCCATGTTTGTTCATGACTTTATCTTAAGCCTCTTTTAAGTGGAATTGGCACCTCCAACAACGCCAGCGGGCATCAAGAACATCCTGGATACTTTTCCACGAAATAAAATTGGGGTCTGTTTGTTGGTTAGTCTTCTTGTATATGGGTGTTGTTGTTTTTTACTGTGTCACACACATCAGGGCAGTTACTTTGTGTGTGAATGCCCAAAACGTTGAAAACTGCAGTTTTTATCCCTAAATGTGGGACTGAGCAAAAATCAAAGCTTGCTTCTTCAGGGGATATTTAAGCCTTGGTGTATTTAGGATTGGCTCACAATCTGTCTGACCTACATTGTTCTTGAACAAGCTGTGTGTAGTATTTGGTTGAAGACCACAAAGTCTGAGGTAGATTGGACTGGGAAGTTAAGACAGACAGACAGACAGACAGACACAGATACCACAGAGGGAAAAGGGAAGGACAAACCACTTAGTTTCTAAGAAAATGGTTGTGGACATTTTTGTTTAATCCTCAGTTGATTAGATGATTTATTTTTTTTTTCAATTTTTCCCTCCTGACTTTATTTCTAATTGAGTTTTCCATACTTCTGGAAATGGATCTCTGACCTTGATTGTTTTCTTGCCAGATATTTCATTACCCAAACTAGGTAACATCATCAGTACTTGTACTGAAGTTATCTAGTTGGGTAACGAAACATCTACACGAGAACAACCAAACTCAGAGAGCACCAAGGACTTCACAGTCCTCCTCCTCCTCCTCCTCGTCCTCCTCCTCCCCACCAACTCCACTTCCTTCTAGCACTGATGATGTTACCTAGTTGGGTAATGAAACGTCTGCAAGAAAACAACCAGGCTCAGAGGCCACCAAGGATCCCTCACTTTAATGCTGAGCTACAGATATTTTCTTTTATCAGAATCTGATCTCCTCCTCTTCCTCTTTTGAAGGGTGGAGGATGATGAAGAAATCATTGTGAAAGCCATGAGCGACTACTGGATTGTCGGCAAGAAGTCGGATCAGCGGGAACTGTACGTTATTTTGAATCAGAAGAACGCCAACCTGATTGAAGTGAACGGTAAGGTACTCTCCGAAATTGTATACGGCTTTAATCTCACTGGGAAATACGAATCGTTCGCCTGTTTTGGCACCCTTTTTAATCTAGAACCATCATTGTGAAGCGGGGGGGAAGAGCCATGAGGAGGTGGCTGTAGGTTTTGAGGCAGAAGAAAGAGAAGGAAAGGCAGGTGTGAGTGAGGCAGGCCTAGAATTTGCATTTTGATTCCATCAATGTGTAGTGTAACAGCTTACAACTCCTTTCTCCTCTTCAGAAGAAGTAAAGAAACTTTGTGCAACCCAGTTCAACAATATTTTCTTCTTGGATTGATCAGCTGCAGCTCTCATTCTTTGAAGACGGATTCAGGACCCCTAAAAGAGGTGTCATTTGTTTACTGGGACCAGTCAGTCGAGTCGTATTACTGACTGGCCTAATGGCAATAGTAAAGCAATACTTGCTTTCTCAGAATCTCACTTTCTACAAAAACCACGTCCTCTCGGAGCAAACCGTTGTGTGTGTCTTTTTTAAAGATTTTAAAGTATATTTATGTTCAACTGGATTAAATTTGGACAGAAGGAAACCCGTGTCGTTCCTTGTCTCAGTCACGGCGGAAACTTGACTTTACTGGAAAAATAAAACTGAATTGTTACCACTTTAATCCTCTTTCGTGCTCTTTGTTAATAAAATAAGCTGGTTTTATAGGCAGCTATTTGCCTTGCGAATGTTTTGAGGGCCTGTAAATCGTCCTTGGCTCGTGACCACGACGGAGCCCACCATTTCTTGTCATTGAATGAGACGTTTCTGAAGGGAGTTCTGCCCCATTTTACGACCTTTCTTGCCACCGTTGTTAAGTGAACCACTGCAGTTGTTAAGTTAGCCACATGGTTGTGAAGGGAATCTGGCTTCCCCACGGATTTTGCTTGTCGGGAGGTTGCAAAAAGGGAGATCAGGTGACTCTGGGTTATGGCAAGTGTCATAAATATGAACTGGTGGCCAAGAGTCTGGATTTAGATAATGTGACCCTGGGGACGCTGCAACGGCTGTTAGCGTGAAAAACAGTTCAGTGACTGTAACTCCAAACGGTCACTAAACGGACATACGGCAAAGGGACTGGTGACTTTTTCATGACCTCGTCGTAACATCCTCACGGTCTCGTGATCAGAATCCATCAGCTTGGCAACTGGCATGTACTTAACGACAGTTGCAGCGTCCCGGAGTCGTCGTTCTTTTTTGTGACCTTTGGACAAGCCTGGTTTGTTTTACAACCGCGTTACTAACTTAACGGGCGCAGCAGTGATTTGCTTCAGAACGCGTGGCGAGAAAGGTCGCAAAAGGGGGGCAAAGTTCAGCTCAACTACTGTCTCACTTGGCGACAAATGCCAGGCTCCGTGGCGGTTGTAGGCCGAGAACTGTCTGTAACGGTGGCCGTGGGTGGCCCCGTCTCACTTCTTCTTCTTCTTCCCTGCGACGACTGCCTTGCTGCCGGCTGTGCTCTGAACCAATGTTGGGGAGTCCTCCTTCGGGGGGGATTGGGCCTGGCTTAGATTTTCCTCCATTTCCCGAGTCAGATTTTCTTCCAGTTCCAAGGCTGCTTTCTCAGCGGCCGCTTCTTCTAATTTTCGGGCCTCCTCAGCCTCTTTCAGTGCCTTGAGCCTGTCCAACCGAAAGGAAAGATCTGTCAGGCTCTTTAAACCAGCGGTGGGATTCCTCAACCCAGCGGTGGCTAACCTTTTTTGGGCTCCTGTGCCAAAAATTGTGCGCACTCATGTGCCAGCATCCAGAATACAATTTGCCCACCCCTGTGCCCCCTGCGCATGTGTATGCAATCTCCACCTCCACTTACTACCCCCTTACCTGCACTGTGCCTCAGAGCTAATTTTTGGCTGGTTTGAGGCCTTTTTCGGCCTCCCAGAGGCTTGGAAAAAGCCTCTGCAAGGCTTTCAGGACGAACAATAGGCCTGTTTCGTCACTTCCGGTATTACAAGAAGTGACAAAACGGGCCTATTGTTCGTCCTGAAAGCCTTGCAGAGGCTTTTTCCAAGCCTCTTGGAGGCCGAAAAAGGCCTCAAACCAGCCGAAAAATCAGCTCTGAGGGACGCGCCTGTGTAGTAAGGTAAGCTTGCCTACAGCTCACGTGCCGGCACAAATGGCTCTGTGTGCCACTTCTGGCACCGAAGTTTCTGCCAAGCAAAATTCTAATTGGAGACCATGATGGATGACTCTCGGCTATGGATGTGTCCCATTGGAGAATATGAATTACGATACACCCAGGGGGTGAGGGGGGAAAACCAGGGTCAAGGGTCACAATGAATGATGTGCCTCAGAGTCGGCTACACCCAGGCAACGCCGGCATGTTTACTCCTAATAAATCATCTTTAAGTTTGAAAATCCGGCTGGAGACTCATGATTTAAATGGGGGTAACTACCGGAGTCTTGATACCTCGTGCTGCAGCTTTGATCCAAATCAACCCAACTTGGACCACGGATAGAGACCTTTCAGGTTGCAGTCATCCCCTTGGCTACATTCAGATCCCCCAACCCACCGTTATTCCGTGTGAACAAACCACGTTGGCTTACTTGGCCTCTTCTTCCTCCTCTTGTTTTTTCCTCAGGATTAAGAGTTCAGCTTCCCGAGCTCTGTTATCGACGATGGTTTCGTTCACCACCTGCCAATTCTTGTAGCTGGCAAAAAACTTTTTGACAAAGAAAATGTACATCTGGCTCATCCAGAGATTCAGCTTGTCTTTTTCCTTGTTTTTCTCTTTTTCGAGCTTTTCTGGAAAAGAATCAACAAAATAAACGGTAGCGGGAAGGTCGTCCTGATCTGATCTGTGCATCCTTTTAATGATGCACCCTGCATAGCTCAGGAAGAGAAGCTTCTACTATCCTCTGGTGTTCCTTTACCGCCCTCCAGTGAGAACATGGATACTTGCAGAAAATACCCATTTATCCAATGTAATATTTCTGACTGTCTAATTGTACAGTCTGGAAAGTCCATTTCAAAGGGGGAATTTTGGAATTAAAATTAAAAAAAATGTGTTGCTTTAGACGAAACACAGGCAAATCCAGAAATTTTATATCTACATTTCTCTCTCTCTGAGCATTGCACACCAGAACTAGACACAAGGACAGTTTTCTTCCTGAATGCCATCACTCTGCTACACAAATAATTCCCTCAACACTGTCCAATTATTTACAAAGTCAGCACTATTATTGCTATTAATCTTCTCATCACTCCTTATCACCCATCCCCTCCCACTTGTGACTGTAGGACTGTAACGTTGTCGCTTGTATCCTTATGATTTATATTGACAGTTTCCTAGTAGGATTTGATGGCTTATTGTACCCTGTGACTATCATTAAGTGTTGGGTCTTATGACTCTTGACGAATGTATCTTTTCTTTTTATATACCCTGAGAGCATTTGCGCCAAGACAAATTCCTTGTGTGTCCAATCACACTTGGCCAATAAAGAATTCTATTCTATTCTATTCTATTCTATTCTATTCTATTCTATTCTATTCTATTCTATTCTTATTCTATTCTATCTACCTATATCTATCTATCATCTATCCATCTATCATCTATCTATCCATTTATCATCTATCTATCTATCTATCTATCTATCTATCTATCTATCCATCTATCCATCCATCCATCCATCCATCCATCCATCCATCCATCCATCCTAGATTAAATCAGTTTCATAAGCTAACATGAAAAGATATTTACTTCTTTTAATCACTCACACCTTAAAAAGTCAACTGATTAAACCTTGCAGGAAAAAAAGGCAGCCAGAATTGTGATATTGCCTTTGTTTCCAAAAACACCTTGCAAACCTCACACCTGCTAATTCCTTCATTGGACTACTTTTATCCTTCTCCTTTTCTAAGACGGGTGGAGGTCCAATGACTGCTTCTTTCTCTTCCGGTATGGGAGAAAACACGACATTCACAGTTACGCCTGAAAGAAAAAAAACACAGAACTAATAAATAATCAAACAGTGCTTTCTTTGCCTTTAAGAGTGGGGAAAGCCTCCAATTATGTTGGGAAAAAAATAAATGCAGAGTCGCGATGCCTTTCCACACTACAGGTAGTCCTGGACTAACTACAGTTCATTTAATGACCAAAGTTACAACGGCTCTGGAAAAAGTGACATGATCATTTTTCACAACTACAGCCTTGGCAGCATCCCCGTGGTCACGGGATCAAAATTCAGAGGCTTGGCAACTGGTTCATACTTACGACCGTTGCTGTGTCCCTTTTGCGACCTCCTGACAAGGAACGTCAATGGGGAAGCCGGATTCGTTTAACAACCAGGTTGCTGACTTATCAACCGCAGCAATTCACTTAGCAACTGTGGCAAGAAAGGTTCATAAAATGGGGCAAACCTCACTTAACAAATGTCTCAATAACAGAAAGTGTGAATGTAAGTCAGGCACTGCTTATACTTATGCAGATAGTTGCTTTAGTCTGGCAAGATTCTGCCTGTAGTTGCTTTAGTCTGGCAAGATTCTGTCTGTAGGTGAGCAACAATAAAGAAACTACTCCCAAATAACTCCTTGTGTTGTTCTTGGTCCTTTGAGCCTGACATACACAAGGACAACTTCCCTGGTGTGATTGGTGTGATGCCTGGAACATCATCTCAAGGAAGGACAAACTCTTAATTCTGCCCTCATTTATTTCTCTGGAGAGCCACCCAAAATTCATGGATTATACGGCCTGGATGTTTCACACTCACTTTGAGGGGAAGCAAGTTTTTCTTTGCCATGGGACTTTCCTCTGTGGGATTTCTCCTCTTTCTTCCCCTCCTTGCTTTTCCCTTTCTGAGAAAAGAAAAGGTAAACAGAAAAAAAGAGGATAAATCGGGAACCAGAGGAAGGAAGGAAGGAAGGAAGGAAGGAAGGAAGGAAGGAAGGAAGGAAGGAAGGAAGGAAGGAAGGAAAGGAAGGAAGGAAGGAAGGAAGGAAGGAAGGAAGGAAGGAAGGAAGGAAGGAAGGAAGGAAGGAAGGAAGGAAGGAAGGAAGGAAGGAAGGAAGGAAGGAAGGAAGGAAGGAAGGAAGGAAAGAAAGAAGGAAAAGGAAGGAAGGAAGGAAGGAAGGAAGGAAGGAAGGAAGGAAAGAATGAAGGAAAAGGAAGGAAGGAAAGAAAGAAGGAAGGAAGGAAGGAAGGGAAGGAAGGAAGGAAAGAATGAAGGAAAAGGAAGGAAGGAAGGAAGGAAGGAAGGAAGGAAGGAAAAGGAAGGAAGGAAGGAAGGAAGGAAGGAAGGAAAGGGAAGGAAGGAAGGAAGGAAGGAAAAGGAAGGAAGGAAGGAAGGAAGGAAGGGGAAGGAAGGAAGGAAAGAATGAAGGAAAAGGAAGGAAGGAAAGAATGAAGGAAAAGGAAGGAAAGAAAGAAGGAAGGAAGGAAGGGAAGGAAGGAAGGGAAAGAATGAAGGAAAAGGAAGGAAGGAAGGAAGGAAGGAAGGAAGGAAGGAAGGAAGGAAAAGGAAGGAAGGAAGGGAAGGGTGGGTTAGCAAAATTTGGCATGGCACCACAGAAAAGAAGGAGTGATACAGAAGGACACAGTGTGATGTTTCTCTCCAGAAAAATAGATATGCAGATTCCTCTCAATTCATTCCTTTTGAATTGCCCTGTGCAGAACTGGGGACAGTTGCTCAGCGTAACCCCACGTCCTCCTAACACTGATGAGGTTACCTAGTTGGGTAATGAAATGTCTGCAAGAAAATAACCAAGCTCAGAGAGCACCAAGGGCCCCCACAGTTGTTGTCCTCCTCCTCCCCCCCTCCTCCTCTCCTCCTCCTCCTCCTCCTCCTCCACTCTGCAAACTCCATTCCCTAAAGCACCTGAAGGCAGAGCAAGAAGCAACGGGGGGAAGCTTACAAAGAGAGGCCCAACCTAGAACGAAGGAGAAATTTCCTGACAAACTGATTAACCCGTGGAAACGGGTTGCCTTCAGAAGTTGTGGGCGTCCCATCACTGGAAGCTTTCCAGAAGAGGTTGGACAACCATTTAGGGTCTCCTGTTTGAGCAGGGGGTTGGACTAGAAGACCTCCAAGGTCCCTGCCATCCCGTTGGCTCCCGTTTTGGAAGGGCTGGTGGAACTGAAGGGCCATTGACTTCTCTTCCTTTGCCTATGCTACCACCCACCCAGCGCCTGGCCAAGGAAAGGGGGTGAGGACTTCCCTTTTTGTGGCCTTCCGGCTTCTTGCTCTTGCCCACTTCCACGAAATGCACAATCTTGCTTGAGGAATATTTGGAGCCAATTTGGATGGTGCTGGCGTCGGTGGCTTCAGTGCTGTCACTGCTGGTGCTTCTAGTACGAGTGGACTAGCGGTTGAAAACAGAACACAGTGTGAGTAGAAAAAGGAAGCCAAGGCACCTCATTTTCCGCGCCTGTCTCCAAAATCTGGCCAGGACTAGGCCAACAACCCCTCTTACCAACCATCTTGGAGGAACACGCATTTCATTAACCACAGTTTTGGCGTATTGTCTATAGCTGCATTCCCACAAGGGAGTTCCTGGCTGGTTTTCCACAACACATTTAAAGCAGGGGTGTCCAACCTTGGCAACTTCAAGACTTATGGACTTCCTCTCCCAGAATTCCCCAGCTGGCATGGAATTCTGGGAGCCGAAGTCCACAAGTTTTAAAGTTGCCAGGGTTGGACACCCCTGCGCTAAAGCTTAAACCAATCGCATAGACTCCGCTCGACACACTAAGCCATGACAAACATTATCCAAGGTTACCACTATTTAAACTTAGCCTAAACTTATTTGGTCTCTTCTTGACTTCTTCACCTACGAGGTCCCTTCCAACTCTGATTATCTGTTATCTGCTAGTGGCGTGAGCACATCCAAGGAACCAGAGCTGGGCTAACCTGAGGAGAAGGCAATTCGGGAGGCAAAGAGGCAGCTTCACTCTTGTCTGTCAGCTCGTCTGGTCGGTAAGAGGCCGTGACCGCTTGGGCCACCTCATCAGCCTGCTGCTTTAACATCTCGTCGGTGACATAAAGAAGAGCGCAGTCTACCAGAGCTTCAAAGAACTCGAGGAAGACAAGCTGAAAGAGAAACCGAAGAAGACAAGGCCAGGCAAAGAAGTCAAGAGAAGTCCTGAGAAGTCAAGAGGATTCAAGGATAATGTTCTGACCAAGGCTTCCTGAAACCATAATTAAGCACATGTTTAGCCCAAACAAATCTTGTTTTATTTCAACGCTGGGAATGAATGGCTGAGGAACTCTGGGAGTTGAAAGCCACAAGTCTTAAAGTTGCTAAAATTGGAAAACCCTGAGGCAGAAGACTTCTAAGCTCTAAAACCTTTCTCTTGAAATTGTTTCGCCTGTTGCCAATCTGTCCATCACAAGCTCTTTTCAGTTCATACCTCGTGCTCCAAATTCAGAATCTCTGCCTCCGAGACGAAAGGATTGTCTTTGGCCAAGATACCCACAACCTTGGTAGCTGTTAGTTGTTTGCTTATGAGTCTTAAATCCTAAAGATAGAAAAATAACCCCCCCCCCAAAAGAAGGTTAGTTTTAGCCATGTTTGTCTTAAGAATCGCACTTCAATGATTGATTGAGGCAGGACCTAGATAGGAGGGTGTGATGTCTCCAGCCCAGAGCTGAAGAAAAAGCTTCGTGGATGAGAAGTGAAACGTCTTCAAAGAAAAACCAGAAAACTCCAGTTGCCTCTTGAAAAAAAAGCACTTTTGCAATGTTAATAACCTTGAGATTACAAAGGAAGGTAAATATATGTGTCCCAGGATAATGTTGTTGTCAGGATTCCAACACTTAACCCCATTTAAATCATGAGTCTCTAGTTGAACTTCCAAACTTAAAGATTTATTAGGAGTAAACATGCCGGCACTGCCTGGGTGTAGCTGACTCTGAGACACCTCATTCATTGTCACCTTTGACCCTGGTTTTCCCCCCACACCCTGGGTGTATCCTAATTCATATTCTCCAATGGGACACAGCCATAGCCAAGAGTCATCCATCATGCTCTCCAGTTAGAATTTTGCATGGTAGAAACTTCAGTCACCTAGTTACTATCTTTGAGAACATTTATGGAATGCGCTTTCGGTTTTGCAAACTCCACACTGCTCTTTCAAACCCCTTTCCCTCCTCCCGTTCTGTTGGCAACGCTAAAAAGACCACAGAAATATTTTACGAGTTGACAGTTGCAAGATCCAATCTGAGCCAGTCGCTGGATCCTGCTGACCGAACCCAGATTGGATCGTGTGCGGCCTTGAAATGCCATAAGATCAGGTCGGTCAAGGTGGGTTAAAGAGACCTGCTGCTAAAGTTTCTGAGAGTTAAGATTACTTCCAGCATCCAAATGAAGTGTCTCATCTTCATTGTAGGTTCGTAAGGAGGGAGAGTGCTTGGTCTACAGAACGCCTGGAAAACCTCCCAGCACTTATCGATGTAGCTGAGCGCATAGACGGCTTGCTGTCGGTCGCTGAACAAAATGCCTGGGAAGGTGAGGAGAAGGTGAGAGGATTAACATAGCACTCGGGAAAACAAGGCGCTTCCGGGTTGAAAGGATTAGCTGGTGACATCATGGTTGCCCAGTTGAGGGCTCCTGTCGTGCCCCTGTCGGAATCTGATTCTGAGGGGGAGGCCAAGCAGCTGACAGGGAGTGGGAGTCTGGCTATGTTGGCTGTGGAAGATACTAGGGAAGGGCATAGTCTGGCTGGGCAGAGGTAGAACAAGGGAGAGGGAGTTCAGAGGAAGACCCAGGCCCACCCCCTCTTCATCCTAGGGCATGCAGGGAGGAACGGAGAAGAGAGCAACGTGGGTTGCGTGACTTAAGGGGGAGGAAAGGGCCCTGATTCCCTTAATTAGCCGTATCTGGGAACACAGTGTTTTAAACAGGAAGCTGCGCACAGCCAATGGTTGAGAGCAAATCATGAATTATCTGGTATTGTTGAGTCTTATCTGGGTTCCTGCCATCATCCCAACTGTGTGTGTTTTGCTGGCCTTTCAAGTCTGCAATTCCTTCTTCTGCCCTGTCCAGTTAATTACTGCAGCGTGGTTTGTGTGGATTTTTATTTACAGTTTGTATGTACTTTGTTTTTGGACTGAATTTCCTCCACTTAAAGGCTGTTCCTGAGAGAGTTTTTTTCTCCAGCTGAAGGTAACCTGGACATTGGGGACAAAGTTGGAGGTACTAAAGGGACTTTTCTTACTTATGTGACTGTGTTACCTTTGTGCCACGCCCCAGATCATCACAGCTCCTTTCATGGCTCTGGCAGGAGCTGGAGCGAAGGACGGGAGCTCAACCCTGCCCAACGGCAGCACTTGGGACTCGAACGCGAGCTTGCTAACCTGCACTCCAGCATTCTAACCACCCCAGCCACTGTGCTCCTTAGCTAGTTACTACAGGGATATTAATTGGTCAGACAACATAAGAGGGGAAACTGAAGAAGGTCAGAAAATCCACCAGCCACGCAAAAGTTGACCCTACCTTTGATACGGCAGGCATGGGGACAAATATTCTTGACCATCAGCTTGGAGAAGCACTTGAATAGGCGAGGGCTTGTGTCACTAGGGTTAGAGAAGACTACTATTATAAGGTTGCTATTGGAAGAACCAACAAAAGCAGGTTCAAAAATTCGGGGAAAAATAAATCAAGTCGAGTTCATTTTACATCTGAGAGGCTATCCCCATTGCGCTGAGTGCTGAGATGCATTCAGTGCTCAACCCAACCTGGTCCTTTCCATACTCAGCTTGGTCCAAAACTTAATTCTGGGAGTTCAGATCCAACTCACCTGAAGAGGGTTGAGTGAGAGAAGGCTGGGCCACATGCAAAAGTGCAAAGCCACAGCGTTAGCGAAATAAAAAGCCACTTCGATTAATTGGACAGCGCTTAGAAAAACAATAATATAAAAACTTCCCTGAGAATTAACTGCAGGTGGTAAATGTCACTGGCCTTGATGTGATAAAAAGCGACAACCGCCCACGCCCCTCATCTTTGCCTCTCCTTGTGATGGAAGTCATCCATATTTATCAAACAGCGAGGAAAAGGTTTCTCCAGGCGTAAAAAAAATCTCCATAACTTGGTCTAAATTCCTTTTAAACCCATCTAAACCGGAGGCACAGAAACTCAGATATACCCTCCATTGGATAGACGTGGGCAGAGGGGTCTCAAACGGTGTGACCAGGTCATCAACTGCGCTCTACTTACTCAAAATCCTTGTGATAAATGTGGAAGGACAGGTAAATCAGGTACGTCAAAAACATCCGAAGTAGCAAAGTCTCATATGGAGAATGAATCTCTTCCAGTAACGTTTTATCTGAAAAACACAAATACCATCATGCACAGAAACAGGAGATTTATCTGCCTGTCATCTATCTACCACCTAGCTAGCTATCATTTGTCTATCATCTTACCCATTATCTATCATCATCTAACATCCTATCTATCTTTATCATCTATTATCTATCTTCTATCTACCTAGGTAGGTAGGTAGCCAGCTTCATTTACCTATCTATCACACAGAAATATCATCCGCAAAGAAGGAAAAGAAAGAGGCGGAAAGAAAATGAAAGGAAAGGAGAAGAATGGAATAAGAAAAGGATGAGAACTTGAAATAAAGTTGGAGGGAGGAGGAATAGAAAGAAAACATGGAAGGAACTGAAATAAAGGGGAAAAAACAAGAAGGAGAAGCAGTGAATAGAGAAAGCCTAGGAGGAAAAGAGGAAGAAAGAACAAGAAAAACCTTGCACGAAGAAGAGAGAAAGGAAGAACAGAAGGAGACGCATTATAGAATGGAACAAACAGAAGAAAACATATAAGGGGAAAAAATGGAAGGAACTGAAATAAAGGGGAAAAAAACAAGAAGGAGAAGAGTTAGAAGTGAATAGAGAAAGCCTAGGAGGAAAAGAGGAAGAAAGAACAAGAAAAACCTTGCACGAAGAAGAGAGAAAGGAAGAACAGAAGGAGATGCATTATAGAATGGAACAAACAGAAGAAAACATATAAAGGGAAAAAATGGAAGGAACTGAAATAAAGGAGGAAAAGCAAGAAGGAGAAGAGTTAGAAGTGAATAGAGAAAGCCTAGGAGGAAAAGAGGAAGAAAGAACAAGAAAAATGTTGAACGAAGAAGAGAGAAAGGAAGAACAGAAGGAGACGCATTATAGAATGGAACAAACAGAAGAAAACATATAAGGGAAAAAAATGGAAGGAACTGAAATAAAGGGGAAAAAAACAAGAAGGAGAAGAGTTAGAAGTGAATAGAGAAAGCCTAGGAGGAAAAGAGGAAGAAAGAACAAGAAAAACGTTGCACGAAGAAGAGAGAAAGGAAAAACAGAAGGAGATGCATTATAGAATGGAACAAACAGAAGAAAACATATAAAGGGAAAAAATGGAAGGAACTGAAATAAAGGAGGAAAAGCAAGAAGGAGAAGAGTTAGAAGTGAATAGAGAAAGCCTAGGAGGAAAAGAGGAAGAAAGAACAAGAAAAATGTTGAACGAAGAAGAGAGAAGGAAGAATAGAAGGAGATGCGAAAAACATATAAGGGAAAAAAATGGAAGGAACTAAAATAAAGGGAAAAAAACAAGGAGAAGAGTTAGAAGTGAATAGAGAAAGCCTAGGAGGAAAAGAGGAAGAAACAAGAAAAATGTTGAACGAAGAAGAGAAAAGTAAGAAAGAATAGAAGGAGATGCATTATAAAATAGAACAAATAAAAGAAAACAGAAAAAAAAATACTGAAATCTAATTTTGAACCACATTAGGGGGGTGCACTGGGCCTGGAAGTACTGCAATACCAGGTCAATGCGTGGAGTGGATGGAGCAAGCCCCTGTTCCATCTCCCAGTTGCAAAAATCCATTTAATACATAGTCTTCAGATAGAAGACATATCAGATATTAAACTGATAAGAACAGATACTACACTTGATCTTAGCCAAAAGGCCGAGAAGCGATACCTGAGGGTTGGCGGGATGCACAAGGGCTTCCCTTTTCTTGAAATCACAGGTTTGTGCGACCGCATCGGAGTTGCGCGTGGGCTAAGTACTAAAGCCAGGTCTGGCCGGTTCCTGCTCTCAGGATTAGCCTCTGAAAAACACGCCCTTTCCAAATCCCACCAGAACAAAGTCCTTCCAGTTATGAGGATCTGCAGAATTTATCGTTTTTCCCTGGATTATGTCAAATTTGGGGCTTTCTGCCCTGGCCGTCGGTTTTAGATTTGCATAGCTCCGCCCCCTACATCTTCCGGATTGGTTAAGTTTCCTTTCAACAGCTTGTCGCTTTAAAAAAACAACAACCCCAAAACTCTTTAGCTTAAGATTGCATGTTGTTTTATTATCTTCTGCTAAGAAACAGCAACAATACACAACTGGTTTTTGCAAATCCTGCAGAGATTTGGATGTGAAATTTTTTAAAAGAGAGAGAAATCTGTTTCTGTATTTATCTCTCTACCGATTCCAGCCCCTTGCTTCCGGTTTCTATTTCTTTCAACCTTTTGT
Organism: Pseudonaja textilis; assembly: GCF_049901715.1. NCBI lineage: Eukaryota > Metazoa > Chordata > Lepidosauria > Squamata > Elapidae > Pseudonaja > Pseudonaja textilis. The sequence goes on from NC_142003.1 coordinate 5,312,824, forward strand.
CATTTGAACCCTTTTTCTCTTTCATTCCTTCTTGCAAAAAAAAAAAAAAAAAAAAAGGCATTTAAATCCTAAAAACATTCAGAAAAAAATTCCAAAAGGAAAGAAGTATGTAAGAGAGGTGTGTGTGTGTGTGTGTGTGTGTGTGTGTGTGTCTGTGAGAGAGAGAGAGAGAGAGAGAGAGAGAGAGAGAGAGAGAGACTGAAAATTTACATTTGAATACTTCAAGGACTGATTGATTATCTTGTAAAATGCAAAAAATGTGGGTGAGCAATTTACACAGTTGCTGGGCATGTTAAAAGTCAAAGTCGCCAGGAGTCAACAATGACCTAAAATCACACACATACACACACAAACATACTTTGCCCTGAAGTTAAAAAATATTGGACCAAAATACAAAAACGGTTGTATGAAATTACAACATGCCGAATAGAATTGAAGCCAGAACTGTTTGTTCTGGCGGTTATTAATGGAACGTACCCACCACAAAAGATAAAATATTTGATTTTACACATAAACCACAGCAGCGAGAATTGCACTCGCACAATCCTGGAAAATGGTCACTATACCGACAGATTGTTTAGTACTCCGAAAGATCTTAGATTGCACAGAAATGGATCCACTCACCTTAAGAGTTAAAGGACAAGGAAGACTCTGGAATATTATCCCGTTTGGGAAAATGGTTGAAATTGCCTCGCTCTGCCTCTCCCCTGCTCAGCCCAGCCAGGCTGTGCCCTTCCCCAGTTTCTTCCCCAGCCAATGGAGCCACACTCCCACGCCCTGTCAGCTGTCAGGGGCATGACAGTTTGGGATAAACCAGGACCCCATCACGAAGTCATGGCCTTGCAACAAGAAAGACGCACCGTTGAGAATGCGGTCCATGGAAGCGAGGGTCTGGTTGCAGTAGTGAAACCTGCAGTCCTTCAAGAACCTCCAGAACTGAAGCTTGGTCATCAGGAAGGTGTTGTCCAGCGAGTGGTCATAGCCCAGGCTGCTGTAGAAGGTGTAGATCCTCCTCAGCTCAGAAATGTATCTCAGCACAGCGTATTCTGTCTAGGAGAAGCGAAGAATGGATCGAGAGTAAGAGAGGAGGGTTGATATGGGCCCCCGTTGATGTTTCAGCGAGTAGGGCCCGCCTGGAGATGTGTGGGGATCCTTGGTGGGTTTCTTGCAGACATTTCTTTACTGAACTAGGTAACGTCATCAGTTTTCTTTCATCGGTGCTAGCTACCTAGTTGAGTAATGAAACGAAAGAAAACTCCAAGCTCAGAAAGCACCAAGGATCCAATAGTTCTCCTCCTCCTCCTCCTCCTCCCCCTCCCCCCTCCTCCTCCTCTCCACAATCTCCACTCCTTTCTAGCACTGATGATGTTACCTCTTTGGGTAATGAAACCTCTGCAAGAAAACCACCAAGCTCAGAGAGCGTCAAAGACCTCACAGTTCAAACTCTGAGCTACAAATATTCCCTTCTGTTGGTCCCGGAGTGGTATGATGTGTCTGCCGGCGTCTCTTTCCAGCAGACAATTCCGCGCAACGTCAGCCTCTCACGTTGCTTTGTGAAGCTTCCAAATTATATAAACCGTGGACACCACTTCCAAACACCCTAAGAGAGTTTGGCTCTTCCTTTTGTTCATTGCAACAACCCTTTCCATCTTGGTTGGAAGACCAGGATCTTAACTTTTTCTTCTTCTGTTAGTGTCTTGTTTTGGTTCTATCGTTTGGGCCCCCAGTGTTGTGAGTGTAGACCAAGCTTTCCATACCTGTTTCATTTCATCTTCCTTATCTTTTTCCGGAAATAAAGCCAACAAGGTCGAAAGATCTATTTCGATGTTTGGTCCTGACAAAGAGGAGATCCTGGAATGATCGACAACTTTGACACTATCTGGGCGGTGAAAAAGAGAAAATGACAAATGCTTCAACCTTCTTTAAAAGAAAGGCACCGTCGTGGAAACTGAGGGCATCTACAGGGAAGGATAAACGCAAACACAAATGTTTCATCCAGGTTGTCCCAGAGGTGCTTTTTTTCAAGAGGCACCTGGACTTTCTGGTTTTTCTTTGAAGATGTTTCGCTTCTCATCCAAGAAGCTTCTTCAGCTCTAACTGGATAGTGGGGAAGGGAAGCATTGATACTCCTTGCAGGCGGAGCTGGTCATTTGCATCCATTTTAGAGTCGCTGAGGCCACTTAGTGGTTTATCTGTGTCCTGAGGGTCACCCGGGGAGTGCAAATGAGAGTGAAGCCTTTTTGGAACTGCTGCAGATCAACCTCCAAGTGGCCTCAACGACTCTCTAAAAAGGATGCAAATGACCAACAGGGTCCATGTGATCTCCTTCTGACAAAGTCAATGGGGAAGCCAGATTTGCTTCACAACTGTGTTATTAATTTAACAAGTGCAGCTGATTCACTTAACAGCTGTGGCAGGAAAGGGTGTAAAATGGGACCAAACTCACTCATATTTCACTTCGCAATAAGAAATTTCAGGCTCAATTGTGGTCCAAAGGTGAGGACTACCTCTATTTTGAAACTTCTTCTATTTTAAAAGCTGAGAAGGTTTCAAGAATGTTAGATAAAGCTCATCAAGTCTAATCTTTTCTTCTACCTACTTTGAAGCAACTCACCTATGCCAGAAAAACCCTTCAAAGAGCGGTTGCTCAGTGCTTCCATATTGGTCATGTCTATTTGCAAGGATGGGCATTCCGTTATGTGATCGTAGTTAAATTCGCCTTCGTACACACGGCCGTTCTTGAAAACCAGCTTGCCCTGAAGGGTGGGGGGAAAGGAACAGGGTTCTGCTTTTAAAACCTGGTTAACTTTTACCCATACTAGACCCACACACGATCTCTCTTCTCCTGGGCTGTTGAGTTTGCAACATTAGAGGAAGAGACGGGACTGTAGGCTAGAAACGGGTGCTAGGTCATGGCTGGGAACATTTTAGCAGCTAAGCAGGGTTGGAGCTGAGTAGCACATGGATGGGAAGGTGACTAAATTTCAGAGAATGTAGAAGAATAGAAAGCCAAAAAAATATATGAGAAAAGGTAGTAGTGTTGAACATTCTCCGCGTGTGATTGCCAAGAAAATGATCAAGGTGTTCAATGAGTTGAGTTCAACTTGAAGAAATTGGTCTTAAAATGATTGTTATTTTGCTCTGTGGTAAATTTGACGTATTAATGTGTTAGAGAAATTGTTTATAATCTTGGTTTGTTTTTCACCATAAAATCTTGCTCGCAGGCTTTGGAGGAAGCTCAGAGATCACAAGCCAAGGAGCTTAACTTCCAAACTCCTAAATTCAGGAGAAGCAAAAATGAAGACCTATGGAAAACCTCCATTGCTTGGGTAGGTGCATAACATCCATTTTAAGGGACTGAAGATGTAAAATATCTACCTATCGTACAGAAGTATGTATAAATAAGAAACAGGATCCTGCCTCCAAAAAGTGTTGGCATGAACATGTCTGAGATGGACCAAACCCTCAGTAGCTGATCACTTTTCAGTCTAACATGTGATGGGGACTAAGCCCAAGGAGTTAATGATGCTCTACAAACCCAGAAAACGGGTTCATGGAATAAACTATGGCTTAATTCACAAGAATAAGGGGATTGTGTGAACAGGAACGGAACGAAAGATCTAGGAAAGAGGAGAGAGAAACAAGGATGGGCTACGTGTTTAGAAGAGCAAAATGACTGCTCTGATCTTCTCGCTCTTTCCCCAAAATTCTTCATCCTTACCGCGCCATGTTTTTTGTTCAGCACCCATTCTCCGTCGTACATGGCGCCGCTGGCAAAGAAGAATTTCCCGTGTCCGTGCCGATCACCGTTGACGAACTCTCCCACGTACTCATTCCTTAGGGGATACTGTGACCCAGCGATCCTCTTCAGATACCAGGTGTGGGTACCTTGCCCGTGCTAAGGAAATCAACCAGAACATTTCCCTAGAGCAGTGATTTTCAATCTTAGTGACTTGAAGGGGTGTGGACTTCAACTCCCAGAATTCATGCTGGCTGGGGAATCCTGGGAGATGAAGTCTACAATATCTTAAAGGTACTGAAGTTTGCTTGTCCTAGAGGTCTCCAACCTTGCCAGTTTAAGATTTTTGGACTTCAACTCCCAGAATCCCTCAGCCAACAATTCTGGGAGTTGAAGTACAGAAGTCTTAAAGTTGCCAAGGTCGGAGACCCCCTGATTTTATGGTTTTACGGGGGGGAAACACATGGACTTTTAACACATCTAACTCAGCCATTGTTTAGATGTCCAAATGAATTCTATATCCAAACTTTGAGAAACAAAGTCTAGAGAAACCCTTAGGTCCATACAAGACTAAGCCATAACCATCGATGAAGATGATGGTGATGAAGCTGTTATTCATTCAGTGGTGTCTGACTGTTGGCAATTTTATGGGCCTGGTCTCTCAACATCTTCCAGTCTTGCACGACTTCTCTGAGTTGTTCTATGCTCTGGCTGATGTCCGTTTGATGGTCTCCCACCATCATGTTCTTTGATGGCCTGACTTCCTTTTACCACTAACTCTTCCAAACACAATTGCTTTCTCCAGTGAATTCCCACACGTGACATGGCCGCAACTCTCTATAGTTGGAGGATTTGGGAAAAGAAAAACTGTTCTATTTGGTCTCACCTGTACACCATTAACCCACATTCCAGTGTATTCCTGGTTTGATGTTAGCCACCTCATTCGTCCTTCTCCATGGCGTAGGTCTCTCTCCCATTGCCCTTCATAGATATTTCCAGATTTGTAACTGTTCAAAGAGACCGAGAAGAACATCAACACTATAGTTCAATAAACGGAGGAAAATCATTTTAAGGCAGACCAGGCCTTCCCAAAAAGGAACCTTCCAGATGGAAGTTCAGCTCCCAGCATCTCCATCGAAAATAGCCCTTTTTGTTGAAAATTCTGGAAGTCCTGTGTAGATCAAATGTCATACATCAGAAGCTTTCCTCTCATTAAAACAAAAAAACAAAAACAGAATATGCAGGAGCAATTTTCTTCAGGAACACCACTGAGTTTGAAGCCTTATCATCCCTTTCTTCATCCCAAAACTTGGTTTCTGAGCCAAACAGTATTTCCTAAAATCTAGCAGTTGCATTTTATTCTGGTCCTTGTCCTACTGGCTCCATAAAATTGGGGTGAACATTCTTGTGATCCAGGGGGGACAATATCTAAGGGGCTGCCACGAAGAAAAGGGGGAGTCAACCTCTTCTCGAAAGCTCCTGAGGGCAGGACAAGAAACAATGGATGGAAACTGATCAAGGAGAAGAGCAACCAAGAACTAAGGAGAAATTTCCTGACAGTGAGAACAATTAACCAGTGGAACTGCTTGCCTCCAGAAGTTGTAAATGCTCCATCACTGGAAGTGATGGACAGATTGGATAACCATTTGTCTGAAATGGTGTAGGGTTTCCTGCCTAGGCAGGGGGTTGGACTAGAAGACCTCCAAGGTCCCTTCCAACTCTGTCATTCCATTATGTAACTCCTCCGAAAGTTCTAACTTCCCCACAGAGAAGAAAGGATCGTCTTACCGTCTTACTCCCCATCCACTTTTTATGTTATTCACAAAGTCTCCTTCGTACCAAGAAGAACCGGACTCGTTGTAGTAAATGGTGCCCTGAAAATCAATTGCACAAATACTTTAATGCACTTAAGACGACTCAACCATCAGGTTTTTACACCAGCAGAAGACATGTTACTAAAACACTTCAGATTATCCGTCAGTCTGCTAAGAAGCCAACCCCAAGATTTCCTCCTTTGTGGCTGGGAGAAGGAAAGGCCCGGAAGAGGATTTTAAGTTGATGCTGGATGGGACAGCCATGATCTCAGATAATCAGAGTTGTAAGGGACCTTGTAGGTCATCTAGTCCAACCCCCTGCCCAAGCAGGAGACCGAACATCATTTCTGACAGATGGGAGTCCAATCGCTTCTTGAAAATCTCAAGTGATGATGTTCCCACAACTTTTGAGGGAAAGCTGTTCCATTGGTTGATTGTTCTCACTGTGAGGAAATTTCACTTTATTTCTAGGTTGAATCTCCCTTGTCTGGCCTTTGGGGGCTTTAGAAAATAGCTTGATCCCCCTCCTTCTCTCTGGGGCAGCCCCTCAAATATTGGAAGGCTGCTATCCTGTCTCCCCTGGTCCTTCTCTTTACTAGACTAGCCAGGCCCAGTTCCTGCAACCGTTCATCGTATGTTTTAGCCTCCAGAGACCCCTCATCGTCCTGGTCGCTCTTCTCTGCACTCTTTCAAGAGTCTCAACATCTCTGCAAAGAAGACCTTCCTGCCCAGAATCCAATCATGGCAACTACAGGTAACTTCACCCTTATAACCACAATTGAGCTCAACATTTCTGTTGCTAGGTGAGACAGTTCTGAGGTAAATTTTGTCCCTTTCTTGCTGCAAGTTGTTAAAGGAATCACTGCGGTTGTTCAGTTAGTGACATAGTTGTGAGGTGAATCTCGCTTTCCCCACTGATTTGGCTTGTCAGAAGGTCACAAAAAGGGGGATTACATGTCCCCGGGAAATTGTAACTGCCATAAATACGAGTCAGTTGCCAAGCGGCTGGATTTAGATCGTGTGACCATGGGGAGGCTGCAATGGTTGCATGTGTGAAAAATGGTCATAAGTCACTTTTCTCAGTGCCTTTGTAACTTTGAACGGTCACTAAAGGAACGGTTCTAAAACAAGGACTCCGTGCATGCTTCCAGCGACCACGTTTTCGCTACCTTGCCGTGTCTCTTGCCTTCCACCCACTGGCCAATGTACGAAACAGGATAGGTGCCACATTTGTACATGCCGAAACCGTTTCTGATCCCATTCTTCACTTCACCTTCGTACGTGCTGCCGTCCAGCCACTTGTAAGTGCCATGATCCATTTGCACATTCTTGACGAAGTTTCCCTGCAAGAGAGGAAAGTGTAGGAGTAAGAAGCAGCTCATTCTTTTACCTTTCACCTTGAAAGGTAGGAAAACTCGACCACGTCGAGCAGGAGGGAAGGTCTCCAAACTTGGCAATTTTAAGTCTTGTGGACTTCAACTCCCAGAATCCCCCAGGCAGCCATTTCGGACAAGTGAACTGTCTGATCTCTTCTTAAAAACCTCCAGTGATGAGGAGTTTCCATGAATTGCTTCTTGTCCTGCCCTCGGGTGCTTCGGAGAATAGCTTGACTCCCTCTTCTTTGTGGGATCCCCTTAGATCAGGGGTCTTCGAAACCTGACAGCTTTAAGACTTGTGGACTTCAACTCTCAGAATCCAGTCAAGTTAGCTCAGGAATTCTGGGAGTTGAGGTCCACAAGTCTTAAACTTGCCAAGTTGGAAGACCCTTGCCTTAGATATTGGAACACTGAATGGAATAACGAAGTGAAAGGACCTTAGAAGTCTTCCAGTCAGTGGTGGGATTCCAAATTTTTTACTACCGGTTCTGTGGGTGTGGCTTGGTGGGCATGGCAGGGGAAGGATACTGTAAAATCCCCATTCCCTCCCTGCCCCACTAACCTGCTTTCCAGCTCTGTTCTTCTGTGCAGGGCAACAAAAGAAGACCCAGCCGATCAGCTGGGACTCAAAGGGAGGCGGAGAAGAGATGGGGGCAGGCCAGTCAGAGGTGGTATTCTCAACTACTGAAAATTTCTGCTACCGGTTCTCCGAACTACTCAAAATTTCCGCTACCGGTTCTCCAGAACTGGTCAGAACCTGCTGAATACCACCGCTGCAAGTTCTAGTCCAATCCCCTGCTCAGGTAATAAACCCTGTAATATTTTAGACAAACAGTTGTCTTCTTTAAGACCTCTCGCCTTCTAGCAGCTCTGTGCATGTGTGCACTGGGAACAGGCTCCCCTGGCTCCTCGGCCTTGCTGCTGTCAGATTCTGGAAGCTCCGGAGTCAGCACTCCAACCCCAGTTGGTCCTGGCCCCATCTCTGCATCGGATGCAGGACCCTCGTTCGAGTCCTCTCCAGACTCCCTGATTGGTCCCCGTTCTTCCCCATTGTCCAATTACACTGCCATCTGCACAGGCTGCCGCCGAACCACAACAAACAGTTCCCCTAGGGTGAGCTGTCTCAAGGAAAGCGATCACAAGGGGAGGGGGACAAAGGAAGCGACACAAAGACATGCTGAAAGCCTCTCTCAAGTCCCCTGGATAGTGACCCTACCTCCTGGGAAACCCTGGCATGAGATTGATTGACATGGCCCACGCTGATCCACCGAGGCTGCCAGACATTTGAAGACGGAAGGACAACCACAGCACAACAGAAGAGAGCACTCCGCAGAGCCAGAGCTGCAAATGCTGCAATAGTGGTACCCGCACATCTCTGCCCAACACGTGGCAGAACATTCCATGTCCATAGAGGCCTTACTGGCCACCTGTGGACACTCCGTGGACAGCCACAACTCGTTAGATGTCAAGGTCCTCTTCAAAAATGGACGAACGTCATTTGAAGACAGACCAGGCCTTCCCAACCAGGAACCTTCCAGATGGAAGTCTGACTCCCAACATCTCCATGTAAAATAGCCCGTCTTGCTAAAAATTCTGGGACAGTTACTCACCTCGTACTGCACTCCATCGGCCCACGTGTAAGTCCCTCGTCCGTGCATGAGCCCTTCTGAAAACATGCCCTACAAAATGGCAAGAAGAAGCTGACGAGTGGATGGCATGATCCCTCAAATTGCAGAACAGTAAGGAAAGTCAGATTTCTACACGTCTGCCAGAAAGTCACTCAGCCCTGGTTTTCTCACCAGGGTTGAGTTCACGCCACTCTTTCAATCCACATACAGGAAATAAAAGAAGCTAGCCTTTAAATCCACCCTACTCCTCAAGGAAATAATGAAATGGCCTATCCCACGGAAGGAAATTCTATATCCTTAAGATTTAACACATAGATATTGTCACCTTGTAGACGTTGCCTCCTTGAAAATAGGCAGTTCCTTCCCCTTCATACAAGCCTCGGACCTTTTCTCCCTCGTAGCTATGGAAAACATAAATTCAAGATGAAAATTTATTTGTTTGTTGGTTGGTTTGTTGAATTACTAAATTGGTATGCTGCCCGTTTTACTGCCAAGCGACTCTGGGCAGCTCGCGGTATCATAAAATCAATGCAAGCCATTAAAATTAATGAAGTTTCTGGTGAGTTACATGATTCTTATTATTTGGGGATTAATCCCCTCAGAGGCTAGGGGCTATGTTATCTGATTTTCTCAATGGCTCTCCTTTGCAAGCACTGAGTGGATTGTTTATCTAGCTTGCAACACTTTTACCAGGTGTGAAATGCTCTTGGCGGAATGCCCAGAAGTTCAATTAAGCCTAGGAAGCGCTTTCCCTTGCTGCTTGTCTTTCTGAGGTTATCAGGGGCTCTCTGAGCCCCTGCGAGCCCCCAGCAGCCCACCCCTGGATACCAGCACCCTGTGACCATACTCCATTTTTTTAGCAAAACTCTGGTTTTACCTTTCAACAATCAGTTGTGTGAGGATGGGTTCTTCATACTCAATGGGTTCAGGGACAGGGGGAGGCTCTGCGTCCTTGTTTTCTTCTTTGGAAGCTACCTGAGAAGCCAAGTGTTCGTCCCCCTGGTCTGCCAGAGGTGGGACATTCTGGTTGGAAACGGCTAACTCCATGGATGTGTCATGGGCTGGAGTAGTCGCCGACTTGTCTCCCTTTTTACTCTCTTTCTTCTTATCTTTACCCATCGCTCTGACGTAGGACAGAATTAGGCGTCCTGGGAAAGAGTGCAGCTCCTCTTTTTAATCTTGAGGTGGGAAAAATAAATACTTCATTAGGAGGCGTGCCTACACTTCAGAGAGAGAGAAATGATTGAACAATGATTATACAGGTATTCCTCAACATACAACCACAACGAGATCAGAATGTATGTTGCCAACCAAGGTGGTTGTTAAGTGAATCATACCCAACATTCTGAACTTTTTTTGCCATGGTTCTTAAGTGAATCACTACAGTTGTTAAGTGACTCACATGGTCAGTAAAATTTAAAATTAGTTAAGTTTATTACTTATTTTCTTTGTTGAGCAATTAAAAGGCAATGATGACATATTGAATGTAATAAAAACTTATTTATAGTTGTTGACCAACAATCTAGTAGAATAAATAAAACCCGAAACATAATCAAAAAAATTATAATTTTTATTGATGTTCGAAGAATTTACTACTTTGTAACATAGTGAAACGTACATACAAAAAAAGCCTTCATAGAAGCCTTATTAAATTTTTACTTTATGTTGTTATATTACAAAGAAGAGTTCTTTATTTCAGAAAATTGTCCTATGGATTTATTTATTTTTTTCAAAAATTCACTTTTATTTTGCCCATTTCCCTTCTGTTGTACAAATGGGCCTGCTTAATGCACAGCCTAAGTGCAGAAATTGTTTTTAATGCTTACTTCTTATACCTTCAGTTTAAAGTTTATAACTTAATAAAAATCATTTTTAGATGTTTTTAGATATTAATGTTAAACTGCACATTTTTCTGATTTTTTTTTTAGTTTTGTTCTTGAATTGTCCTTTGTAAAGCCAAGTTACATCCATAAACAACATTCTTTACCCTGATGGAGCCTTTATATTTTTATTTCCAAGAAAATATGGTCATTATACATTATACACATGTTTAAAAAAAGAACAACCCCGACCTCTTTCTAAAAACCGGGAGCTTTTTCTCATTGTTATTATTTTTAATAGCCCTTGGATTGTAAGGATTTTTGGGGTGGGAAATGCTTCTATTCCAGAAAGCAACATTTGAAAACTCCAAATGTAACTGCAAAAGACCACTCCAAACTGTAACTTTTAACCAGCTTTTAAGGCCTTTTAAGAACAAACAGAGAGACCCAGAATGGATCCAAATTTGACTCAATAACGAAAATAAGAATAATAACTAGCCCCCAAATCACTGCATGGGCCAGCAAGGTTGGGAGGGATGTTCAAGAATTTGCAATAACCGTACTAGCAAAACACAGGAGTGGGGTGGGGATTAGGGGAATTGTAGTCCTTCAGCTATCAGGGGCTGGGCAGCAAATGCAAACTTGAAAGCCACGAAGAAAATCAAGGGGGGGGAATATATATTAAAATCCACCTCTTTGGAAATCCCTCCTATTTTGCAACCCTTTGCAAAAAGTTGGCTGAAGTTTCCCTGCGACGCCAGTTGCTAAGAGGACTGAGTCGTAGCCATAGCAACGATGGTATGGGGCTTGGGCGGTGGCCATAGCAACCACAGGACTGGGCGGGGCGAGACAGAAGCTTCCTGGTTGGGCGGGGCTTTGGTCAGCTCTTCTTCCGGGTTGACTTTTCGGTATAACAACAGTAGAAAACTGGCTCGGATTTGCAAAGGGGGAGTTTTGATTTTGAAAGTCCGGCCCAATTGCACAACTGCGGAATAGCACACAAATGTCCCACCTTTAGATAGTTGTTTGTTTGTGTATATGCATCACATTGAGAACACAGAACATAAAATCACAGGATGGGAAGGGACCTGGGAGGTCTTCTAGTCTAACCCTCTGCTTGAGCAGATCATCTTACACCATCCCAGACAAACAAGTTGTCCAATTTCTTTTTCACGACAATAAAAAGCGTACGCATGCAGAGATAATGTATATTAACTTCATTATTTGATGAATTAGAATATGAACTTTTTTATTCTTTACAGATCATCTGAGATTGATCAGGTCTGCCTGCTCTTGTTTGCGATTAATTGGATGCTTTCAAAATTATTCTTTAGAAGGACATAACAGGCACAAATTATTTTTTTTTAATTTTAAATTCAAGCTAATTTTATAAAGAAGTTGATGCAAAGTGACAGATAACTTCCAAGTCGGTCAAGCTCCGATTTTAGAAATGGCCCAATTCCTCCCTTATTTATTAAACCTATTGCTTTTCTATTACTCAGGAGCAAGAAAATTCATGTAGATACAGAAGATGAGAAAGGAATTTAAGGGTGAATGTTATGCTCAAAACAATGAAGACAAATCAGATACTAAAGGCTGTAATAGTAGAGAATTGTTTAAGCCTTTCGTTTTCCAATTATTAAAATGCTGTGACGACATAAAACTCACAACTGGCATCAACCATCTCTATCATACCTACAGGAACTGGCCATCACATTGTACACTGTAGATGGAAACCATTCTGTTAAAGCACAAAGAAGTTTTGTGTATTTTTTTTTTATTCTTTATTTATAAAACAGGTCTGTTCTAAAATAGAAAATCCTCTAAAAAGTCAGTTATGTGCACTTAATTCTTCCTGTCCAGAGGAAATCGATAAAATGGACAGAAAGCCAATCTTTCCACAAAGGTAGCCGTAAAACAAGTCCATTTGGGGGGGTGGACGGGTAAAAATCTCTATTTTCTGGCTGCTTTTTTAAACAAAAATGTGAAAAGTCTTTTTTCAGAGGGCAGGAGATGGAAAGTTATTGTGTCTACATGAACCATTTGAGAGAAAGAGAGAAAAAGAAAAAAACACACATGTTCTTCTTTTGCAGCCATTATTTAAGCTTCTGGTCCAGCAAAATCGAGAGCTTTGTGACAGCTTATGATTCTAAAATGAGACTGCGGTTGCGTTCCACAGTAAAGTAAGTGCTAGAATCCTGTCACTCTTGTGTAATGAGGTCCAGGTTGACTAAATGCCGTATGGTGGGCCTTCCGTGCGGACAATTCCAAGGATGCTCAATTTCACCCATGTGAGAAATCAGTTTCTTCATTTCACCGGCGGTGAGGGCGGTTCCAATCATCACCTGTAACAGGAGCAAAGTCTAGAGTTCAGTATCAATTCCTTTTGGCTTAGCTGCTTCCTTGTTCCTTGAAATAACCCATTCAGGTATCAACGCTCCATCCATCCATCCATCCAAGCTTCAGTTTACAGCAACTGTTATACTTACGGATTTTCGACACGCTCGAGAGGCGAACATTTGCCTTACTCTGGAGGGCCTGCACATGATTCCCGGAGAATCGCTTAACATAAAGATTAATTCTTCTACATCCTGAGGACCAAAAGTCCAGTTTTTGCTGGTTGGTAAAGATATGAGCTTCACTCTCTGAGTTACAGGAGCTGAAAGGTTTTCAAAACAACATAATGGTCACAGTCTCTTTACACGGAGATAATGTTTAACCCAACTACTTGTGTAATAATTGCCAATAAGGAGCTAAATCTTGCAGGTTAAGTTTTAAACTGAGTGTATTTTTTTTTCTTTGCATGAAAAGAATATCCAATTGAGCTCCAATTTCAAAGACGATTAGAAGAGCACTCTTTCAGACTGTTTTAAAATGGAATTGTTTGGCATGCTAATTTTTCCATTTTAATTATTTGAAAGATGTTTCATAGTCCCAAAGCAGAGACAGTCACTCTCTCCCCACTTCCTCTACCAAAGCTAGGAAAGATGGTAGGGTAGAACTCACCGTTTTCATCAACCACAAAATCAAATCCATTTTTTTGGAAGATCTCCAGATTATCCATCAAGATACTTTCACTTACAGCAGTTAAATTAAGATTTTGAGGCCTGAAAAAGCGGGACACAGAAAAAAGGAAGCAACAACTATTAAATCTGAAGGCAGCCCTTCTGGAACTGTGTGTATCTATTGTGTGTGGTATGTATGTATGTAAGTGGGTAGATAGACAGACAGACAGACGAAGAAAAATAGATGTGTAGACAGAGTATGTGTGGATAGTTAGTGTGTGTGTAGACGGATAACTGGGTGGGTCAATGGCGATAGACAGACAGACAGACATAGATGGGATAGGTAGATATAGATGGGTGGGTAGATAGATAGCTAGATATAGATCAAAGGTGGTCAGCAGGTTTTGACAAGTTCTGTAGAACTGGTAGCAGAAATTATGAGTAGTTCGGAGAACCGGCAAATACCATCTGATTGGAGATTTTATAGTGTCCTTCCCCTGCCACGCCTACCAAGCCACGCCCACAGAACCAGTAGTAAAAAAATTTGAATCCCACCACTGATTAGATAGACAGATAGATAGATGATAGATAGATAGATAGATAGATAGATTATATATATATGGTATTCAGCTTTGTTCGGGTATTTTCCCACATCATTATAGTTGTGCTTTTAAAGTTGTAGCAAAGTTTCAGCAGAATCTCATCTTCCATCCTCAGGCTTCTGTATCATCAGGTTTCTGTATCAGACGAACACAATACAGAAGCCTGATGATGGCAAATGAGATTCTGCCGAAATGTTGCTACAACTTTAAAAGTACAACTATAATGACGTGGGAAAATACCCGAACAAAGTATATGTGTGTGTATGTGTGTGTGTAAAAAACTTTGAAAAAAAACTGAAACAACTGTAAAAGTCTGACTCACAGACGAACACAATACAGAAGCCTGATGATGGCAGGTGAGATTTGCTTGTTCATGGCTTGGCATCTTAGATGAACCAATTACGGCTCAGTTCAGGAACACCCCCTCCCCCACCCCAAACTGTAGAGAAGACGCTCACTGGATCAGCTTCTGCCCCTGCAGGACCGTGTGTTCTTGCAGCATCTCAAAGTTGTATTTTTCGTCGGTAGCGTGCTGATCGATGATGAAGAGGTCCGATTTCAGCTTGGCAATGATAAACCCCAGATTAAACTGGCCAACGATGTCCATTTTAGCAAACATCTCTTTCCTGCACGCAGAGGGAGAAACCCATAAAGACATAGATGGTCAGAGCTGCCTGTTGTTTAAAGCCTGGGTCCCCCCCCCCCCATTCACTTAATACCAGTGACACCCCCCCTCAAAAAAATGTTGCAAAATTAGGTGCGACTCACTGGAAGACCGCATGGCTTCGGCAAGGAAGTTCAAATCCCAATTGTGATCGTATGTCAAGGACTGTAGAATCACTCAGGGCAAAGGTTCCCCTCACACCTACGTGCTAGTCATTTTCGGCTCATCTTCATGACAAAGCCGAAGAGCCAGCGCTGTCCGAAGACGTCTCCATGGTCATGTGGCTAGCATGATTCAATGCCAAAGGCACACGGAGGAACGCTGTTCCCTTCCCACCAAAGGGGTCCCTATTTTTCTACTTGCATTTTTACATGCTTTCGAACTGCTAGGTTGGCAGAAGCTGGGACAAGTAACGGGAGCTCACTCCGTTACGTGGCACTGCGGATTCGAACCGCCGACCTTTCTGATCGACAAGCTCAGCGTCTTGGCCACTGAGCCACCACGTCCTTAATTAGGGACATCCTATAAATCTGTCAAGTAGTTCTCCACTTACAAATATTTGTTATAGTGACCATCAAAGTTACAATGGCAGTTGAAAAAAGTGACTTATGACCGTTTTTCACACAAATTCGGATGCTTGGCAACTGGTTCATATTTACGACAGTTGCAGTGTCCCAGGGGGGTCATGTGATCCCCCTTTTGTGACCTTCTGACATGCCAAGTCAATGGGGAAGCTGGATTCACTTAACAACCATGTGACTCAATAACTGCAGGGATTCACTTAACAGTGGTGACAAGGTCGTACAATGGAGCAAAACTGCCTTAACAATTAATCTCGTTTAGCACCAGAAGTTTTGGGCTCCATTGTGGTCGTAAGTCGAAGACCACCTGTGTGAATCTTTCTAAATGTAAGACAAAAGAATAAACAAAGATACGAAGGTCGCATCAGCCAACAGCATTTCTGGGAACGCCTCTCTTCTCTGGCGAAGAGAGGCGAGTCGCCATACCTTATTTCCTTTCTTAATTCATCCTCCGCCATTTTGTTTTCTTCCGGGCTAATCTTTGCCTTGAATTGTCTGAATTTCAACATTTCTCCTTCGGTCTCCTGGCGCTTAATTTGCCTCTGGATCCGGTCCGTCAAGGTGCTCCAAGAGAAGGCTAAAGGAACCGTCCTCTTTTCCATTTTGACCGGGATGTCGTACAAGGGCTGTGCGCCAGAATCCTGCTCAGGGGTTGCCGCTGATAAATTGGCTTTTGGTGAAAGAGACTGAAGGCTCTTAAAACGTTTTGCTTTAGGGGGTGAAGTGGCTCGTTGAGAGAAGCCACCTTCTTCACTCTGGTTTGGTTCGGAGGGGCAGGAAAGGCCGCTAGATCCACATTCGCTGCTCTGGATTTCTGCGCCCAAACAACGGGACTCTCGATTGGAAGAACCCGCAGTGCTTTCGGCTCTAAAATGGACGCCCGTTTCTGGGGTGCTCAAACCCCCATCAGACTCGGCGGAGACGCTCCCCAAACCAGAGTCCGTATCTTCATTCGATTTCTCCAACTTCCTGCCTGCAAACATGGAATCCCTTGAATCTACCTTGCTTCCGTCTTCAGATTCCTCGTTGGGAAGAATTTTCTTTCGGGGGGAGGCGGAGAAAGCGGCAAACATCTGGAACATTCCTTGGTTGGTGGGCCTGTGTTTTGGTTGTGCCTTTTCGGTCTCCTGAAAAGCAGAGGTTTTCCCTCGAGAAAAGGATTCCTTCAGACGAGCAATTATTTCTGATTTCTCACCCTGATTTGGAGGCAAAGGACTGGTAGACGATTCCAAAGGAGACACTTCTTTCTCGTTTCGGACGAAGCTTTTCAAGTTCCCTGCCAAAAAGAGAGAACCGTTGTGATTTGCTAAGTACAGATTGTCCTCGACTTATGCCCTCAATTGAGCCCACAATTTCTGTTGCTAAGTGATTCCCCCCACCCCCTATTTTAAGACCTTTCTTGCCACAGTTGCTAAGTGAATCACTGCAGCCGTTAATTTAAGTGAATCTGGCTTCCCCATTGACTTTGCTGGTCAGATGGTTGCAAAAGAGGCTCACGTGACTTTGGGACCCTGCCACCGTCATAAGTACGAGTCAGTTGCCAAGTGTGTGAATGTCAACTCAGAAGCTGACCTGACCGAAGCCATTTTTTAGGCTTCAGTGTTGCCACACTGGAGCTGAGGGAGACAGAGGGAAGAATAAAGATAGCTGGTAGCTGAAACAAAATACTTTCTCCTGGGAACCAAGGACATTTCCGCAGGTGGTTGGAGAGAGGAGCAGCAATGTTACCAGGCAACCAGACAACACTTTGATTGGACCATGTGACTGATGGTTTGGAGAAGGGGAAAAACGTTTACTTTTAATTAGGTGAAACTTCAGACTCGGTTTTCGCCAGCCTGTGCCAATATGATATATCCAATAAAAATTACATAAATATATATATATCATAAAATTCTGCCCTGCCTTCTTCCACAAGGAATAAAATAGAATAGAATTCTTTATTGGCCAAGTATGATTGGACACACAAGGAATTTGTCTTGGTGCAAATAGCTTATAAGCTTCCAGCTAGCTAATAAGAGGAAAATCTTAGCTATTGTTACCTGACTGTCTAAAATAATGCAAATAAATAAATAGGTTTTGCTTAAATGGCAACTTGACTTCCTACCTTCAACATAGGTCAACTTTTGATTCACCACCAATTTATTAACGTCACTGCCAAACATCGCCATCAGTGATGTTTTCAGAATTGCTAATAAAAGCTTCTCTTCCTGGAGCAAGATCTGCCTTTTATCCGGAGTCACGTTGATGTCCACGCATCCTGAAATCAAAAACATTCACCATTCTTTGGTTATCTTTCTCTTTCTTCGCACCTACGGATGGGCTCCACCGTTCGGGCTCATTATGATAACTAGGTACTCCTCATCGGAATGTTATGATAATAATTAAGCAGGCTAAATTACCCTAATTTACAAAATATACAGCAGCGAACGATGATGACAATTTATAAAACTCACCAGATTCTGCACAGATGTTAAGAACAATGAATGGATATTGGTGCCTATTATACATATGATAGACCTCATTTACAACTTTGGAAACCTGTTCAGAAAACAGAAAGAAAAAACAACACACGTTAGTTGAATTTGGTTGAGATTTAAAAAGATATAAAGGCTCTTGAATCATCTTCATTTAAAGATCCCATAATCCCGTGAAGGCGAACCTATGGCATGTGTGTGCCAGAAGTGGTGTGCAGAGCCATCTCTGCTGGCACGCAGGCCGTTGCCCCGGCTCAGTTCCACTACATATGTGCACGCACCTCCTGCCAGCCAGCTGATTTTCGGGTATCTACCACACATGTGCAGGGGGCGTGTGCGGGAGATGAGTGTGCATGCACAGGGGGAACACGGGGGTTTGCATGTGCATGAGCAGGGGGCGGGGGAACACGGGGGGTGTTGTGCATGCATTGCATTATGGATGCAGGCACACATGTGCAAAGGTTAGCCATCACTGCCATAATCCCTTGCAGGGCGGAGTCTGGGCAACTGAACGGAGCTAGCAAAGTGTTTTAGTGGCCAGATGCCGTTCCCTGTTGCCAATGCGGAGTTTTGTTCAGCTGATATATTCTCAATGTTCCCAGAAAGAGAGAAAGAAGTATCTGCTTCTACCTAGGATCGAACTCACAGCCTCCTGATTGTGAAGCAAGAGCTCCACCTCCAGGCTACCGCACTATTCCAAGCGAGGGTCTTGACTGGCAGAGTGAATTTTTTTTTTTATAAATTGAGAATTTACCCCTGCAGGAGAAAAACATACCTTTCCGGGGTCGCATGGCCGCTGGTTAATAAAAAAGTACTGCCTATCCGTTGTGCTCCTCCCATCGCCATGATTGCATTGTGAAACAAATCCTGTGATGCTGTTTAAAAAGGAACGTGTCATTAAGAGAGTCCCATAAAAACAAAGTAGACCGAAAAAAGTCATTTGACGTATTTTAGAAGGGAATCTAAACCAACTTGGAGAAATTCTCCCCTGCGCTAGCTCAAGACCATCGTATAGAAGCAGTCCTTGACTTACAACCGTAACGGAGTCGTCCGGTTATGGCTGCAAGTCGTGTCGGTCATAAAGGAGATCATCATGTGACCGACCTGATTTGACAACCTTTTTTTTTTTTTTTGCAGTGGGGTGTTAAGCAAATCGGTATAGTCTTTAAGTGAATCAATGGTCATTAAGCAAACCCATTGTTTGCTATAGGCCTTTTTTGCTGGAAACCAGAAATGAACAAGTTTTTCAACAAAAACGCCATAAATGGTGGTCCAGAACGCTGGAAATGGCCATAAATGCAGGGCAGTTGCAGTCCGTGACACTGGGGTGGAGGTATAACCATTAGAACTACATCATAATTACCTTTGGGAGGGGTCTCTCATAATTTCAAACCGTTGCTAAGCAACTGATCATAAGATGAGGACTACTTGTATTGTCCTTTTTATATGTGGTATATGCTAGGGATGCGGTGGCTCAGGGGATAACATGCTGAGCTTGTTGATAAGAAAGGTCGGCAGTTCGGCGGTTCGAATCCCTAGCGCCGCGTGATGGAGTGAGCTCCCGTTTCTTGTCCCAGCTTCTGCCAAGCTGGCAGTTCGAAAGCACATAAAAAACGCAAGTAGAAAAATAGGGACCACTGTGGTGGGAAGAAGGGAACAGTGTTCCGTGCGCCTTCCGCATTTAGTCATGCCGGCCACATGACCACGGAGACGTCTTCGGACAGCGCTGGCCCTTGGGTTTTGTAACGGAGATGAGCACCACCCCCTAGATCTGGGAATGACTAGCATGGACGTGCTAGGGAAACTACCTATGTTGTATATACGTTGTGTCCGGTAGCCCTGGATCTCTGGTTTTTAAGCCCAAATGAACAACAACAAGAAAGAATACAAATATATATATATATATATTTCCAATTTTATACTTACGTATAAAGCTTAGTGGGCAGAGCAGAAACATTCAAGCCGTATTCTTCGCAGACTTCTTCGCTGGGCAGCAGCTGTACAAAGGGAATCAGGGTTTGCACCTAGGAAGAAAATAACAACCTATATTGAAACTGACTCCCCAGGCCTTTTAATTTGCAAACCACCCTGCACCATGCCAGAATCAAACTAACCACATGACGAGGGGTCCTAGGTGCTCTTCTGAGCTTGTTTTCTTGCAGGTGTTTCATCACCCAAATTAGCCAATCCCATCAGCCCTGTTCCTTTACCTGTTTGTGTCCAAATATGGCACTGATGTTTTCTTTTAAAGTAGAACTTCCGCTGGTGGACACCACAGCCTGTTTCTTCCCTTGGCCAACTTGGTTGGTGCAGTTAATTCGAACCCCAGTGCAAATGATACAATACGCTTGCAGTATCTGGACCATTTTGGCAAACTCCTTTTAGGTGTGGAAAAAGAGAGAGAGAAAAGTTACACTCCTTTGGGTGTGTCAGAGGGGAAAAAAGGTGATTTGATCAGATCTTTATTATGATCAAAGACCAGCCTATATTCTATAGGGAGTGCCCCTAGCTGTTTGAGAACATGTATTTTCTTAACAGGGATGTTTTTATCCACCATTAATGTATTATAACGTGTCAGTACTTTTTTATATATATTGCAAATAGCGATGTCTATTGCTGGTCTAAGACCATAATAAAGTTATATTCTATTCTCTTCTTCTTCCTGCCCGTGTTAATAACGAGCTGACTGGTTCTTACCTTCTTTATGTTACGCTGAAATTCTTTGTGTCGAACCGGCAAAGTATGAAACAGCTGCTGGACACTGACGGTGGTCCCCTGTGGCCGGGAGAATGGGACTCTCCGAGTGATCTTCCCGCTGTGATCAAACTCCAGCCGGGTCCCAATATTGGAAGACTTGTGACAAGTGACAATGGAAACATTGCTGTGTGCAAAGGAATGCAATTTCATTTCAGCTAATGCAATCCTAAGTTGTATTAACAGAGGGATACAGTCAAGATAAGGGAAGTACTAATACCACTCTATATAGCCTTAGTAAGGCCACACCTAGAGTACTGCATCCAGTTTTGTTCACATTATAAAAAAGATGTTGAGACTCTAGAAAAAGTACAGAGAAGAGAAACCAGGATGATTAGGGGACTGGAGGCTAAAACATACAACGAACAGTTGCAGGAACCGGGCTTGGCTAGTCTAGTAAAGAGAAGGACCAGGGAAGACAGGATAGCAATCTTCCAATATTTGAGGGGCTGCCACAGGGAGGAGGAAGGGGTCAAGCTATTTTCTAAAGTGCCTGTAGGCCAGACAAGGAATAACTCTCGGTATTTCAACCGACCGGCTGGCCCTGCCCACCCGTCCCCTCCCCTCCCCGGAGTCTCCATGTGGCCCATTTTGGATGTAGGTAAGTGTAGGGTCTACATGGAGGCTCTGGGAGGGGGGAAAATGGGCCTTCTGGAAGTCTGGAAACGGGCCTGTTTCCAGTTTCCTGACAGCTTCCAGGGTCCAGGAGAGGCTGTTTTCGCCCACCCAGAGGCCCGGGGGAAGGCCTCTGGACCACTGGGAGGGTGAAAAATGGCCTCTTCCGGGCTCTGGAGGCCCACTGGAAGCCAGAAACAGGAAGTTCCAGTAGGCCAGGCCCACCATGGCCACGCCCACCCAGCAACTGGGCAGCGAACCAGATTCTGTGCCATGGTTTCTCCTTGGTCTTCCTTCCTGAGATTCATCAATTGTTTTAACTAGCATGCTTCTCACCTGAACACACTTCTTACCTTAATGCGCACAAAGAGCTCAGAGCTTCACCTCGAAAACCAAACGTTTCCACGTTGATGAGGTCAGAGAAGTCTTGGATCTTGGAAGTATAATGCTTCAGCGCTGGAAGAGATATTTGACAGAGGTGAGAAAAGGGATGGGCCAGGAGACAGGGATTCTCTAGGCTGGCTCCCACATTACGGGTTAGGTTGATGCCAAGGGTTCATTGCCTCCCACTTATTTACTGGTTCAATTCAGACAGCACTGAAAATTATATATATATTTTAACCAGGCTGTGGCCCCTAGCAAGGAACAAGTTATGACTCTTTTAATTTTCCTACTTGTTTCGGAGGAGGAAAAGGTCACTAAATGATCCTTATTGTACTGATGATTTTGGACCCTATCAGGGTCATCTGACTGGGTGGTGTGGAAATGCTGCAAAAAGATAGGGAACCGTGTGTTCGCTCCCTCCTCACACTCTCACAGCATTGTAAAACCGTGCAGAAATGTTGTAAGATGATGCTAATCCTAGCACATTTTGAAACACTTTATATTTAGTTTTAGGAATGCGTAAGGCTTTGTGGTTTGGGGTACCCAGGTTTCCAAACTTTGCATTATAAAAAAACAGGTCCAAGAGGTTCAAATATCTTACCATACAAAAACAGTTGCCTTTTTTAAAAAGATGGGATAAAAGTAGTTCTTTGTGGAAGAACTAACGTATTAACTGTAAATAATATTACAAATTAATAGATTTAGATTTAGACATAGAGATACAGCATACTCAAGCCTGCAAAGTTATCCTCTTCTACGCCACAACCATTATCAGAGACTTCAATAAGACCCGTTCCATAATCTTTAAGCTTCACTTCTATAAATGAAACAAAAATCATGAAGATTAAATCTCTACAATTTTCTGTCTTCTTCCCTCCAAACACCACTAGAGAGTAATAGCATGACTAAAACAGTCTTGAGTTACTCTAAACTTTAAAACAACAAGTAACTGACCGACGTTAGTAGCGCCAGCATCGAGGCTGTTTTCCACCAGCTCTTTTACAGCAGCACATAGATTCAGCACCACTTGGCCTGAGCAGATCTGATGAACTGATCTGTGATCGATTGGCTTGATAGTTTTTTCCACTCTTTAAAAAAGGAAAATAACAAAGCTTTACACTCAGAAAATATCGCAGTTCACAGGACTGTAGTCGGTGGTTTCGTTTCACTTCTGCTTTCAGACTGTAAGGTTATACCTTCCTTCTGAAACAGGTTTTAAACAGCTCTGAAAGGCAGCTTTGGTGGATGAGCAAAATGTTGTGTCTTAAAACCAAATTGCACAATTCACTTTCCTCCGAGCTATGCTGCAGGAAAAAAACCTTTGCAGACATTTGTCCAAAGTGCTTGTTCTGTGTATGTGTGTGTAACTATGTGTAAACCACCCAAGTTGCCAGGAGTCAAGCAGCATATAAATTTAATACTAAAAATAATTTTAAAAGAGTGATTCCTATTTACAAGAAGTCAGACTTTATAGTTTCAGTCAATTTGGTCTAGCAGTTAAAACGTCAGGCAAGAAACCAGGAGGTGGTGAGTCTGATGTCCTGCCAGAGTCCTGCCAGTTGGGCGGCTTTGGCTCCATTTCAGCCCAACCCACCTCAAAGGGTTGTTGTGGGAAAAACAGGAGGAGGAAGGAATACTGGGTATGTCCGCTGCCTTGAGCAATTTATGAAATTAATAAAGGTGGGCTATAAATAGAATAAAAATAATAATAAAGTAATGCAATGCAATGCAATGCGATATATACACTTATACTGACATTCCATTCCAAGTAAAATAACAATAAAATCAAGCAATGCAATGTAATAAATACATTTACACCGAAATTCCATTCCAATTAAAATAACATAATTAAAATAAAGCAATGCAGTAAATACACTTGCACCAAAATTCCATTCCAATTAAAATAACATCAAATAAGACTAAAATAAAATAAGGCAATAAATACACATGCACTGAAATTCCATTCCAATTAAAATAACATCAAAGAATCTAAAATAAAGCAATGCAATAAATGCACTTACACTGGAGGAGCTTCCATTCTCTTTCCTGATGCAATTTAACCCTTTGCTGCCTGCTCACTTTTCAAACGAAGTATGCAAATGGCATGCAAATGAGCCTAAAGGGGCGGCCCGGTTTTTCCCCCGCCCATTTCCCCGTCAATCGATTTCACGGGCCGGAGCCCCCAACTCCCTTCGGGGCGCCCACAGTTGGGTCGCCGCGCTTCTTCCCGGGCGAGCCAGGCTCGCTTCCTTCCGCGCATCCCTCCGGTTCCCCAGGCTCGCGATGTCTTCTGGGTAGAATTCTTCTCCTCCAATCACCGGGGAGAAGCTTTCTCATTGGTCCATCGACGCACCAATCGGGGAGGAGAGGAAGGTGGAGCGGAATCTTAACGAAGCTTAGTATATAGGGGAAGGGGGTCGGTGTGAACAACCAACGCTTCGGGTATACCATGGAACCCAATATTCTCATCCCCAGATCCTGAAACGTGCAAAGCAGTATTTCTCAAGCAACTTTTCCTTTGGTTCTTTGTTTATTTTCTGGAGCTGTGTTCACAAGAAACGCTGACCTGGTTTTCTGAATTCACCTGTTTCATGGCATATGACTTAAGTGCCAGGGCTCATTGTAACAGCATTGCCCAAAAGGCATTAAGAGTTGTAAATCAAATCTTACAAAGCTTCTCCTCTAGAAATATAGAATTGCTAACTAGGGCGTACAAAACCTTTGCTAGACCAATACTGGAATACAGTTCATCAGTCTGGAATCTGCACTGTACATTGGACATTAATACAATTGTGCGAGTCCAGAAGTATTTCACAAGAAGATTACTACACTCCTCTGCTTGCAACACAATACCCTACACCACCAGGGTTGAAAGTTTGGGCTTGGACAACCTTGAACTACGCCACCTACGGTTGGACTTAAGTGTAGTACACAAAATTATCTGCTACAATGTCCTACCAGTCAATGACCACTTCCGCTTCAACCACAACAATACAAGAGCACACAACTGATACAAACTCAAAGTAAACCACTCCAAACTTGATTGCAGAAAGTACAACTTCAGCAACAGTGGTCAATGCCTGAAATGCACTATCTCACTCTGTTGTTACATCCTCAAACCTCCACTCCTTCAACCTCAAACTATCCACTATTGACCTCACCCAGTTCCTAAGAGTTCGTGTGAGGGGTGTGCACAAGTGCACAATCGCGCCTACCGTCCCTGTCCTATTGTCCCCAATTATTTGTACCTTACTCTTATTATTACTCTCCTCCTCCTCCTCTTCTTCTTCTTCTTCTTCTTCTTCTTCTTCTTCTTCTTCTTCTTCTTCTTCTTCTTCTTCTTCGTAGTAGTAGTAGTAGTAGTAGTAGTAGTAGTAGTAGTATTCTTACTCATGTTCATACTTATATCATCTTGTAAGTGATTGACAAATCAAATAAATAAAATAAAATTTAAAAAATTCTCTCCCCAGTATCTCAGAGTCCTCCACCTACTTGGAGAGGAGGCGAAGTTAAGCCTAGCAGGAGCTTTAGAGGCGTCCGCTGAGCCTTCCTCTCCTGACCCCCAAGAAACGTATCTGGATAGAAGCCCCCCCCCTTCCCCTCATGAGGCATAGCTTCGCTTTTTAACCCGAAGTCTAAGGTCAAGAGCTGCTTCACCCGCCTTCTACACCCCCACCATCCCTTTGGAGCTTGCATCAGCTGGCAGCAAAAAGACCGCACGCGGCCGACGGGGGAGCCCCGCCTCTTTCGGCCAATAGTCTTGGCGGCCGTGGCAAGCCGCCAATGGGAGGCGGGACGGGCGGGGCGTCAGGCAAGGGCTCCTCCAATGGGAGGCGAGTGGGTGCGCCGGCGCGTCAGCGAGCCGTGGCATGAGGAGAAGCGGCGGTGAGGCGGCCGCGATGCCGATGTACAAGGTGAGGCCCTTTCAGGACGGCTCCGGCCCGGCGGTTCTGGCCGAGCACCTCCCCACCTGCATGTACCGCGTGCGCTGCGCCCACCGCCCGGCCGAGGTCAACGGGGACTCCGGCCTTGCCTCCTCGCCGCCGCCGCCTCAGCAGGTAGGAGCCGCTCGGCCCTGCGGCGCCTCACTTGGACCTGGGGATGGGGGTGGTTGACGGGCAGGCCGCGCTCCCTGGTCCCCCAAGACCGCCCTGGAAAGGTTTCCGCCTTCGGACTAACGTTCCCATCCTCCCCGGCCCCCGTTTTCTGCCCCGCCCCAAGCCACTCCCCCCTTGGATTACACTCCCCATCCTCCCCGATCCCCCTCCCCCGTTTTCTTCCATGACCCTATTCGGACTACAGTCCCCATTCTCTTCACTCCCCGGTTTTCTCCCTGCCTCAAACCATTCTTCCTTCAAACTACAATCCCCATCCTCCCCAGCCTCTGGTTTCTGCCCCGTCCCAAGCCACTCCCTATTCGGACTACCATCCCCATCCCGTGCTTTTCGCCCTTCCCCAAGCCACTCTTTCAGACTACAATCCCCATCCTCCCCAGCCCCCGTTTTCCATCTCGCTCCAAGCCACTCCCTTTTCAGACTACAATCCCCATCCTCCCCACCCCCGTGCTTTTCGCCCTGCTCCAAGCCGCCACTCTTTCAGACTACAATCCCCATCCTTCCCATCCCGGCCACTTCTTTCGAGTTTGCTTTAAAAAAAATCCTTCTGACGCTCCTGAAGGTGCCTGGCTCCGAATCCCATCAGCCCCAGCCCAGGATGGTGGGAGTTGTAGTTCGAACGGTTTGGAGAGGCGGCCTTCCTCAGAGACCCTT
Source organism: Pseudonaja textilis (assembly GCF_049901715.1). Classification (NCBI taxonomy): domain Eukaryota; kingdom Metazoa; phylum Chordata; class Lepidosauria; order Squamata; family Elapidae; genus Pseudonaja; species Pseudonaja textilis. Next base: position 5,339,049 of record NC_142003.1, read on the forward strand.
TGGGACCCCACACAGGCTGGGGTAGGAGAAGGGGGAACCCCCCCCTCCCTTGAGTGCCTGGATCTGATCACTTTCTGTGGCTGGATCTGATCCCTGGATTCTTTCACTTTCTTTTCCCTCAGGGAACCTATTTGCAATGACTGCTTTGTGTGTATTGGTGATCATATCAGATGTATTGAAATTTATTTACAGCATTAACGCAAAGTGACTCTGTGTAGCTTGCAAATAAAAATCAAATGGTACAGAGAGAATTAGAATTTGGAATAAGCTCTGATATAAACCCATTGAAGGGATCCTTCTTGCAGGCTGTTCATTACCCAAACTAGGTAACATCATCAGTACTACTGATGTTATGATGGTAATTATATTACCTAATTTGGGGAGTGAAAGTCTGCAAGAAAACTACCAAGCTCAGAGAGCACCAAGGACCCCACAGTTCTGCTTCCTCTTCCTCCTGCTCCCTTCTTCCTCCTCCCTGCAAATTTTACTTTTTCTAGCACTGATGACATTACCTAGTTTGGGTAATGAAATGTGTGCAAAAAATAAACATGCTCAGAGAGCACCAAGGACCCCTCATGTCAACCCTGAGCTACAAATATTCTCCTTTATTGAAACCCATTGACTTATCAGTGCCAACAGCCCCTCCTTGAGGGAGATGGGCAGTCTAGAAACATATAGGTTTATATATATATATATAAATAAATATATAAATATAAATTGCATATAAAAAGGGATAGCCAGAATACTTGGTTTTGTTCTGAGACAATACAAAACGAAGTGAATGCTAACTTAATTTTCATTCAGGATGAAGTTGACCCATCACTCCAAGCGCTTGAATTCCGCCAGGAAGAGATCTTGAAACGTTTGTATGAATTGAAAGCTGCTGTGGATGGGCTCTCAAAAATGATCCAGACACCAGATGCGGACTTCGATGCCACCAACATAATTCAAACAGATGACCCTGTTTCTCTAACTGTCAGCTCTGCAGAACTCGATAGTCTGCTTGGGAAGGCAAGTCGGACTCTGAACTGTTTGCATTCTGCCTACTGAATGGTTTGGCAAAAGTTGGTGTGGTTTTTTTTTGTTGCAACAAATAAGTTGCAATCTGGCCAAACGTACATTTAGTGATACCTATGGAAATTCTCAGTCATCTAGGTCGTGGTTGTCCCAAAGGTGCTTTTTCAAAAACTAACTGGATTTTATTTTTCCTTGAAGACATTTCACTTCTCATCCAAGAAGCTTCTTCCAGTTCTGACTGAAGAATGGAAGAAGTTTCTTGGATGAGAAGCAAAACATCTTCAAATAAAAACGAAGTCCAGTTGCACCTTTGGGGCGATAGTGATTCTCCAAAGTTATATTGCAAAAGTATCAGCCAAATAGCAATATACTGTAATTTTGTCCCAAGCCAACACTGATGCCAGGTTTAAATTTCAGGGCTTTTAAGGAAATAGAAGATATACTTAATTATAAGAGAGGAACTTGTTTGCTTTTAATTGTTTACAAACAGTTACGTCAGCTAGCAGGAGCAAAAAGCTATTTAAATGAAACTGTTAGCGATAAATGCCACTTTGTATATTAATAGCTAGTCAAGTAAAAATAACTAGCTCCTTCTCCTTTATTTGGGAGTGTCATTTGAGTCTCATCTCCTGTTTCTGATGGCTTGGAATATCTTAAGTTGGAACAGATTTTCTGCACAGTTCCAACCTCTGCAGAATATTGTCGCCTAATTACTCAGTTTCTATCAGTAGTAATTGCCAGTGACTAATGGGTACTGATAAAAAAATGTATGATTTGGAATATTTTGGAAAATATTGCTTAGCGTTATTTCATATTCTAACTACTGTGTGTGTTTATAGGATGTGTTCAAATGTTGTGGTCATAATGTACAATTAATTTCTATGACTAAATCCAGATCCAGTTCACCATCTGTTTAGGACAGAAATCCATGTTTTTTCTTGTAATGTTCTTAGAGGCCTAGCATTTTTAAGCTCTCAACTGACATATATAATATCTGGTTCATCTTTTGTCACCTATGAGAGCTACTCATGTCACTTATCCCATTTCTACTCCACAGCTAGTTTAAGCAGTGTGGAAAATGAATAGGCAGTGTAGAACTGCAGTGCAGTTAATTTATGGCAAGATAACAGTACTAAACAAAAAACCCTGCAGGATGTTAAAACTATATGTGGAAAAGCTTTTAGGATAAAGTGAAAATCTCCTAACCACTCAATGAAATCAAGTTTGTTTTAAAGCAGGATTATGGTGCTCTGAAGGACATCGTGATCAATGCAAACCCCACTTTCCCTCCACTCTCATTATTAATACTCCACAGCATGCTGTGTGAGAAGTACAAGATACTTTCAACGGTTCACACACACTCATCTGTGAAAAACGTGCCAGAAAAGCTGCTCAAATGCTTTGGTGAGCAGGCAAAGAAACAGTCGCGTCACGAGTACCAGTTGGGCGTTACTTTAATTTGGAAAGATGGTAAGTCCATGTGCACTTACGAATAGATGCTTACAGAGTTAAGCCTTCATCTTTATTTCATTTCTTAATGAGAGAATGGGTCTTGATTGGATGGGCCCCGGTTGGAACTGTGTGGCTGTATATTTTAAATAAATCTGATGTAAGATGGAAATGGGGGGGAGGTACTTGAAGGTAGATTTGTTGCTTGCTTGGGGGTATTTGTTCCTTGCCGGGCAATATATTCTAAGACTGGCAGCCAGGAAAATGTCTCCTCTAACTATGTGAGGTATCGTAAAACATGAGAGAAGGAATGGTGAATACAGGAAGTCCTTGACTTACAACCATTTGTTTAGTGACGCCTCGATGTTACAAGGGCTCTGAAAACAGTGGCTTATGGCCGTTTCACACTTATAACCATTGCAGCACCCCCCCCATGGTCACATGATCAAAATTTGGACACTGGCTGTAGTCTCTTGGGGTCATGTGATCACCTTTTAGGACCTTCTGAGAAGTCAATGGGGAAGCCAGATTCATTTAACAAACTGTGTTACTAATTTAAGAACTGCAGCGACTCACTCAACAACTGTGGCAAGGAAAGCCACAAAAGGGGGAAAAGTCACTGTCCTGCTGTCTTGCTCAGCCACAGAAACGCTGAGCTCCATTGTGGCCGTAAGTCAAGGACTACCTGCATCCACCAGCTCTCCAAGCGTCCTCGGTGTCTAATCCTCCCTTGGGATTATCCTTCCAGTGCCAAAACCCCAGATGAAGTTCAGCATTCAAACCATGTGCCCCATTGAAGGCGAAGGGAACATTGCTCGGTTCTTATTCTCCTTGCTCGGCGCAAAGCACAACACAGTCGCAGCCACGTTGATAGACAGCTGGGTGGACACCGCCCTCTTCCAACTCCAAGGAGGAAGCAATAAAGAAAAGGCAGCCGTTCTGCGGGGCATGAATGCGACCCTTGGCAAGACCTCCTGGCTGGTGGGCAACGAATTGACGGTAGCCGACGTCGTGACCTGGTGCGCCCTTCAGCAGGCAGGGGGCACGGAAGCCGTCCCAGCCAACGTGCAGAAATGGCTCCGGTCTTGTGAGAACCTGGCGCCTTTCAATGCTGCTCTCAAGCTGCTGAAGTAGCTTTCTCTCCCATGGACAGGCAAGCAGATCCCACTTTTTCGACCTCTCTGGTTATGAAAGCTGGGGTGACATTTGGATAAATCAGATTTGAAAAATAACCAAAGGTGTTATGCCAATAAAGTTCATCAGAATTGTCCTTTGTAAAATGGTGCTTTTTCAGCAAGAAAACTGCCCCCCCCCAACACAAACACTTCCCGGTCACACCCACCTAGTCTTGGTAACCAGAAGGTTTTCCTTCTGAGACAGTTTTCTCCCAGTTTTCCTAATTGCTCCCATCTAAGAGTTAACAAGCCCAATCCTGATTAGCTTCTTTGGGATTAACCAAGATTGTCTGATCTGGCTACCTGCTGTAACTACAGCATTACTGTTAATGTCGGAAACACTAAAGCAGGGGTCACCAACCTTTTGGACCCCAGGGACCACCAAACTCGTAATTTTAAATCCTGCAGACCAGAGACCCTGGGAAAATCCCCCCCAAAATGTCTGCAGGAAAACTCCCTACCCCGTTTTCCTACCGATCGATCGTTCTTTATTTGGGATCACAGGATCCAGCTCTGTTCTCAGGGAGAGAGAGAGAGAGACTTTTGGCTTTGTGCAAGGAAAGCAGCAGAAGTCTTTCTTTCTCTCCCCCAAACTCTGCCGTAAATGAGTCTTTGCCAGCACAGCCTCTTGGAGCAGGAGGCCTTGCAGAGTCCCAAAGACTCATTTCTGGCGGAGTTTGGGGGAGAGAAAGAAAGACTTTTGCTGCTTTCCTTGCCTGCAGCCAAAAGCAGAAAAGAAAGAAGCAGCCTGGTGGCCAGGTGAAGCGCATGGGGCGAGTGGGGCAAGTCCCCCCACTCTACCCTTTCCCCCATCCCCTCACTACCTTGTGTTGTTTGCAATGCAAGCGACGCAAGCCTTGTGTTCCCAGGGGCCATGTGGGCGGCGCAGCCTCGTGTTCCCGCACAGCCTGGATTAATTGCTTTGGGGGTGACATTTCTCTGCGGACCACCAACATTTTCTTGCGGACCACCAGTGGTCCCCGGCCCATTGGTTGGCGACCACTGAACAAAAGGACTTCAGGAGTCTGTTTTGTACTTAGCTCAAATGAGAAATATACCCTTATAGATTTGGAATATTTTATATAAAAAAAATAAAAGACATGTTAACGGTAACACAACGACAAACACTTTTGGTTCACTTAAACAGGAGAGCCGAGTGGCTTAATTCTGTCTCTTTCGTCCCTCTCTTGTAAGAGTAGCTTAATTTTTTCTTTCAGCAGTTTGATTTCTTCTTCTTGCTCCAACACTTTCTGCTGAAGAACACAAATGACCTAAACAAAGCAGAGCAGACAATTATTGCCGCAGTCCCATATAGAGTAATGCCAGCACGGGAAGTGAACCGCCAGATAGGAAGGGATCACTTTTCTACATGGCTGGTCACTTCCTTTTTTTAAAATTAAGAATAGCCATCTTAATTTTATTTAAATTATATTCCTTTCTTTTTTTTTTCTTTATTGTGGTCGTTAACCAACACAGGAGAAATGATATTCAAAATTAGGGGCTATTTATCTAACTCACTGCCATAAATTATGACAATTATGGGCTCATTATCATAAATTATAATCATAAATTATAATTAGGGGCTAATTGGTCTTACAATCAAATTATGTTCAGGCTTTAACAGAATAGTAAGAGTTGGAAGGGACCTTGGAGGTCTTCTAGTCCAACCCCTTGGTGAGGCAGGAAACCCTAGACCATTTCAGAGAAATGGTTGTCCAATCTTTTCTTAAAAACCTCCAATTTTTATGATAAGTATGTGATAAGTATATGATAATTTGGATCATCAGGAGGACCGGATCTCGCCAAGGCTCACATTTGCTGAGTTATGGAAGAGTTCACTTTCCAGCAGCTGAAGGGCTGTCGGTCTCCGCGAGGATGCGTGGCTGGTCAGCAGCTTCACGTATCTGGCCTGTATCGGCCACTTCGCACAAAAAGTGAGCGGGAGGCTTCCCCGTCTTAAGCCCATCAGAACTTCCGTCCTCTCCATTTCTGTCCCAAACGGCTGGAAGAGTTCAAACAGGATGACGCCCAAACTGTACATATCCGACTAGAGAGAGAAGAAATATTCCGTGTCAGAACACACTTTTTTTTTTTCTCATATTTTAATACATCTTTTTGTTATTCCTGCCTATCAGAATTAATAAAGGGATGTGCATTGTACAGGAACAGCTATGGAGTGATTCTTGCAAGGGAGGAAAATTTTTCACCAAAGGCAGAAACTTTTCCAGGGTTGACATTCTGGGCCAGCCTGGCAATTTCAAGGCTGTGCGGTGTTGCTTTCTAGGTGTCAAGCCCAAATAACTGGGATCAGCCTTGTTCCCAGGGCTCCCTCTAAGCTTGCTTGGGTGTGTATTTATTTCTTCTGTATTTATTTCTTTCCACCAGACTTCTAAGGTGCTATAATATCATTGCTGTCATTTTGTAAGGCGCTGCAGAGAGCTCTTCGCTTTTTAAAGAGCGGTGGCGCTTGATATTTTCAAAGTTTATGGCTAAATGGTTTGGGAAGGAATAACGGTCGCTGCTTGCAATCATTCTGTTGTTTCTCACGGCTGCTTTGTTGGGAGCATCTGTAGTTCAATCATTTTTCACACTGAGGGTTTTATGCCCTTTTAATCAGTAGTTAGAATGCAGTATGGCAGGCTGACTGCCCACTGCCGGGAGTTCGATCCTGACTGTCTCACGGTTGACTCAGCCTTCCATCTTTCCGAGATTGGGTAAAATGAGGACCCAGATTGTTTTGAGTGCTGAAAAGCACTATGGAGCAGTTTATAAGCGTAACTGCTATTCTTAATATGTCTTTTGACATCTGAAAGATGGAATTTAACCGCCGAGGTCCTGTTTGTCTAAAAAAAAAAAAAAAGGGCCCAGTTAGATTGGAAGTTGGGGTGGCTGTACCTTGAAATCATAATGGGATCCTTGGAGTTGTTCAGGTGAAGCGTACAGACAAGTGCCCACTCCGGAGGTATGGATGAGCGCTAACCCAAAATAGAGGGAGAATGTTAGCATTTTTTAAAAAAAAAAAAATCAGGCATTGCAAATCAACAACCAAAGCACTATTAGAGTGGAATAATTACCATAATTATTCTCTGCGCTTAGCAGTTGGATTGTATCTTCCTCTATAATGTCTCTACAGGCTAACCCAAAGTCCCCTATTTTCACATGATGGTTAGGTCCTTGGAGAAAGATATTCCGGGGCTGTGAAAACAAAACCAGTGCACTGATGATGTTACCCAGCTGGGTAATGAAACGTCTGCAAGAAAGCAATGAAGCTCAGAAAGCACCAGAGACTCCTTGGGTTCTGTTCCTCCTCCTCCTCTCCTCCAACCCCTCCCCCCACTTTCCCTCCTAGCCCTGATGACATGACATGGTCAGGTAGTGAAACGTCTGCAAAAGCAAACAAGCTCAGAATGCACCAAGGACCCCTCCTTTCAACCCCAAGCTACAAACATCCTCCTTTATTGGTACAAAACAAATGCATTTGAGAAATTTCAAATTGCATTTCAATTAACACTCGGTGTGAAAAGATTTAAATCAACCGAAAGTGTCGAAATACAGCCGATGAGATTCTGGTGGTGAGCAGTGAATCGGCTTTGAGACGTCTTCTCTGGTGGCGACAGGTGCAAACACCCAGAGACCCATAGGGGTGAGGTTTCAGTCGACTACTTTATTGCTCTCTGCCTATTACACAGGACTCTCCCCAGTTTCACATGAGATAACTAACTAGATAAGGCTTTCAGGGAATTCGGACCTAGCTCTTGGGTGTTTACGTAGGGAATCCAGCCTAATTCCTCACTTGACCCCCCCCTGCTCCGAAGGTTGCTCTCCAACAAGGGGAGAGGTAAGCCTGCGCTGAACAGGACATCTTTTTAGAGACCGCGCATCTTCTCCGTTGGCCTGAAGCCTTTAGATCTGTGAGATCATCTAACCGGTTCCAGAACCAAGCGTCATCGTCACAAAGGAACAATGGCTCAAGTGTGAGGCTCCCAAATGCCTTTTCTCCATGCTCAAAACTACCCAATTTTTTTTCCTCCCTCCCCTCAACATGGGTAACTTGATAGGACGTCCCCACAGATGGGAAAACGAATCGACGGACAAAATATTAATTGACGCGATTATGACCAACGACACCTCCATGCTTCAAGATTTACTGCCCTCCCATTCAGTTTACCAAACGGTCATCTGCCAGGTAAACTATCTACCTTGCTCAATCTAAAAGACTTAACAAATAGAATTAAAAACATAATGCAGGTAGTCCTCGGTTTACGACGACAATGGAGCCCCAAATTCCTGTTGCTAAGCAAAACATGGGTTTAAGTGCGCTTTCTCCCATTTTTTTAACCTTTTTTTTAACCCGCCCCCCGAGAACACTGCAACCGTCATAAATAGGAGTCAGTTGCCAAGTGTCCGAATTTTGATCACGTGACCAGGGTGCAACCGTTGTAAAATGGTCCAATGAACCATTGTAAGTCAGGGACTACCTGTACGTAAAATTTTATATAGCATGTCCAAAGCCAGTACTTCTGAAAAGAGGTTTAATTCAGAATCACAGATTTCATTCCAAAGGGTCTTTAAATGTGACTTTTTTTTTTTTTTTGATCTAAACATTTTGACAAGCAGTAGAATGATTTGTACAATCTGATGCACATCTAATTAAAAGTAATTTCCACTGATCAACTCTTGGAAAGTTAAATGGGACTTAAATCTAATTCACAACGTTATGTGATAAGGCTGTTATCTTATACACTTGCCCAGAGTCACTGAGAGTGAGACGGTGAGACAGGCGGCTCTATAAATTTGACTATGGTGATAAAATAAAACCTTACAAATACATTTGGATTAAGCCCTCGCTGAAAAAGTGAAGTGTTCTTTGGTCAATCCTTCTGATAGTTATTATAATGTAGATTATAGAATATTTTAGCGGGCTTTCCATATTTTAAAAACTACCAGCAAAAGGTGTTACAATTGAAATTTTCTGCAATCACTTTCTGGACACCTGAAAAGTTAGCCAATGTTCAGATCAGATCAGATTCAAAGAATAAGCTACTTCTTTAAGACAGCAGAGCATGATGGCATAAATAGCCTTCAGATGGTCTTGATTAAACCACGTCAAATCTGATAGACTAGCTCGTTACCCGTGCTTCGCTACGAAACTGTGGTCAGACTTTGTTTTTGGAGAGGAAGTAAGGGGGAAAAAATTCTGCCTCTGCCTACCAGCATCCATTAGTATTCATCTGGCTAGCGTCCTGTCAGTGTGTGAGAGAGTTGAGGGCTGTTTGGAAACTGAAACAGTACTTACTGTATGAGTAAGCAGACAGCAAGGAGCCTGGGCGTGGCTTATCTCAACTGTTCTGTACTAAAGCTGCTTGGTGCTCTGAAACAAACTCCTCTGCTTGTGTTTTGCATTTGGAACAGATTTCTTTTCAGGTGGAGAGGGGGAAATAGAACTCCTTAGCATCAGAGCATGTTAATAATAATAATATAGGAAATACTAATGCTCTGATGGTCATTTCGAAAGATCCTTTCTTAGTGAGTACCTAGAAGCCAAGAGGAGCATAAAATTCAATTTTATCGGCTTTACAGTTCTGGAGATTTTGTGATGATGCGTGAGGGGTATTTCACCTATACACATAGATTGCTCTGCTAGCTTATATGTTGCCAATTACGACTTTTATATCTTTTTCTCCCCAACCGTCAAAGGAAAAAGGGAGGTTTGTGCAAGACAATACACAAAGTGGAGATCCTGAAAGGAGGTAATATTTTAACAAATATTATAATACGGGATTTGGGAAATGCTTAACAGCAAGAACTGTACGATGCAAAGAATTAGGACCACCCTTTAAATTCCAGCCAATCTGATTTATGGCTCATTGAGGCAGTCCTCCATTTAAACAACCACAATGGAGCCCAAAATTTCTGTCGCTAAGTGAAACGTGTATTAAGTCAAATTTGTCCCATTTTACGACCATCTTGCTGCAGTTGTGCAGTGAATCGCTGCAAGTGGTTAAGTTGGTCACACAGCTTCCTCACTAACTTTGCTTGCCAGAAGGTCGCAAAAGGGGACCCCCCCAGGACACTGCAACCGTCATAAATATGAATCAGTTGCCAAGCATTCCAATTCTGATCACGTGACCATGGGGATGCTGTAATGGTCGTATTTTTCAGCGTCGTCATTGTGAATGGTGATTTAATAGGCTGTTGTAAGTTGAGGACTACCTGCACACAAGAATCTAGTTGACTAACGGTCAGCACTAGGTTGGCGCTAGAAGAAGAGTCAATAGAATTCAAGAGGGATTGGGCTTAGACCGTTTGTGGGAATGTAATGATTCTAGGCTGGTTCCTCTCTTGATTCCTCCACCCCTGGACTCTCTACTTGTCCTTTTCCTGCAAATACCCATTAACACTGCCAAATCAAGCTGTTTAGCAGTGAAGGACCAAAGAATGAGGTTGTCAACTCATAAAATATTCCTGTGCCTGTTTTAAAAGTTGCCATAAAAAAAGGAGGGGGGGGGAGAGGAAGGATATCTGGAAGAGCAGTGCAGCAGTTTTAAATCAAAAGTATATTCCAACTCTTATCTTTAAAAGATTGTAAGTAAAATACCAGAGCTTTTGCCCGCAAATATATTTAATTGGAGAATGTGATTGATGACACCCAGCCCACAAATGTGCTCAGTTGGAGAATGTGATTTATGAGACACTCGGGGGAGGTGGGAAACAGGATCACGGGGGACTGTAAATGACGTATGCCAGAGTTGGCTTTGTACAGGGCGGGGCCAGTATGTTGCCTCAATTAAACCCTTTGAAGTTTTTTGAAGTTGGGCTCGAGAATCATGATTTAATTAGGGCGATTGCTGGAACCCTGACAGAAGTCATATTTGTTGGCTTGCCTGGAGTTGATGTCATCCTGGATATCTAGACAACATTGTGTAGTTTACTCCCGCTGTATTAGATATTCTATTAGAGAGGAAAAGAACTTGCAAATATTTATTTTTTATCTCTGCCTGTTTAGCCCCCCAAAAGCAGAATGTTCCACGGAGAACCGCCACAGAGCAGAAGAAAGGAATGATGGGAAACATCTCCCCATCAAATCCAAGAAGGGCGTCAAGGCCACGCATGCTGACGTGGTTGGCCACCACGATCACCACCCCCTCCATCTGGCAGTAGCCATTGGGTGTCACCACCTAATCCCCGACCTGCTGAAGCGGGGGGCCCGAATCGACGATAGGACGAAATCCGGACAAACAGCTCTTCACCTGGCCTCCAGAACCCTCAACCAAGCAGCCATTCAGACGTTGCTCCACTGTGGAGCCCAGGTGAACTCCACCACTCCAACAACCCAAGAGACCCCGCTCCATCTGGCTGTCCACACCTCATCCAGCAAGGCCGGCATTGTCCTAGGAGCCGACGGGACGTGCGTGGAGCTGCTGCTGCTGAATGGTGCCGACGTAGGCCTGAAAGACTGGAAAGGCCAGGCAGCGCTCCACCACGCTTGCCGAAACGGCCGGGAGGACCTCATTCACCTCCTTCTGAGTTATGGAGCAGATGCCAATGCCGTAACATCGCAAGCGGAGTCCTGCCTTTTCCTCTTCCTGGAAAAAGCAAGCAACCTCAAGAAGGCCAACATTCTCTGGAAGCTGCTGAGCCTATCCTACCCAGTGAAGCTCACTAACGCTGAGGGCCGCCTACCCCAACTGTTGGATGACCCCCACTGGGAGCCACTGAAGGACATACTCCTCCAGGTGTCTTCCCAAGTGTGGTCCTTACAGGACATCTGCAAATTCAACATCCGGAAGGTCTACGGGGGAGACTCGAGGTACTGGCTCAAGGAGGCGATGCCCGTCGAGCTATGGGACTCGATCTACACGAGCCAACCGTTCTCGTACGCCTCGAACGTCGTCGAAAGGATTTTTGATGCCGGACGCCGCCAACCCGAAGTAAGCGAAAGGCCCTCGGATGCCAGTCCCCTCCTCCTTTTTCTCCTTAGCATGATCCCTGCGCTGTGGCAGGACCCACTTTTCCTGGGATGCTGAGCTGTGGTGTGTGTGTGTGTGAAAAATCAAATAAAACCAAAAGTGTTTTCAAAACTTTGTGTTCTGAGTCAATCCTCGCAGACATTGCTTTCAGTGGGGCGCACTCCGTCCGTTGGAATATTTAGAGAAGAAAAACAGAGAGGGATTTCTGCCTTGGAGAGGTGCAACAGACGACTGGAAGGTTGACTCAACCTTCCGTCCTTCCGAGGTGGGTAAAATGAGGACCAAGATTGTTGAGGGCCATAGGCTGACTCTGTAAACTGCTTAGAGAGGGCTGGAAAGATCTGTGAAGCGGTATATAAGTCTTAAGTGCTATTGCTCTTCTTTTCTTTTCCTTCCCTTTTCTTCTTCCTTCCTTCCATCCATCCATCCATGATGTGCAGTGGTTAGAATGCAGTATCGCAGGGTGACTCTGCCTACTGCCAGGAGTTCGATCCTGATAGGCTCAAGGCTGACTCAGCCTTCCATCCTTCCCAGGTGGGTAAAATGAGGACCCAGATTGTTGAGGGCCATAGGCTGACTCTGTAAACTGCTTAGAGAGGGCTGGAAAGCTCTGTGAAGTGGTATATAAGTCTAAGTGCAATTGCTAAGTGCTATTTAGCAGAGCCTTTTTAAAAACCCTGCTGGAAACAACGCGATTCATAGCTGAATGGGACAGAAATTGTGGAGGTGGGAAGGAGCTGGCCTGCACAGTAAATACAGGTTGTCCTCAACTTACAACCACAATTGAGCCCAAAATATCTGTTGCTATGCAAGACATTTGTTAGGTGAATTTCATCCCGTTTTACGACCTTTTTTGCCATAGTTAAGTGAATCACTGCAGTTAAGTGGATCAGGCTTCCCCCTTGACTGTGCTTGTCAGAGAGGTCGTAAAAGGGGATCCCATGACCCTGGGTCACTGTAACCGTCATAAACATGAGTCAGCTGCCAAGGGTCTGAATTTTTAATCGCTGACCTTGGGAATGCTGCAACGGTGGTAAGTGTGAAGAACGGTCATAACTCAACTTTTTTCAGTGCTGTTGTAATGTTGAACGGTCACAAAATAAACTGCCTGCAAATGTATATTTAAAAAGGTGTTCATTGGTTTGAAACAACAGAGATTTGGATAAGTAGAAACTTCTACCACTTGCTTTTCTTGTATAATTTTCTCACATATCTATGTATAAACGCGAAATGCCATTCACGCATCATCACAAAATCTCCAGAACCGTAAAGCCTACAAACTTGAAATTTGGCACGTCTGTTCCTCTTGGCTTCTAGGTGCTCACTAAGAAAGGATTTTTCAAAATGACCATCAGAGCTTTAGTATCTCGTATATTATTATTATTGTTGTTGTTGTTATTAATATACTCTAAGGAGTTCTACTCCCCCTCCCCACCTGGAAAATCTCTTCCAAATGCAAAACACAAGCAGAGGAGAGGAATTTCAGTTTCAGTTTTAGTTTCCCAGCAGCACCAAGCAGCTTTAGCCCAGAACAGTTGAGCTAAGCCACGCCCAGGCTCCTTGCTGCCTCCTTCTTGCTCACACACCAAATACCATTTCAGTTTCCAAACAGCCCTCAACTCTCTCACACACTGACAGGACGCTAGCCAGATGAATACCGATGGATGCTGGTAAGCAGAGGCAGATTCCCCGCCCCTTATTTTCCTCCCCAAAAACTAAGCCCCACCACATAGTTTTGTAGCAAAGCATTGATATCAAGCTAGTTATGAATATAATGCCGATATAGAACGGTTTCTTGATTCTGAATATTTAAATATATCCAAGTTCTTAATGCATTATTTGAGTGCAGGATTTTTTCATACATTTCCTCTGGGCCCTAAGTAAGCCGCAACTTTATGAAATACCTAGTATAGCTTTGAAGGAGTATTTTACTTACTTTAATGTCCCGGTGCATGACTCCGTTAGTGTGGATATAGTACACTCCTTCTAGCAGCTCCTGGAAAATCTTTAAGGTCCAATGTTTCTCGATATGATGATAAGGATCTTTAAAAACATTTAAAAAAACAGGACAGTTGTGCACACACAGCCTTTAGAACAGCTTTTTCATGCATCTGTTTAAAATGTGTTTATTTGTTTTTTAAAACAAAATGAGAAGCAAGCAAGTACCTTTTCCCAGGATAGTTGCTTAGACTTTGAGACTTACTAGAGGCATCCCTGGCTGTCAGACATACGTCATTCCTGGTGCTAATCCAGTCGCACAAGGAGGTTTCGCACAGTTGCATTTGTATGTGAAGCATGAGGTGATATTCGGTCTAAGAAGAGGAATAAAATTTCAGAAGGGAAGCCAGATTTCGCATTTACAAAGGTGCTTAAAACTATCCCGCAGAAGCACCAGAGCATGATTATCACCCATTTGAGACGAATTTGTATTTACCGTACAAGACTGGGGTGAAGGTATCTCCACTTTTGAGTCTTCATCACTGTAAGAATCATTCGCATTGGCGTGGCCCCCATTTTCATCGCAGCAACGTAAGAGCGAGGCCTGATTTCCGTTGTCCCTCGATTTGTTGCTTGTGTCATTGTCACTGCTGCCGCCGTATGTCCCAGGAGGAAGCGTGCAAGAATTCCCTTTGCTTCCTTTAGCATTTCTGCCGAAAGAATCCTCCGGAGTCTGATTGGCAAAGATGATGGAACTGCCTTCCATTTCTTGAATGCAACTCTGGTCCCTGCATAATAATAATAGTAATAACAACAACAAGAACAACAGTTGTCGATAAGAAAGACAAAAAAATCTGGATAGTGGATGTGGCAGTGCCTGGAGATAGCAGAACAGAAAAGAAAGAACTGGAGAAGATAACAAAATACAAAGACCTACAAACAGAAATAGAACGACTGTGGCAAAGTCAAGCAAGGGTAGTATCAATAGTAATGGGCGCCTTGGGTGCAGTCCCAAAAGTGGAGCACCACCTGAACACCATCATTGGCATTGACACATTTGCCATCAGTCAATTGCAGAAGGCAGCTTGCCTTGGAACAGCTTCCATCCTGCGGCGATATCTGTAACCCCATCAAACATCCAGATTTGCCTATCCCAGGTAAAGGACTCGATAGGTAGGCAAAAATGCCAAACCCAGTCTGAACATCTGGCTGACTCTGTGATGAATAATAATAATAATAAAATAAAAATAAATGAAACATGTGACAGCGATACCCATTGTCATCGGGGCACTTGGCACCACGTCCAAGAATTTCTCACAGTACATCAAGAAATTGCAGCTTCCTGCAATGACACCAGGACATCATATATTTGAAGAAAATACTCGGGTTGATACTTAGAATGCTGGCAGCAACCCGTATCAACCATCAGTTCCAGTTAATAATTGTGATACATTTTTAAATGTTCAGTTGACTTGAGTTTCATATTAAATGAATAAAGTATATAACAATAATAGTACATTTTAAGAAGATACTTGGTTGATATCCAGGATGCTGGCAGTAATCCGTATCCATTAGCACCAGTCACTGGTATTTGTGATACATTTTTTAATGTTCAGTTGACTGAGTTTCATGTTTAATGAATAAAAGAGATAATAATATCAAAAATCAAGTCAGGGAAGGCAACTGTACACCCTTCATGGACTAACCCTACCCCCCAAATAATTTTATTTATAAAAAAGAATTCGTTCAAAAAAAAAGAGGCAGATTTTTTTTGTGTGTGGAATCTTAGAATACGTACTCAGAATTTCCTGGCTCCGAAGATATTTTGAGAGATGGAAGATCTAAGACTAAGCCACCTGTAGTGGAGAAACAGGGCACTTCATCAATTTTGTAACGGCGGGTTTGTACGAGACGGAGTAGGTGAAAATCAAATTGGATTTTACTGTTGTTAATGTTAATGCAATTTATTTGTTGGGGCCGTCATGGGTCATGTGGACAGGTCAGCTAAACCAGTGTCATGCCCCTGTCAGAATCTGATTCTGAGGGGGAGGCCGAGCAGCTGACAGGGAGTGGGAGTGTGGCTCCTTTGGCTGTGGAGGAAACTGGGGAAGGGCAAAGGCTGGCTGGGCAGAGCAGGGGAGAGGTAGAGAAAGGGAGAGGGAATTCGGAGGAAGACCCAGGCCCTCCCCCTCTTCATCTTAGGGCACGCAGGGAGCTATGGAGAAGGGAGCAACATGAGTTGCGTGGCTTACGGGGAAGGAAAGGGCCCTGATTCCCTTCATTAGCTGCAGCTGGGAACACAGTGTTTAAAAAGGGGAGTTGCGCACAGCCAACTGTTGAGAGCAAATCGTGAATTATCTGTTATTGTCGAGGCTTATCTGTGTTCCTGGCATCTTCCCAACTGTGTGTGTTTTGCTGGCCTTTCAAGTCTGCAATTCCTTCTCCTGCCCTGTCAAGTTAATTACTGCAGCATGGTTTGTGTGGATTTTTATTTACAGTTTGTATGTACTTTGTTTTTGGGCTGAATTTCCTCCACTTAAAGACTGTACTTGGGGAGAATTTTTTCTCCAGCCAAAGATAACCTGGACATTGGGAGCAAAATTGGAGGTACTAAATGGACTCTTCTTACTTATGTGACTGTGTTGCCTTTGTGCCATGCCCTGGGTCACCACAACCAGGTTTAAAACGTTTAAGTATGTATCCAAACTGTTATTAATACCGTGACACTTTCATGTTATTCAGCTTTATAAAGATAGTGATGAAAGGCCAGAACCTGCAGCCGTCAATGGAGCTTGGAATTTAATTCCAGTCTCCTAGTCTCTGTGAGTCTTTCTGACAGGGGCCTTGCACTCAAGTTAGAAGCACCGAGGCACTTCCAGGTTGAAAGGATATTAGTGACGTATTTATTAAAGAGTGTAAACCTTATCAGGTGCCTGCCAAGGGAGCAAAACTTTAAAAAGCATTTTTATGAATTGTAGACAAAAACCCACCATACGGACCTCGTGTCTTTCGTGCTCTTGGTTTTAATCCTTTAACGGCTGTACATTTTAATTTTAGTGGTTTTAACACCTGTGTGTTCATGATATTGTAAGCTGCCCACTCGAGACAGTGAGAGAGAGGGCTTATAAAGGTAATCAATCAATAAATAAAGTTGAGAAGGTGGGATGAAACTCACAAATTATAAACTGCTGCAAACTGTCCACAGTCAGGCAGATGAGACCAGGGTGGGGGTGGGGGTATAGATATTGGAGGATGGATGGATGGACGGATGGACAGACAAACAAACCAACCAACAAACAAATGCTCCCCTTTTGGACATGCTGGTTGAACATGTTCCATCCAAGCCGTGTGGTAACCAACAATGTTAGGATGCTGCAACTGAGCCAAGACTTTCACTTCCCGTAGGACCTACAGAAAAATCAGAAAGGACTTGATCACATTTGGTATGGCCAGACAAACCGCTCTTTCCCAAGATGCCCATGGAGTTTCCGGAAACGGAACTAAGGGCGCCTTTCGCTTTTGCCCTGTCTTGTCAGGTGCCAGAAATCAAGGAATCAAGGGCATTTATGTGAAGGCAGGTTTGTTGCATGCTAACATTCTTCTACAAGAATCTGAACTATTAACGGTCAAAGCAAAATGATAAAAGAGTCAACAAGGTTCCAGGTGGGCCAGACTTAGATCTCTTGTGGGCGTGATTCAAAACTGATGACGCGCTGGACCTCTTCCTCGGGCTCTGCCTGGTCATCTCTTATGTCACCAAAAGATGCCCCAAAGGTGCTTTTTCAAAAGGCCACCAGACTTCCTGGTTTTTCTTTGAAGACGTTTCGCTCCTCATCCCAAGAAGCTTCTTCTGCTTCTGGGATGAGAAGCGAAACGTCTTCGAAGAAAAACAAAGGAAGTCCGGTTGCCTTTTCCAAAAACACCTTTGGGGCATTCATGACCTGGATGAATTTCCATAGTCACCATAAGAGGGAATGTCCACTATACGGGCATTGCAAGCCCAAGGGCACCCCTTGAAAAACTCTGCACCCCCAAGCAAATGGTTTGAATTGGGTGATGGGGAAGACTCCTGAAAAGCTGGGCAACTTCTCCTCCTACCCCACCCCTCTTCAACATTATATAGGGAGTACAAGCAAGAAATAGTGGGCGGGATTAATCGGCAGGAAGTGCCAAAGTCAAAAGTGGGTGGGGCTCCCAACTTCCTGTTCTCTCTCTCTCTCTCTCTCTCTCTCTCTCTGTCTCTCTCTCTCTCTCCATTCTTGCTGGAAATGCAGGACTTTGGGGGTTAGCAGATTTTTTGAAGCAAGGCAATAAAATAGACAAGTTTCTGCTTGCGATTCACAGGTTTCTTTCAACATTAAATATGGACTAACCCCGAGCCGGGAACTGTGATGCCTGTCTTTGCACCACACCCTTCAGACAACATAAAACAAGCCCATACCTTCATGCAGTCTCGTTTGGTGGCTTTCTTAATCAGGATTTTTTTAATCGCGTAGAATTGACCGTCAAGTTTATTTTTGACCTGAAAGGAGATCAATAAGGCAGAAGGATGTAAAGAAAATGTAGAACAAAATAAAATTTATATGATAAAATTCAGAACGAAGGGCAAGCATCCTTTTTGCAAAAAAAAAAAAAAAGAGAGAATTAAAAAAAAATCAATACAAAACCCTGGGATTTCACAACATACAGTAAGAGGAGGACTGAAATGAAATGAAATAAAATAACATCTGCTGGATTCAGAATATGGTTTTTGGGTGGCAAATAGGGAAAAAGGCCACATGGGTATCGTGACATTGTCAGGATTCCGGCAGTCACCCCCATTTTAATCATGAGTCTTGAGCCAAACTTCCAAAACTTCAAAAGGATTTATTGGGAGTTGACATGCCGGCACTGCCTGTGTGCAGCTGACTCTGAGACACATCATTCATTGTCACCCTTGACCCCAGTGGTGGTATTCAACTAGTTGCCACCGGTTCGGTGGGCATGGCTTGGTGGCCGCGCTTTGCACGCGTGCATACACTTTGCGTGCACGCGCGCGCCAAACACGCACTTTGCGCAGGCGCAGAGGCGATCTAACTTGCCTCCTGCAAGCCTGCACGATGCTGGTTGCTGCAGCAGCTGCCACGCAACGCTATTCTGCACCACACAAAGCAGCTGTGCTTTGAATTCTGGCCATAAAAGTGAGTATGGGAGCCTGGGCAGGCGGGTGGGCCAAACACAGAGCAGCGAAGAGAACCGGTTCGGTCTCCACTGCTCATTGCCGCTACCGGCTCTCCAGAACCAGGCAGAACCGGTCAAATACCACCACTGCTTGACCCTGGTTTTCCCCCCCACCCACCTTAGGTGTATCATAATTCATATTCTCCAACGAGGCACATCCATAGCCAAGAATCATCAATCATATTCTACAGTTAGAATTTTGCGCGGCAGACACTTCAGTCATCTAGTTACTATCTTTGACAAACTATTTATGGAATGCACTTTCGATTTCCAAGCTGCCGCAACTGCTCTTTCAAACCCCTTTCCCCCCTCCCTTTCTGTTGGCAACTCTAAAAAGACCATAGAAATATTTTATGAGTTGACAGACATCATTGCCCAAACAGTACAAATTATGTAATTCAGCAACTCCAACCATCTGTTGTCTTAAGAGCATACTCTTAGGTCATATTCTATAACTTTGCTCAGAATAAAGTCTTAAGATATATCAAAAGAAGGCCTGCCACAATTTCTACCCAACACCACCAATGAGCCTTATTCTCCATTCGATTCTAAGCAATGCTAATGTGGTTGATACAGTCAGTTATACATACCTTATATACTGTTCCATACCCTCCTTTCCCAAGCTTCGAAATCTCATCAAATTCGTTAACGTAACGGGATGTCTGTGCTTCAAAAAGGATTTCGTTCTCCCTGGTTTTTAAAAGAGTGTATCAATATGGAGAAGTTATAAAAATAATTTAAGAGGGAGAAACATTCCACTGTAGCACTTTCTTTCACAGATAAAGGAGCGAAGTATGGAAATAGAAATGAGACATCGATGTAGAAAAATATCCAGATTGGTGACAGCCTACCAAGGATCAAACTACTGATTTATGTCCTGAGTTAGGTGCACTTCAGCTTTTTACAATTCAGACATGGAATAATTCTCATTCAATTCTCAAATTCTCATTCAGAACAGAAACCAACCGTCTCTTCTTTAGACTTTTTATGTTACATAATTTACGGTTCCAACGTGACGTTAATCTGAATTTTATTTCTGCAATGCAGGGACTCCAGAAGCCGATGCTTAAAGCAATTGTAAAGTCAACATGTTAAATAAAATAGGTAGCTGGTTTAAACATTACTCCTGGAGCTTTGAATACGTACTTGTTTCTGTAGGAATCACCATGACCAACTTCCTATGTAACAGAGAAATGAAAAAAAATGTTGCGATCAGTAACAAATGCACAATCGAAAAACAAAGATAAAATAAAATAAACATTTATTTTCACATTTTATGTGAAAATAAAACGAAAAGCCAAGATAGCAAAAATCAGCGGTCTTTAAGCACAAATGTCT
The DNA here is from genome assembly GCF_049901715.1 of Pseudonaja textilis. NCBI lineage: Eukaryota > Metazoa > Chordata > Lepidosauria > Squamata > Elapidae > Pseudonaja > Pseudonaja textilis. The sequence goes on from NC_142003.1 coordinate 5,359,156, forward strand.
ATCCGAGACAGAAGCAGTTTTGAGCTTCTTTTCCAATGTTATTCTTACTCTCCAGTTTCCTAGCTAAGAAAACTGAACAATGAATTTTTTAAAAAAATCAAAATACATTTTCCAGACACTTAAGAAATCAGATCCATGATTTGAAGGTCTTGTTTGCAAAGCAAAGGTTTGTATTAATTGTGCTTTAATAGGAAGTTTGGGCATTTCTTGAAAAGGGAATAATGTTTAGGATGCTGAGCATAAGAAAAAGGGTGGTTTGGTATAGTAGTTAAAGCACCAGCCTAGAAATCAGAGACCATGAGTTCAAGTCCTGCTTTAGGCATGAAAGCTGTCTGGATGATTTTGGGCCCATTACCAGGACAGGGTGAGTTCTAGTCCCATCCTAGGCATGAAAGCCAGGTGGGTGACCTTGGGCCAGTCACTCTCTCTCAGCCCAATCCACCTCACAGTTGTGGGGAAATCAGGAAGAGGAAGCTGTGCTGGATATGTTTGCCACTTTTGAGTTATTTGTAAAAATAATAAAGACGGGGATATAAATAAATAACGTTGGCGCTGCTCCAAACCATGGTTGCCTTTTTAGATCTGAAAGCTGCATCTCTAATTCAGGGTTTCTTAACCTTGGCAATCTTGACCTTGGCAATTTGATTTCCTTGGCTGGCTGCTGGGGAATTCTGGGAGTTGAAGTCCCCGCATCTTCAAGCTGCCAAGGTTGAGAGACAAGGTTGAGGTTTATATTCCACCATGCAGTTATAACATGGCCTATTGTTTGGCATGATATCCAAACAAACTGGAATACGTTAATGCTGGTTTTTAATGCCTTTGGGCCAGCAGAATAAGATGCCTCAGTGCTTCAGGTTTCTTAGCAAGGGGCTCTCTGCCCTAATGACTGGCTGGGTAGGTGTGGCTGGGTGGTCATGTGGCTAGGTGGTCATGTGATCGGGTGGTCATGTGATTGGGTGGGTGCAGCTAGGTGGTTGTGTGACTGGATGTGTGCGTGTGCGTCCAAATCGATGTTGCTTCTTTGTTCTAATTACATACACACATACACACACACCAAAAAGTTGTTTATTATTTCGTGCACTCAATACTTAAATAAGAGACTGGGTGAAACCAGGCTTAATAGCAGTGACTGTGAGAGAGATCTTGGAGTCTTAGTGGAGTTTCTGATGAGTTATGTGGTTCTTATTATTTGGAAATTAAACCTCTTGGGCACTAGTGGCTCTGTTATCTGGTTTTCTCAGTGGCTCTCCCTCAAAAGTGGATTGTTTATCTAGCTTGCAACACTTTTACCAGGTGTGAAATGCTCTTGGCGGAACGCCCAGAAGTTCAATTAAGCCTATGAAGCACTTTCCCTTGCTGCTTGTCTTTTTAAGGTTATCGGGGGCTCTCTGAGCCCCGCAGAATCTTAATTAGGAGCTCTCCTCAGCCCCCAGCAACCCACCCCTGCCTCGGTGGTTAAAAAACAGAACAAAAATACTTCACCACAGCCATAGCAATGAACTGGCCAAGCATCCCGATTTTGCACAAGGATTAAAAGGAGATGACCTGTAACTCCAAATATTGTTCTAGCATGCTTTTAATGGGCTTACCAGGAAACAGTGAGAGAGAGAGAGAGAGAGAGAGAGAGAGAGAGAGAGAGAGAGAGAGAGAGAGAGAATTACCTCATTGCGTATTTGCTTCTCCGCTGCTTTCATTAGTTCAGTAATGGCTCGATTATGCTGCAGTCGCAAACTGCTGAATTCTTCACAGATGGCAAAATCGGAAAGCAAGCCCATCTCAGTAAATGTTTTACAGAGTACTGTATTTGGGGGAAGGAGGAAAGAAGCCCATTTGAAAATAAACCGAAGACTCTTCAGTGCTTGCCTTCATTATGTTTTTATGACCTCCCATCTACAGTCCTTCAATTGCTTTCATTTCATTTAAATTATGTTTATAAGTCCCTGGGGTTGGATTTAAGAATAATAAAATGTTAAGGTATTAATACAACTATCGGTTATAATAAAACTAGCCTTGTCCAGCTCTCCAAATGTAAAATCCAGTAAAATACAGCAGCTGCAAACCATGGGGAGATAAATAAAAAAAGCAACGAAACAGGAGAAACGGGTGTTAAGCTTTCCTGTAAGTCTATAATGGTGAGGCCACTTGTATATAAACAGAGAGCAAACCCCATTCCCTTCTAGCATTGATGATGTTACCTAGATAGGTAATGAAATGTTTCCAAGAAAACAAGCTTAGAGAACACCAGGGACCACATGGTCTTCTTTCACCTCCTTGCTCCCCCTCCTCCCCTTCTTCATTCTGCAAACCCAACTCCCTCCTAGCATTGATGATGTTACCTAGTTGGGTCATGAAATGTCTGCAAGAAAACAACCAAGGTCAAGAGCCCCAGGGGACTCCACAGTTCAATCCTGAGCTACCATATTATCTTCTATTGAGGAAGGAAGGAAGGAAGGAAGGAAGGAAGGAAGGAAGGAAGGAAGGAAGGAAGGAAGGAAGGAAGGAAGGATCAAAATCAGCCCCACCCACCGGATGTCCTGATGACATCACTGGCCACACCCTCAATAGTGCTGTGGGCCAGACAAATGGCAAAGCATGTCCATAGAGCTCATAAAATATTTAAGTTCACACAAAATGCATCTTGAACGTGTTAATTTTTTACCTATTGAACGCGTCGGTTGGATTTAACAAAACCGAGCTCAAAGGAACACTGTTCTGTGGTGCTACTCTCTGGGAAGCTATCAACCCCAAACTATTCCATAAGGCCAACGCAAACCCTTCACTAACGTTGAAACAATCGTCTCGAACACGTCCGATCTTGAGCGTAGACGTGGCAAAGATGCTCCAGCAGAGAAACCAGCAGGAGCTGATTGGCAAAGGAGGACTTGATGTTCATTAATTTCTGGGAACCATTTGCACCCCGAAATTCGGCAGGCCAGTCAGAATCTGAAAAAAAAAAAGAACAAAAATGAAACTTGTTTTACATCTTCAGGGCCCTGAAAATAAGATTTAAAGGTGTTTCAAAGACATTGGTGTATTTGAAGTACAACGTGTAAATCGGGGGTGTCCGACCTCGGCATCTTTTAAGACTTGTGGACTTCAACTCCCAGAATTCCCCAGTTGGAATTCTGGGAGTTGAAGTCCACAGGTCTTAAAATTCCCCAGGTTTGACACCTCCTGTGTAAAGAACCCAGATGCACTGAAAGGCAATTTTGCTTTCTTTCCCCTTCTTTCTATATTTTTTTTTTCTGGAACAGATGGAAACGGGTGCAGAGTGAAGCAATCATCCATTATTTATCTCTGCTTCCTATTTATGCCCTGGAATATCCATGCTGCAATGCTGTTTTATAGCCCTGTGAAGCTGTAAGATCTGTGCTCGTAAAGAGATATGCTTGCTTTTCATGACAAATGGGATGTAATAAACATGCCATCCACTTCTAAGGCTTTATAAGGGCCTGTATATAAGAAGCAATCATCCCCAGAATTATTATACCAACTATTTATTAGTCACATATATAGTTATATGGACAAAGCGCTGTTACTCATTTCTAAAAAGCTTTACGATTCTTTCCGCCTACTTGCTTTATATTTATGGCATGAGCTACGGTAGTTATTAAGATTTTTAAGAACAAAAACCCGAGAGAAAAATATAAATTAACACGTAGGATAATTTTGCCGGATTTATCTCTGTGCAAACAACTAAACTGATTCCATCTCAGAGAGTTAACACCATAGCTGGAAATGCAGATGCATTTATGAAGATTCACCAATGTATACGCTGTAGGGTTGTGAAAAAAAAAATACCGACGCACCTAGGCTGAAGTATTTGGGCATGAGTGATTGCTCTTCAAACTGTGGAATTCCAACTCCTATTAATTCACATCCGGCTAATTAGCCTTATGCTTATCTTAGGATAAATCAATTCTAAATGGGAAGTAGCTCAATGCTGATTTTCTTCATCCCTTTCACATCAATTGATGTGCTAAAAAGTTTGTGTGATTTATACCTGACTGTAGAATTTATTTTGGAGGCCACTAACACTTGTGCAGCATGTGTGCAGCAGACTAATCGAACATATTTCAGAATTGCTGTGGTTTGCCCCTGAAGCCAAAAAGAGGACGCCTGATGCAACGATATTGCAAACGGAGTCACAAGACCCATTCTGAGAAATGATGAAATGGCTCCTTCCCTTACCTGCCTCAAGATAAAGACATGAGATCAATAAGGTAAAATTTCAGCCGTTCCATACCCTTCAGCATTTGGAGTGTAATATTTCAAACACTGTTGCACAAAGGCAACATTTTCAAACGCAGGCAAGCAAGGAAAACTTAAAAGTGGCAACAGAATTACATAAGGAAGTAGCTATTTAACTGAAAATATACAATTCTAAAATGCCTCTTCCTTGTTTAACAGGAAAAATTTTTTCCCCCAGGCAGAACCAAAGGAAAATTAGGTTACATCTCATCCTGAATTTTAAATCTTTGCCCAGAAACCCAGAACCAAGAAAAATGCAAGATTTCTTATTTTCCTTGTGGGAGGTTTATTTTTTTTACAAAAAATACAGCTTCAAAATGCATCATTTTTCCAATGCAGAGTTGTCAACCTGCACAGTCCAAAAATATATTCTCTGAAGTTCATTTTATAGAGGAAATACAAAAAAGTCACAATCAAGCCTGGAATTATGATCATAAGTTACTTCAGTCCTTAAATGAGTCATCATGTGACTGGACCTGATTTTACGATCTTTTGCAACTGTCGTTAAGCAAACACTGCAGTCGTTAAACAAATCAATTTTACTCAATGGGTGTTTTTTTTGTTTTTGTTTTGCAACTGTAAAAAGATGCCAGAAACCAGCAAAAAAAAAAAATTGAAAATCATGGCGTAAGTCGAGAACTACCTGTAGATGTAACAAATAAAACATTAAGCTATCTTTTAAACTAGCACTTTAGTTTTTCTAGATGCAGGTTCTCCTTTCCACCCCTTTCTGCTCAATCATGTCCAATTTGCAAAAATTGCCTGGACAGGTTCTGGCAAATATTTTACAGCAAAAAAGCATTCAGGCAGAAATTGAACAATCGAGGGAGAATTTTTTTTTTTAACTTTGTTTCTTGAGTGGATCAGGTCACTCAGGTGAACTCTATTGCAAAAGTATTCCCTGCTGAGGGGGACGCTGCTATAAGTTTGTTTTGGAAAATGTGGAGGTGGGTGGAGGAAACGAAATCCAAGCCTGGAATCAACCAGTTTTTCTTATTAGCGGCTGCAAGTAGTAATTTGTTCTTCATTATGCCTCATTTGCCTTCATCTTCCTCTCCATCCACTGTAACCTCCTCGTATCAAATTATAAAAGGCTGCCCTGCAGGGACTTTTGTGTACCGCAAATCACTGAACAAAACACAGGAGAGGAAGATGACACTGTATACCTAGGTCATTAAAAAGCCAACTTTTGATACAAGCCCCCATTACAATCTCCAGTTGTGCATGAAATGATCTACTGCACGGGTACACATACCTCTTCTCTCTCTAAAATAATCATCCTATTCACACCCCATTTACAATCCCCAGTTGCATACATAATAATCCAGGGATGTGTGTGTATGTATATATGTAGTGTGTGTGTGTGTACACACACACATACAATACATACACCTACAATACATACACCTACAATACATACATACATACATATATAAAGAGACCCTATATTATTCTCTCTCCATGAGTGTACACATAAACACAAACATACACATTGTCTCTCATACATATACTGCACTGTACACACACACATATATTGAGATATATAATATATATACACATACATACATATACCATACATGTATATGAATACATGAATACATACATGTACCCCCTCTAAAATAAACATCTTTTTATATGCATTCCCACACTAAACAGTTCCTAGTTGCATATAAAATAATCTAGGGAAGATTAGGTAGGTAGGTAGGTAGATAACAAGGGAGAGATTAGGTAAGTAGGTAAGTAGATAGATAGGTAGGTACATTTAGGTAGGTAGGTAGATTCCAAAGAGAGATTAAATAGGTAGGTAAGTAGGTAGGTAGAAAAGAGAGAGATGATTTATAGATTATAGAGAGAGAGAGATTACGTAGGTGGTAGGTTAGTAGATATAGATAGAAATAGATATAGGCAGATGATAGTTAAAAAGACAGAGGTAAATAGATACTGTGCATCTCTGTGTGTATAAATAAGGCAACCTATTATTCTGTATACATACACCCACAGCTACACATCACACCCACAGCCACACACAGTGCACACCAGCCCAGATGCACCCCACCTCTTCCCACTACCACCCCGATCAACCTTTTTCCCTACCCCCCACCTTACACCCCCCCCCGATGCACCGATACACGTGTACACACCTCCCCACATAACATCCCCACCCACCACCGCAGCCTTTCCAGCCGCCCTCCCGGCCCGCGCACCATCGAAGGGAGGCTCAGCTCCGGCCTTCTCCTCGGGGAAGCCAAGGGCGGCGAGGGCCAGGCGCGGCCTCTCAGCCCCGCCGACGGTGAAGGTGGCCTTCCTTCGCCACATGGCCGCGCTTGCTCTGGAAGGCCGCCGCCGCCGCCGCTGCTCCGCCTGCCTCGCCTGCCCGCCTGCCCTCGTCCCGCCCGGCTGGCTGGCTCGGCGACGCCCCCTGCCCGTCCCGCCAATACAGGGACCATAATCCCCGGCCGGAGGGCTACGGGGTGAATCCTGAGGGCGGGGATGGTTTATTTTTTTTAAAAAAAACACCTGACATTATTATTGTTGTTATTTTATATTTTCAACTGATTTTAACTATTTTAAAATATTTTATTTAGTTAAATATTTCAACTGTTTCTTTTATTTTTAACTGGTTTTATTTACATTTTATTTTTATTTTATTGTTGTTGACTTGATATCATCAGGATTACGGTTTGGGGAAAAATGAGAATTATTCCTGAAAAATTTAAATCTCACAGGGCTATTATCCAAGTGTGCATAAGCGCACAATCGTGCCTCTACCGCCCCTGTCCTATTTGTCCCCAATTATTAGTTCCTATTTCTTGTACTTAAATTGATGCTTATTCTTGTTTCTGTTGTAAGCTTTTGACAAATAAATAAAATAAAAATAAAATTTGTGATGACTATGGTTGGTCACACCGCCAGTTTGATCACTGGGTGGGGCGGGGAGACTTTTAAGAGGAGACTGGACAGTCCCTTGTCTGAAATGGTATAGGGTTTCCTGTTTGAGCAGGGGGCTGGACTAGAAGACCTCCAAGGTCCCTTCCAGCTCTATTCTGATCGATTGAAGATGTTCAGGCTGGATTGGGCATTTTTGAACACCTGTCGAGGCCTCCCTGTCTGGCCTGCACACCAGGCTGCCACTACACTGCCCATAAGCCCTGGCCGGAGGGCGAATCCTGAGGGCATAGATGCAGGTGGCATTTCTATTTCTTTTTTTAAAAAACTGGTTTTATTTATTGTCTTGATTTGATCATAATTTGGGTTATTATCCAATTTGTGATGATTGTGGTTGGCCACACGCGTTCAGCTTCATCACTGGGGAGTTTTAAGAAGAGACTAATGATAGAGCTGAATTGGAATAGAATAAGTATATATATATACTTTCTCTTTAAGAACAGTGCGTATTTTAAGAATGTACCAAGCAGAATTCAACTGGAAGTTATGTGTTATATTGAATGTTATAATTGTAAAGGCATAAATTGAAGTTTAAATAAGAGCTGAATGGGTAAAAATTAAAAGATACAAAGGTGTCATACTCCAATTAGTAACTACAGGGAAAAAATTGTTTAATGAGAAAAGAAAATATGAAATTGAAACAGGACAGACAAACGTATAAATATAATGACTAGAAAGATATTGAAACTTAGAAAAAGATACATATAATTGAATTTAGGAAGGAATGAGATAATTAAAAGTAAGATTGAGAAAACTAAGGGAAGGGAAAAATTATTGAGAAAATGTTAAAATAGTAATAAGATATGGAATAGAACACAAAGATGAATATGAAATTGAATTTGTGTCTGTATGGAGAAGTGATAACCCGGGACTATGCTATCCTCAAAAAAAGAAACTTTACCTGTATTATGTTTTGTGAAAACCCAAATAAAATTTTTATAATAAAAAAAAAGAAGAGACTGGACAATCACTTTGGTATAGGGTCTCCTCTTTGAGCAGGGGGCTGGACTAGAAGACCTCCAAGGTCCCTTCCAGCTCTGACTGATTCTCTTCTTTTGGAGAATAAAGGTAGTCCTTGACTGACAACAATTTGTTTAGTGACCATTCAAAGTTATAACAGCACTGAAAAAACTGACTTATGACCATTTTTCAGACTTACGATTACTGCAGCATCCCCATGGCCACGTGATCAACATTCAGACACTTGGCAACCGGCTCACATTTACGACAATTGCAGTGTCCCGTAAACACATGATCCCTTTTTGCGACCTGACAAGCCAAGTCAATGGGGAAGCCAGATTTATTTAACAACCGTATTATTATCTTAACAACTGTAGTGATTCACTTAACAATGGTGGCAAGACAGGTTGTAAAATGGAGCAAATTTCACTTAATGGGTTCAATTGTGACCGTAAGTCGAAGACTACCAATACCAAGGAGTCCAATAAAAATTAGGTCAGGTAAATACGCCACACATCATTCAAAAGCCTTTTCCAGCAAGTGAAGGATGCATAGGAACAAGCATATATCTGGAAATGTTTTTTAAAGCCCCTTCATGTCAAAAATGAGAAATGAATATGAATGAGAACAGCTAACTTTATCATTTGCATTTCCCCAAAATAAAAAATGCATTCCAGCTGGTAACATAGCATTGGGATCAATTATTTTATTTAAATGTAGATGGGACCTTACGTGATAAAGCTACCCAGCCTTAATCCTATTAAACCTCAGCAAGACTGTTTTTTGCTGAATTTCAACCATGATGTTCTTTTTTTGGATCTGGTAGAAAATATGCTTTTTAATTTGTATGAGTATGCAATAAGACATTTTTTGTTCTGTTTTTTTTTTTAAGCCATATTTTACGCAGGAGGCATCTGTGTCAAGCTAATGGGGCCATCCGTTTCCCAGAGGAACATGCAGTTCAGAAACTCAGCAAGCAAGAGAGGTGATTAATTAAATCACATCTTCCTGGTAATTGAACATTATCCTGTAGTGAAGCCTTCTGTTTTTTTCATGAACTGTAACAAAAATTTACAGTAGACACTCCTGTTCACTTTGATCTCTTCACTCATTGTAGTTCCTACGAACTTTCTAGAGGATTTTTTTCCCCGTCTCCTGTCAAAACCCAACAGATTTCAAAAATGGAGTGGCTGCTATTAAAGGCACTTGGAAAATCTGATTTTTTGTGAAATTAACCAGAAGTGTTCTACATTCACACATCTTTCATCATGTCTTTTTCTTCCCAAGAGCAGAGATATTTGTGCGGGAGACATTGAACTGGGGATGATCTATAGTACTAATTCAGCAGGAAGTCATTTTTTTTGCGATAAGTAGGAAACGTGGGGTGTCTGCACCATTTTGATAAGCTCCTGTGAGTTGGCAGTGCTCATTGGGACTCGATTTTTCTCTCCCATCTTTCTCTCTCCTTTCTATTTTCCCTCTCTCCCTTTTCCTATCTTTCCCTATCTTTCCCTTTCTTCTCTTTCTCGCTCTCCTTCTCCCTCTTTCTTTTTCTCCCTTTCTTTCTCTTTCTGTCTCTCCCTCCCCCTCTTCTCTCCTTTCTATTTTCTCTCCCTCTTTCTCTTTCTCCCTTTTTCTCTCTACCTCCTCTTTCCCTCTTTCTCTTTTCTCTCTTTTCTCTTTGTACTCTCCATCCTTCTTTCTCTTTTACCTTTCTCTTTCTTTTTCCCTCTCTTCTCTCCCTCTTTCTATCTTGATCTTCTCTCCCTCCCTCTATTTCTTTCTCCCCGACTCTCTTTCTCTCCCCCTTTGTCTCTCTTTCTATTTTCCCTCTATCTTCTCTTCTCTCTCTTTCCTATTTCTCTCCCTCTCTCTCCACCCGCCCCCGCCCCGCGGCGCCTGCGCGCGCCCCGGCAGCGCCCCCTGCCGCCCGACGGCGGGCAGCGGCGTCTGTGTGATCCCCGTGTGACCCAGAGCCGCGCCGGCCGCGGAGGCCCGGATGCAGGAGGCCGGGCGGAGCGGGGACGTCATTGTTCCCCGACACGGGCGAAGCAGGAGGCGGAGGCGGAGCGGCAGGCGGGCGGGCGGGCTGAGGCCAAGAGCGACCCGGCAGCGCCGTGCCAGGTAAGCCAGGCGGCGGGAAAAAGCGGGCGGGCGGGCGGGCCGGCTGGAGAGGAGAGCAGGGGAGGCGGGCGGGCCGGCGGGCGAAGCAGGCTAGGCCGCCCGCCGACCCTGCACGAGCTCCGGCCTGGCCCGGCCCGCCCCCCTGCCGAGGCGGGAGCGCCCCCTCCCTCCCTGCCAGGCCCCGCCCCCTCCTCCTGCCCACCCCCGCCCACGCGGGGAGGGGGGCATTCGGGCGCCCCTCGTGGAGGCGGCGGGGGGGCGCACGCGGGAGGGGCCCCTCCTCCTCCTCCAAGGGCTGTTGGGGAGGGGGGTCTCTTCGGGGAGGGAGGGGTGTGTCCGCCTGCGGGGCGGGGGTCTCTTCGCGCTGCCTTCGCCTCCCCCCTCCCCTCCCCGTGATTTGGCGGGCTCCCTCCTGGCGGGTCTTCCCTCCCCCCCCTCCCCGGCCTGCCCAAGGGCCGCTGGGGAGGATGGGCTTTTGCAGGGCAGCCCCACGGGCCGGGGGTTGGGGAGGATGGGGGTCCCCAAGGGCCGGCGACTGACCGACCTTCCTTCCTCCGACGCCGCCCCCCCTCGCTCGCTTACCTGCCGCAGCTAACAATGAGCGCACCTGGATGGCGGGGTTTCGGGAGGGGGGGAGAAGGGGGAGGATTTGCCTCGGTGCCCCAACCGCGGTTCCCACCCCCCACCCCCGCCCGGCCCCTGTGAGAAGGCCTGCTTCGTTCGAGGGGGAGGCCGCCCCGGCTTGCGTCCATCCTGGGCCTCTGCACGTGGGGGCACAAAGGTTGGCAGAGAGGGATCTTGTTCGCAGACAGAGATCTTGTTTGCACCGTGGGATCTTGTTTTGCAGAATGGGGTCTTCTTGGCACGGAGGGATCCTGTTGGCAAGGAGGGATCTTGTTTGCAGAATGGGGCCTTCTTGGCACGGAGGGATCTTGTTGTCCACAGACACAGATCTTGTTTGCAGAGAGAGAGGGATCTTGTTTGCAGAGAGAGGGATCTGGTCTGCAGAGAGGGATCTGGTTTGCAAAGAAGGATTGTGTTAAGCTTTGTTGCTTGCTTGGTAGAAGCATCCCTCCTCCCTCTCTTTCTCTCCCTCTCCTTCATCTCCCTCCCTCCTTCCCTCCCTTTCTGTTGCTAAGGGAGACTTTGCAGGCGTGAATTTTGCCCCGTTTTACGACCTTTCTTGCCAGGGTTGTTGAATGAATCACTGCAATTGTTGTGAGTCTGGCTTCCCAGTTGTCTTGGCTTGTCAGAAAGTTACGAAATGATGACCTGACCCCTGGACACTACAATGGTCAGAAATATGAACCAGTTGCCCCAAGCATCCAAATTTTGATGGGGGGCGGGGGGCGGGACCCTAGGAATGATGCTGCAACAGCCATAAGTGTGAAAATGGTCAAAAGAGAGACCTTGTTTTTCAAAGAGAGCTTGTGGATTATCTTGTTTGGTACCCATAGAAGTATCCCTCCTCTTTCTCCCCTTCTTCCTCTTCCTCCCCCTTCTCCCTTGTCCTCCTTTGTTTGAACACTTCCGAATTATTTCATGTCCTACCTCTGCAGGTTTCGCTTGGGAATGCTCCCTCTTTTTGAGTCACCCCTATTTTGAGCAAATACCACTTCTTTAGTTTGTCAGCAGCCTGCCCCGCTCCCTCTGTAGGCTTTATGGTTTTGGAGATTTTGTGATGATGCGTGAGTGGTATTTCGCCTATGTATGTATGTGTGTGTGTGTGTGTGTGTATATATATATATATATATATATATATATATAGTATTCAGCTTTGTTCGGGTAGTTTCCCACATCATTATAGTTGTGCTTTTAAAGTTGTAGCAACGTTTCGGGAGAATCTCATCTGCCATGTTCAGGCTTCTGTATTGTGTTCATCTTATATATATTTTCTTAAGTTTTTGCAGATATTTATATGTATAGTATTCAGCTTTGTTCGGGTATTTTCCCACGTCAAGCCTGACGATGGCAGATGAGATTCTGCCGAAACGTTGATACAACTTTAAAAGCACAACTATAATGACGTGGGAAAATACCCGAACAAAGGTGAATGCCATACATACATACATACATACATACATAAATGCATACGTATTTACTCGATAATATACTGAGGTAATATACAGATCGTCCTCAACTTAAAACCAAAATGTCTCTTATTAAGTGAGACATTCGTTAAGCAAATTCCCCCCCCCCCCCTTCCCCATTTTACGAACTTCTCTGTCCCGGTGGTTAAGTGGATCGCTGCAGTTCTCAAGTTAGTCACGCAGGTTGTTAAGTGAATCCGGCTTCCCTAATCCACTTGGCTTGCCAGAAGATCGCAAAAGGGGGATTGCTTGACACACACACACACACACACACGCACACACCCAGGACCCCGCAACCATCATAAGTGTGAATCAAATGCTAAGTAGCCGAATTTTGACCGTGGGGATGCTGCCATAAATATGAGTCAGTTGCCAAGCATCTGAATTTTTATCAGGTGATGCTGCAACTGTTTTAAGTGTGAAGAACGGGCCTGTCGCTTTTTTCAGTGCCGTTGTAACTTCGAACCATCACTCAATGGACAGTTATAACTCAAGGACTACCTGTAACTGAGAACGGGATGGGGTATGTAAGTTTTTCCCACATAGGATACAGGCCTCTCAAGGGAAGTGCCTGTCAGATCCTGCTGTAACATTAATTTCCAGGACTAAAGGAAATTGACTTTTTATAGACGGTTTGCTTGCTTTCGCTGTAGACTGATTACTTCTCTGAGCTCCTTTATAGAAATGTTAGCCTCTGTTGGCAAAAATGATGTCTCGTAACTATGAAACTGTGATTGTAAATCTACCTCAAAAGTGCCCTCAAACACCCAGAATACTCTTTGCAAGTTAATTGCCCTTTTTTTCAGGCAGGCCCTGCGAGATCAGATCCATTAAAGAAAACTAGTTGTAAAAAGCGGTTGCTTAAATTGGAAACGTTCAGGCTACAGATCAAAGCTGGAGGAGGGAAAAGAATTAGAAGCACTTAAAAATGAAACAGTTTAGAATCAAAAGTAGAGAACCGTGCGCTGCTTTACTTAAAAATAGAACTAGTGTAAGTGGGAGGGTTTTTTTTGCTAGAAGTTCTCATCCATACATATCTAGCTCCCTAAAATAATTATAGGTTTCTAATTAGAGGTCTAATATATTTTATCCTGGTATTTGTTCTACTGTAAGATGTGTTCTGTAGAATAGAATAGAATAGAATAGAATAGAATAGAATAGAATAGAATAGAATAGAATAGCCAATCTCGTACACATGTTATACTCTGACAATAAAGGTTATAATAATAATAGAACACAATACAAGGAAGGGACCTTGGAGGTCTTCTAGTCCAACCCCCTGCTTAGGCAGGAAACCCTACCATTTCAGTCAATGGTCTTGTTTGCAAAGAGGGATTTTGTGGGTTGCTTATCCCTCTTTCTCCCCCTCTCTCTTTCTGTTGCTAAGGGAGACATTGTTACATGAACTTTGCAAGGAAGGTCATAAAAAGGGGGGGCAAAACTCACTTAACAAATGTTTTACTTAACAACAAAAATATTGGGCTCCATTGGGATCATAAGTCAAGAATTACCTGTACTTTGCCTATATCCTACTACTACTACAACTACTACTAATGATGATGATGGTGGTGTTGACTCAGCCTTCCATCCTTCCGAGGTGGGTAAAACGACCCAAGTTGTTGGGGAGGGCTGTAAAGCATTTTAAACTGGTATATAAGTCTAAGTGCTGTTGCTATAATAAAGAGTCCAATGGATTCAAACCACCTGTATATTGTCCTACACTCAAATATATTTGGCTTGATTTTTAATTCATCAGCTTCTCACCCTAGCCATTATAGTTTACAATATAAACCATGGTTCATGGGGACCTTTTGAGAGGCTGAAGCACAGCATTTCAACTTTCTGGAAGGTTCAAGAAGGCTCCATCACCACAAAAGATGTGGACTGAAAATGTTACGCTTGGGAGCGGTTAACGGGATAACAGAGTTAGAAGGGACCTTGGAAATTTTCTAGTCGTGTTTAAGGATGCGAACAGAAAAGAAACCATTATACCTCATTCCCCTTAAAACCTCTCCAAACTGGTCCAGACAGAAGAGGTTTAACGGTGGTTGCCTTGAAGAAAATTCACAACTATTCCAAGCCTTTTAAAAAAACCAAAAACTTAAGCATACAACACACAAAAAGCCAAAACCACACTGGCAAAATCAGTCATTCTGCAAACGCCGTAAGATTGGGGGCTTGGGGGAGTCATTGATTGCCCCTGGCTGTTTTACAACTTAGTAATAACTTGTGAATCAGGTTAGTGGGACCTGTTCAGGAAACCGTGGTTTAAAAAAAAAAGGATAGGTGTGATGTTTGAATCTTCTGTTTCGTTCCGCTTCTTCTCAGCTCTCACTGAGGTATAGGGAAACATACCTGCAGGACTTGGCTTTGGGCTAAGTAAGGCTGAGAGCAGATTGAGCTTAGGGATTGTGCCTCTGCTCCCAAATGATTCTAAAAATGTAGATCTTTGCATCAGCAAAAGATGATGCTATCAGTCAGTGTGGATGAAGGATGCCAAGAAGCCTTGAGTGGGCCCTGCATATCTGTATTTTGTTTGTGTTCCCACTTCATGGTCATACGTGAAACTCTAGGCCGGGCAGTTTAACCGCACAATCTTTTAAAGACTTTTTAAAATAGAACAGAACAGAATTCTTTATTGGCCAAGTGTGATTGGACACACAAGGAATTTGTCTTTGGTGAAAATGCTATCAGTGTACATAAAAGAAAAGATACATTCGTCAAGAGTCAAGAATCGTCAGGTACAACGCTTAATGATAGTCATAGAGTACAATAAGGATAGAATAGAGTAGAGTAGAGTAGAGTAGAGTAGAGTAGAGTAGAGTAGAATAGAATAGAATAGAATAGAATAGAATAGAATAGAATAGAATAGAATAGAATAGAATAGAATAGAATTCTTTATTAGCCAAGTGTGATTGGACACACAAGGAATTTGTCTTTGGTGAAAATGCTATCAGTGTACATAAAAGAAAAGATACATTCGTCAAGAGTCAAGAATCGTCAGGTACAACGCTTAATGATAGTCATAGAGTACAATAAGGATAGAATAGAGTAGAGTAGAGTAGAGTAGAGTAGAGTAGAGTAGAGTAGAATAGAATAGAATAGAATAGAATAGAATAGAATAGAATAGAATAGAATAGAATAGAATAGAATAGAATAGAATTCTTTATTAGCCAAGTGTGATTGGACACACAAGGAATTTGTCTTTGGTGAAAATGCTATCAGTGTACATAAAAGAAAAGATACATTCGTCAAGAGTCAAGAATCGTCAGGTACAACGCTTAATGATAGTCATAGAGTACAATAAGGATAGAATAGAGTAGAGTAGAGCAGAGCAGAGCAGAATAGAATAGAATAGAATAGAATAGAATAGAATAGAATAGAATAGAATAGAATAGAATAGAATTCTTTATTAGCCAAGTGTGATTGGACACACAAGGAATTTGTCTTGGTGCAAATGCTCTCAGTGTACATAAAAGAAATGTACACTGAGAGCATGTACATTAATCAAGACTCTTAATCAAGAGTCAACACTTAATAATAGTCATAGGGTACAATAAGCAATCAAATCATACCAGGAAACAGTCAATATAAATCGTAAGGATGCAAGCGACAAAGTTACAGTCCTACACTCACAAGTGGTAGGGGAGGGGTGATAAGGAGGGATGAGAAGATTAATAGTAATAGTACTGCAGACTTTGTAAATAGTTGGACAGTGTTGAGGGAATTATTTGTTTAGCAGAGTGGTGGCATTCAGGAAAAAACTGTCCTTGTGTCTAGTTGTTCTGGTGTGCGGTGCTCTATAGCGTTTTGAGCATTCCTGAAAAAGGGAGTTGGAAAGGGCTTTCTTCCAATTTTTCTTCCAAGACTTTTGCATAAGGAAGCTAATTTCCAGCAAAAGAGAGAGAGAGAGAGAGAGAGAGAGAGAGAGAGAGAGAGCGCCTTGTCTGAGGTCAGCTTACTGGAAAGTGAATCCCACGGTAGACCGTTTAACCCTAAAATATGTTTGCATTGATGGAATCACAGTTGGGAAACAGAAACTCTGTAACAAATTTTACTTGCTATGTGGCTTTTAACTCCCTGCCAGTCACTGTAGCTGATGAAGAGAGAGAAATAATTTGTTTCCTTTTTAGCTGATTGATCAGTTTGAGGTTGGTTTGTTTTTTGAAGAGAGAATCACTTGGGTTGTAGCTTAAGGTTCAGTTTCCATATTCCCTTTCCCTTTCGTGTTTTAATCACTGGATTTGTGTTTTGAACTCTTCTTCCTTACAGGAGAGTCCCAGTGTATAGGTAGTCCTTGATTTACGACCACAATTGAGCCGAAATCTTCTGTTCTTAAGCGAGATAGTTGTTGAGTTGAGTTTTGCCCCATTTCCTGCCACAGCTGCTAAGGGAATTTCTGCAGTTGTTAAAGTGGTCATGGTTGTCATTAAGTGAATCTGGCTCCCCGGTTGACTTTGCTTGCGAGAAGGTCGCGGAGGGTGATCACTTGGCCCCGGGACGCTCTCATCGTCATAAGTACGAGTCAATTGCCAAGCAGCCAAATTCTGCTCACAAGACCGTGAGGATGCTGCAACAGTGTAGGAAACAGTCACAAGTCACTTTTTTTCCAGTCCGGTTGTAACTTCGAACGGTCACTAAACAAATCGTGAGTCCAGCATGACTTGAATTTGTGGTCTTTGTGTTGTGTGTTGCCTGGCAGGCAAATTATCTCAGGAGTCGACAATTCTGGGTTCTCTTTGTGGCTAGTTTCTCTCCAGGCACTTCTGGAAGGATGTGCCTTGCCTGTAGTTTCCCCCCCACTCCAAATGAATTTTGGCTTGTTGTCTTCTTTGCTGCTGTTTATGTGTGTGTGTGTGTGTGTGTTTCTGTAAACAAATCTCTCCCAGATGTCAGATGCAAGCGAACTCTTAACCAGCAATTCCCCAATAGGCTCCTTTGGAAAAAGGAGGCCCTTCTTAACGTCCCAATTTCCCTCTTTTTTTTTTTTTGCACATTGTACCTTTCCTAGTTAATGGGGAAAGGAGAATTCCGCTTGAGATGTGCTTTTGTTGCCGTTTGGATGAAGAGCAAACAGCCTCATGCAGGAAATGAGTATATCTTTGAGCATGTTGGTGCAAAGGCGCCTTTTCTCAGTCGGATTTTTCTTCTGCGATTGTGCAATTTTGGTAATTTGAGAGCCTTCTAATTCCGTGAAGGAAATGCGATTTAATAAGCGTTTCTGAGAACGTGCGGTTGTTCTGGAGCAAGGAGAGCTTGTTAAAATGTAACTTTATTTAATCTTACTCGTGTGAAAAACGCTTCCGCTGTTCATCCGTGCTTAAGTCGAACCGCAGGCCTTTTATCAATTCGAGCATCAGGAAGCTGCCAGGATTGAAAAGTTTTTCCTGATTTCACAGCTAAGAATTGCTTTTCGCTGGAGCAGATCCCACCCCCCGCACACTCCCCGCTCCTTCTAACCTGACTTTTGAAGCAATCAAAGGACGTCTTTCCAAAAATTCTGGAGTTTTTCCAAACTCAACCTGGAGACACCAGAATCTCAGATTTCGGCATTGAAAGGAGGTATTCTGCTCACGAGCCAGGACCCCTTTTTCTTGGAGCTGCAAAGAGATCAATTTCGGGGAAATTTATCATCCGTATTGAAATGAGCCAGCGTTTCATCTCGTAATGGCTTAAAACGTCCAACCTTGGCAACTTTTAAGATTTGTGGACTTCCAGCTCCCAGAATTCCTCGCTCAGCATGGCTAGCTAGGGAATTCTGGGAGTTGAAGTCCACGAGTTTTAAAGTTGCCAAGGTTGGACACCCCCAGCTTAAAAGCTGAGCTACAACTTAAAATAAATTTTCATTCCCCCATGAAGTTCACTAATAATCTGACTGCAGGTCACGCCTCAGTTTGACTTCATGGAATTGAATTATTATAAAGATAGATTCCGTTCCTGCCTTCTTTCCTTTTTTTCAGCCCCAGGGTCTGTTCTAGAAGCTTAAATATTAATAAGTAGGCTTTAAAACAATAAGTAACCCCTTAACTACCTCCCCACTCCAATCAGGGGGGAAAAAGGGGGAAATTCTTATACAAGCAAGCTTATACAAGTTGGTTCTGCTGCTTGGTCTTCAGCTTTAAAAACCGCAGCTCTTTGATAGTGTATTATTTTATGCAGTATATTTTATCTTTCGTGGGCCAAGATCCCTTTGAGAAATAACTATGGTGCCTTCTTTAGGCAGAAGCACCAATTGCATCAACATTTACTTATTTAACTAATTTATATGACCGTCTAGTTACAGATAGTTCTTGACTTATGATAGTTCACTTAGTGACTGCTTAAAGTTACTGTGGCAATGAAAAAAGTGACTTACAACTCTTTTTCACACTTACAACTGTTGTGGCATCCCCAAGGTCATGTGATCAAAATTCGGACGCTTGGCAACTGACTTCATTTATGACATCAAGTTGGTGTGGACTCTTAGAGATCACAGATTTTCTTCACTACAATCCGACCCCAACTTGATCCTTCAACTCTTCCAACAGTGCATCCATCACAACTATATCTTGAGTCCATTCGCCTTCATCCTCTTCTTCTCTTTCCTTCTACCTTTCCCAGCATTAGGGCCGTCTCCAAAGAACTTGCTCTTCATATAATATGTCCAAGATATAATCATTTGAGCCTGCGTATTTGGGCCTCAAGTGAGAATTCTGGACTGGTTTGGTTGGCTGTTCATGGAAAGTTAAATCTTCTTCCCAGCACCAACCTTCAAAAGCGCCCAAACTCTTTTCACTCCTGGTTCTTCAAAGTCCAACTTTTGCTTTCACGGAGAATATTGTTGCTTGCAAATTTTTGTAAGTAAAACATCAGGGCATTGGAATATTTTTTTTTTCCCTAAGGTTTTCATGGCTGTTCTCTCCAGTCCTCGTCTTGTTTCTTCTCTGATTGTTCCTTTACTTTTATATTGAGGGTTGATCACGAAAGTCACACGTTGTCTGCCACTTCAACATCTCAACTGTCAGTTCTAAGGCTGATGGTTGTACCTGTTGCTTGGTCTTCTTTATATGTAATGTTAGTTCCATTTTTCATTGTGCTCCTTGACTTTTATTTGAATGGCTCCAATTGTTTCTGCCAGTCTGGTGTGATCAAGGCAGAGTGAGTGCATTCTGAGTCATGTCATTTAAATGCCGTTGCCTTGCAGGATTGAAAAAGCACACCTTTTATCGTGCCTCACCTGCCCTCTGGAACAGCATCTTCCCAAGATACACATAGCTCCAACTTATCAAATATCCTAGAGATCTCTCAGTCCCAGCTGGAATTGGGATATTGTAATCCCTGACCATTTTTCCCCCACGGAGGTTATTTTATTTATTTTTATCTTGTTCCCTTTATAAAAATTGCTTTCTAAAAAAAAAAAAGAATTGTAAGCTGCTTTGCAGAGTTTTCTTAGTCTCAAAATCCAATAAACAAAGAAACCCCACAAATTGTGACTCCCAAGTCGCTAAAAAATGGGATAAAATAGCATTTTGCTGAGGCAAATAAAAAGCACAATTGCAACCAATCCCAGTCGTATTCCCAACCTCTGCAAAATCGACTCACCCTGACAGCATATACAGGTAGTCCTCGGCTTACAGCACTTCACTTAGTGACTATTTGAAGTTACGACAGCACCGGAAAAAAAGTGACTTATGTCCATTTTTCATATGTACACAACCGTTGGCAGCATCCCCATGATCACACAATTTAACATTCAGATACTTGGCAATCGACTCACATTTATGACGGTTGCAGGGGAGGTCCCCTGATCCGCTTTGGGTGACCGTTCTGGCAAGAAAAGTCAGTGGGGAGATTGGATTCATGTAACAACTGTCTTTACTTTACCTTTACTTTACTTTACTTTACTTGTCATTGGACCTCGTACAACGAAATCAAACACCATCTTCAGTACACATCATGACCATGAAAATAAACACAAACACACATCCTTCACCCTCCACACATTGAATTGAAAACCCCTGGTATTGCATGAATATTGCACTATACAGTAGAATTCAATAGAGTTACTGCCCTGGGATAGAAGCTGTTTTTCAGCCTATTTGTCCTTGTTTTTATTATTGTCCTGTACCGTCTGCCAGATGGTAATAGTTCAAAAAAAGGGTGCCCAGGGTTGAGGTGGATCTTTGAGGATGTTTTTAACTTTCTTAAGGCAGCAGGAGCTATAAAGCTCTTCCAAAGAGGGGAGAAGGCAACCCATGATCTTCTGGGCAATGACACTAACCCTCTGGAGTGCTGTCCTATCTGTCCCTGTGCAATTGGCACACCAGACAGAGGTGCACTAAGTTAAGATACTCTCTAGGTGCAGCGGTAGAAGGTCACCAGCAGTTTTTCATTCTGTCTCAGGTAGTCTAATCTCTGCTGGGCCCTTTTGACCAGGGCTGCAATGTGAGCACCCCAGGTCAGGTCCTCTTTTAGGGTAACACCCAGAAACTTAAAACCGGCCACTTGCTCCACTCCGTCTCCATGGATAAGCAATGGCTGTTACTCTGCGGTGATTCACTTAACAAATGCAGCAAGGTGACTCGTAAAATGGGGGCAGTGTTCACTTAAACAAATTTCTCAGCCACGGAGATCTTGGGACTGAATTGTGGTCGTAAGTCAAGGACCGCCTGTACGATCCGAAGGCAGTTGTGCATCCGTTTATTCTCTTGCTCTTCAAGTGACTTAGGTGTTGCCTGTGTTCCAAGCGGGGGCTGGGCTGTTCTTGGGTAAACTGACAGAATATTAGGTTGACCAGTAAAACATGGTGGCCTGCCTTTCACTGGGCGTCAAATAAATGGGTTTAATTTTCTCTAGCGGCCACTAAACCAAGGTAAGTCACCTTCCGGTTTCATAGATATTGCGGCCGCTTCTCTGGGGAACCGCGTTAAATAATATGGCTAGTCCTTGGCTAAAAACAGTCATTTAACAACCATTCAACGTTTCAACAGATTTTTTTTTTTAAAAAAAGCTACTCATAAGCCATCCTTAAAATTAGGACCGCAGCCTACCGCTTATTAAGCAGTCACACAATCAAATTACCGGTGCCGCAGGCAGCCGGCTCGCTTTTACGACCGGTTTTGCGGTTCACAATGTTTTGGGGGTGATTTGTGGCACAAAACTCCCCACGCCCATTTAAGGGAAGGGGTTTGCCCTGAGGATTGTGTGGTTGCTTAACAATCCTTTGGTGACTCCTCTTCACAGCGTCACAAAGACAGGCTTAACAATAAGCCCAGTCATTGACAAGAGCTTTTGACTGATACTTTGGTCTTTGTTATGATTGTTGTAAGTCTTTATTGGCGGTGGAAGGATGAGAGTTTAACTGTGTTTATTGACCTTAGTAAGATACTTAAACTGGGGGGGGGGGTTCCCCTGTGGCAGGCTGCTCACCTTCCTCTCCCCCTACACACTTACCTGCTGCCGAGAAAAATAACCACACCTGGATTGGGTTTGGGAGGGACAGCGAAGATTTGTCTTGGTGCAATCCACGTTTCTCCCATAGCTGAGAGCCAAGGGGCAGAGCATTTTTGAAAGATGCTCTCGGGCCTTGCTAGGGACTCTTCATCTGTCCTTATGGTTTGTAAGTCTGTAATGCATAAAAGGTTGTAAGTCTGTAATGCATAAAAGGATGAGCATTTGCGACCAGTTGCAGCATCCTGTAACCATGATTGATTATGTTTTGGGCTGGTTTCTGGCAAAAAAAAACCCCACAACCCCACGCCCATTTAAGAGAAAGGATTTGCCTTGGGGATTGTGCGGTTGCTTAACAATCTTTTGGTGACTGCTTTTTACAGGGTTATAAAGACAGGCTTAATATTAAGCCCAGACACTTGACAACAGCTCTTGACTGATATTTTAGTCTTCTTTCTGGTGGTTGTAAGTCTGCAGTGGGGATAAAAGGATGAGCATTTAACTGTGTATTTGGTATTATTGATGTTACTAAATTACAAATAGTACAAATACAGTATCCATACAGTTGTGTTTGTAATATCTAAGTGGAAGTCATTTGGTGTGTGTGTGTGTGTGTGTGTGTTAAATAATGCTATTTTAAAATCAACAACACTGAGTTGTTGAAAGAACGAATGCTACTCCATAGCTATGAGATATAGTTTTCATAAGTTAAGTTTTGCTTTTATTTTTTTTTTTAATGCCTACTGATCTTTCAAACCCATTAGAAGACTCTCAGTAGCCTGAATACTGAAAGCAAAACAAAGAGAATAAACAAGTGTTGGAAGGTATAGTGTCCTACTAATGTTTATTCTTTGTTAGCAGCATACACAATTCTTGTTATTCTCTTTGTTTTGCTTTCAGTATTCAGGCTATTGAGAGTCTTCTAATGGGTTTGAAAGATCAGTAGGCATTAAAAAAAAATAAAAGCAAAACTTAGCTAAAGCTTATGAAAACATTGCCAAGATTGGACACCCTGATGTAGAGAAAAAAAGAGATTGCGTTCTCCTTCTCTTTCAAACGAACTGAATCCTTCTTTTTTCATTCCGCTATATTCCTCTGAAGTCTGGAACATCTGCACGTTGCTCTGCTTCTTCTGTCACACACTCAAGGTTTTTTTCCCCCCTCCTCACCCCTGGGCCTCTCTTCTTTTCCAGAGATGAACCATGACCATAGTTGACAAGACGACCGAGTCCTCCAAGGCCTCTCCTTCTGAGAAGCAACCTTTCAACTCTGTGGCACCAGCTTCCGGTGACATGGACTCAGGGTCTACAGGATGGGTCGCTGTCTCTTCTTCGCTAGAGGCTCCGAAACACAAGATCTCATTGGAGCCAGTGCCAGGAGCCGCGGTGTATTCCAGTACATCGGGACCAGATAAATGCAAGCCTTCCGCCAAAGAGCTGGGTAAGGGATGAAACCGCATTTAAACGCGCAGAGAAACCCTTTTAAATTATTATATCCGTTTGTCTGAAATGGTATAGGTTTTCCTCACCGAGCAGGAGGGGTTGG